>NC_064627.1:403192768-403501768 GCF_023864275.1 Schistocerca cancellata
ATCAAGTGCTAACAAGCTCCGTAAATGGGAGTGAAATAGTGCGATTATAGCAATTAGCAATATCTACGACTAGGCGACCATTACAACACCCATTACTCCTAAGATGTCAGGAAATATCTAGAATAGAACAATTGTAGGGGGGAGGGCTTCAGATTAATTGAATAAATATGAAACAACTGCGTCCAAGGCGACGCTCTCCAGGCTCATTCTTTCCTCAATTCACTTCAGCAAACAGCCAAGCCACCAGTCAGAGTTTGTAACTACAATCAAAATTCGTGTCCGGTATCAAACCACTGCAGCCACTACCCAAGTAACAGACGTTAAAAAAGGTCACTAAGTAGTGGAAAAACGACCAGGGTGGATGGTGACCCCCTAAACCAAACCCAAACACCTGTGGGCGTCTCGTTCTGAAAACGGATGGGGCCTACTAATCATTGTAGCGGTCGCGTGCTAGCTCGGACTGCCACTGCCGTCCGACCAGAGCCGCTGCGCACAACTGCCTTGCATCGATCACTCTGTCCGCCGCATGGAGGTAAGAATAGAGGGAGACGCCGTGACGTCACAGCTGCGAAGCTATGTGAAGCCGAGGGTAGCCATTTCAATCCGACCAAAACATTGTTGCTGTAAGCTTGTGTGCATAGGCTTGTCACTCGCTTTTGGAAGGATTTTGCGCTATTATGGTGACTTGTGTGGTGTTCGGATGTACGAATCGTTCTGATTGTGATGCGAAATCGAAGGGAATAACATTTCATGTGTAAGTTGTCTCGTTAAGTGTGATTTTACAACTTCATTGTGAATGAACGTGTGCTACATCGGTACTTGTACTATAGCGTGTTTTTCTCCTGTATGATTTTAGATTTCCTAAAAATGAAAGTCGGAAAGCTCTGTAGGAGAATGCCGTGAGGAGGAAGAATTGGCGTGCGTCTAAATGGAGCACTATATGTTCTCAGCATTTCCGAGAAGATGACATAGACCGAACTTCCCTTTCAACAGTAAGGCTCCGAGAAAATGCTGTACTATCAGTTTTCCCTACACAACCAAAACATTTGCAAAAGGTATGTTAATTCAAAGAATTAAATTCTTAGTTTTCAAGTTCACGTTTCAGTATTTTCAGTATAATACGTACGTGTCGTCGATAATCGAAGTGTTGAGTAACTCACTTTGTCTTCAACATATACCAAATTAAAAGCTAACACTACATTAACTGGCATAAAGTATAGGCCTAAACAGGACACTGTGTAGATTTGCCATTCTATGTACCGTATTTCAGTAAATATTGGTGGTAATGAACAGTGTTTTCCAGTAGTGTAACGTAACTGAAATGTTCCAGTACGTATTACAAACAAGATGTATTTATGGGGCTTTGGAGGGAGGGTATAACTAACTTAGTTTTCAGTTTCTATTATTTAGTTTGTGATACACGTTTATTACTGAATTAACAAAATTGTATCGTTTACATTGAAGACTAGCTATTCGTAATATTACATAAAAAACTATTTTTAATCAGAAGAAACGCGGAATTTCACCTTTACGAGATTTTATTTTAAACAAAAACTTTGAAACAACCAATCTGATAACGTTACATGCGTATATGGTGCAATTAGCGACTGTAATACACGCAGCGCTATAGCACACTGGCAATGTTTTGGTCAGAGTGTCATGGCAGCGAGCCACGCCCCCATGGCTTCAAAACGTAGTACAGCTGGGATACGTAGCGCCATCTCCCCTTGTTCTTACCTCCATGGTCCGCCGCACTGCCGATCGCGCCCTCTCGCGGCCACCGTCGCTGCAATCGCTGCCGCCGCGAGGCCAGCGCCTCCACCAGAACCAGAACATCGCAGAAGCGAACAACAAAGGACAGACAAATCCAGGAATTCGAAGGAAGCTGAGCCGTACGGCTCAGCGACTACTTCCCATTAACGTCTGATTTGATAGCATAAAAGTAATGGCTTTTATGGGCACATTAGAGTTTGTTCCTTGCCACTGGACCCGTCATTATCAACAACTAGACGCTAGAGGCACAGGGCAAGGCATCTACAATGAGTCCGCAGTTGTCATCGGTACTATCGTCACTAAGAATTCCCTTTATTTATGATCCTACTATATTTGCAACATTATTTAAACTTCCCAACAAGAAACTACTAAAAAGGAACAACTCGATAAGTTAAGGGCATATCTGAAGAGCCGAACAAGTAACCAAGTGAAATGAGTGCTGAAAAAAAGCAACATGACTTAACATTGCACTACAGGGATAGTCAAGGGCTCTGTAGGGTCAATAACAGCAGCAGCAGGAACTGTGGCTTTTGTCACACTAACTCAGCAGATGGTTTTCTTCGTGGTCGACGATCACCACTCCATTCTCTCTAGCCTTATAAAATTAGGACTATTAACAGTATCATAACAGCGATTAAAACTCTAAAACATAAAATTATTAGTAATAAGATAAAAATTAATCTTGATAATATTCTTCATTCATTGCATGTCAGCAATAAGAAGTATATTTACACAAACTGATAAAAGCACCTACTCGACCATATGTGTACACGTTATCCAAAATTATTGCATTTTGGCGTTTACGTACTACAGTTTCGCTGTTTTATGTCATATTTCATTAATAACGATGGTTGCGTTATGCAGCATTCGTTGTGAAAGGGCCGATGTATACAAATAGTGTAAATCGGGGTAGTTTGTTCGCTTATAAATCCATGCATAGTTTGTTGCACTTTAGTCATAACCTGGTGCAGGGGCTTTATGTTGCAGAGTTTCAACCATTCTATAAGCTATTTGTTTTAAGATATAACTGCATTGGTGTTTTATCTTTGACATTCATGGTCTCAGTTTGACTTGCGCAGTGTTCCCCGCCATGTTGATATGCAGCGCGTCATCTAGGTCTACTGACTTTCACGTGAGCTCTGAAATGGTTCAAATGACTCTGAGCACTATGGAACTTAACTTCTGAGGTCATCAGTCCCCTAGAACGTAGAACTACTTAAGCGTAACTAACCTAACGACATCACACACATCCATGCCCGAGGCAGGATTCGACCCTGCGACCGTAGCGGTCGCGCGGTTCCAGACTGTGGCGCCTAGAACCGCTCGGCCACACCGGCCGGCTCACGTGAGCTCCCGAGGCCCACCGCACGGCGTCCATGGAGACGAGGCGCTCGCCGGAGCTTAAGTCTTGGTGGTGACTTAGTAGCTATGTACCGCATTTTTAAAATATGACTGCGCCTATTCAGGCTGTTTTAGTTTTATTTCTAGACCGTGCCCTCGTAGACATATTATAGAATCAGGTTTACTTCTGAAGAAGGCTCAATTACTTGAGCTGAAACCTAGTTAAAGGTTGGTATCATTACCGCAATTGAGGCTGATAGTTTCTTATATATTCTTATATACAAAGTTATTGCAACCGAAAGAGAATTTGCTGTAGCAAATATCTACAGCCTAACAGTGAACTTCGTGTTCGTTAACATATCGGTCCATAAAGAACAGTTTCAGATCCTCTTCCATTATTATTTGATGCCGTGCTTCGAATCTCTTAAATATTATGAAGCACTCATGTAAAATCATCTAACTCTGAAATCTATGTGTTCAGGAAATTAGACGCCTGCTGCTATATATGTCCTCAGACAGTGAAGAGACATATGTAAAGATGATTATATAACAGAAAAAAAACCATACTGTAAATCTACATTGCTAGCATGGTATATGAAGTTCTATTTAGAAAAACTCAACCAGGAGGTGTGCTGCGTGACGATGGAGTAGAAAGCTATTGAGGAAAAGCAGTCATTAGTTGGCAACCTCTGGAGACATCTGCTACACTTCAGTAATATAAGGCTTACCTAGGCAACCGACTCTCTGAGAGACCCTTACTTCCCTACCTGCTTGTGGAACAAATGGATTCTGCATCAGTTTCAAACATTTCCAGCATTTTGAGCGATCCGTTAGGCAGTAATCAAATCGAAACAAAAAGACACATCGTGTCAACCTGGAAGTCTGTGAATAGTAAAGAAACTACTGGCAGCAAAAGAATCACATTCTATGGTAAATGTATTTAACGCACTTCAGTGTTTAGAAGCTACATTTAAGAAACTATCACCTTCCTACATACATAGGAAAAAGCTGTTCGAAGGACTAGAAGGGATATTTGAATCTATCAAGAGGCTGCATAACCGCGTACTTCTCGTCAAAGCAGACTACTCAAATAACCAATGTGTTGAATCAATATTGCTTGGAAATACATGAGAACACAACATGTGATTCTTAATGGGCAGAAATTAAGTCCTCAATAGGTGAGCAAAGCATTCCTCGGAGCATCAGGCAACGGGTATTTTAGATAAATATGCCTTTGACCGCAAGGTTCACTAATGCAATGGCAGGGGCAAATGCATGACGTCACCATGCCGCAATCTTTCTCCTAACCAATGCCCCCATTTTCAGCCACGTCCTGCCCCTCTCATCCTCCCTCTCCTCTCCCGCTCCCTTACTCATACCTTTCTCCCTACACCGCAAGCCACATCACCTCCCTTCCCGAGCCTTAACACGTTTTATAAATAGGCAAATCACAGTGCTTCCTACAGCAGTTGGGGCATTTCATTCTCGTCCAGTGGTGTTGGCAACTGTATAACTTCTGCATGGCTTCGGGCATGTTCACGCCATTACTAAAATTAGTTCGTTTACTGCACCCCTAGCACCTGAATGGTGAAACATTATACTGTGAGCAGTTGCAGAGGATATTGCTGTCTTGTTTTGCTAGAATTTCTGTTTTCAATATGGCTACTGTGGCCAAACGTATGGGTTTTGACCTCGTGGACTGTCTGATGCTACTGATACTAGCTTAATGCTCTCGTTGGCTTTATTTTGGATTTAACATTCTGAGAGAAAAAACATTTGAAATTAAAACCATTTCCACAGCTAAATCAACAACTTTCTTTGTTTCGCTCTGTTTGAAAATATTTAGAACTAAAGTATAACACGTTTTGTTTCATTACTATAAACTATAGTTTTGCACTATTAATTCTAAGCAAAACGTGCTGAATTTTGAGGATAGTGCTACCCGCGATTGGAGGCTGTATCTGTTACTGCATATAACGTTCAAGGAACAGTAGGTTCAATAAACGTAGTATCATCGCCTGACGTTTTAGGAGCTTTTTGTAATAATTCGCTTCACCAAACACCATTTTGGGGAGAAGACGATAATGTATAAGGTTCTGCATCGGGAAAATATAACTGAAATTATCGAATGGCTAATACAGATTTTTATTAGTTTCTATTTTAGGCCTACTTCACCCACAGTGTTCAGTCTATTCATCGAAGAAACGAGGGAAATAAAGTTTGGGGCAAAAATTCATGATGAATGGATATCAGTGCTAAGATTCGTTGATGACATTACTGCCCTCACTGAAAGTCAAGAAGATTTAGTGGTCCTGTTGGATGGACTGAACAATCTAATGAGTACATAATATAGATTGAGAGTAAATTGAAGAAAGACAAAAGTAATTAGAAGGAGCAGTAATGAAAACGGGGACAAGATGATAGAACATCTGTTAAGGCATCAGGGAATAGCTTCCAAGGTACCAGAGATAGCTGTAGAGGGTAAAACTGTAGAGGAAGACAGAGATCGGGATACATCCAATAAGTAATTGAGGACATGAGTCGCAAGAACTATTCTGAGATGATAAGTTTGGCGCAAGAGAAGAGTTCGAGTTCATGGCTGGCCACACTCAACCAGTCAGATGACTGATGACATAAAACCAGTAAGATGACTGATGACCAATCATAGCAGCAAAATAACCCATGATGGACGTAGTGAGGCCATGAAAAGCAGACTATCACTGGTAAAAATGACATTACCAGGCAAGAGAAGTCCACTAGTATAAAGCATAGGCCTTAATTTGAGGAAGAAATTTCTGAGACTGTACGTTTGTATGGTAGTGAAACATCGACCACAGGAAAACCGAAACAGAAGGGAATCGAAGAATTTGAAACGATGCTACAGAAGAATGTTCAAAATTAGATGGACTGATGAGGTAAGAAGCGCGGAGATTCTCCGCAGAATCGACGAGGAAATGAATGTATGGAAAACGTTGACAAGAAGGAACAGGATGATGAGGTATATGTTGGACACCAGGGAATAATTCCACGGTACTAGGGGGAGCTGTAGAGGGTAGAAACTGTTGAGGAAGACAGAGATTGGAATACATTCAGAAAATAATTGAGGACATAGGCTGTAAGTGATACTACGAGATGAAGTGGTTGGCACAGGAGAAGAATTCGTTGCAGGCTACATCAAACCAGTCAGAAGACTATTGACTCAACAAACAGGGATGTGCTATGTTCCACTGGGGCTAATAAGAGTTGTTCTCGTCTGTGTGATACATATAATTGAAGTAGTAATTGATGAAGGGTGGCCACAAACATTAACAATACTATCTGAATACCTGGCTTTGGCCAGTCTTTTCTTTATTTCCTCTTGCACATACCTCCTTCCAACCTGCCCCTCTTCCATTTGCCTCCTATACACCCTCAGTCTTCCACCTAGACACACTCTCTCCATATTCCACTACCTTCTCATACACTCATCGTTTTTCACCTGTCAGCCACCCCTGTCCCTCTGCCACACGCCTTTTACAACTCCCTTTACATTGCCTCCTCTCTATGCACTTCCCCAATATCTTTCTCCATCTCTACCTCCCACGTTTCTCTGTCCATCTCCTCCTCCTCCTCCTCTCTGACTACCTTCTCCTCCCCTTCTTTGACTATTTCATTCTTTCCCTCTCTTTGTTTATTCCCTCCTACTCTTTCTCTGAACTCCTCATCCCCCCCTCTCTTTGACCATCACATCCTCCCCCTCTCCCTATCCTACTCCTCCCTCCCTTTAAACCTCCTCCTTTCCCTTTCCCTGTCCATCTTCTTATCCCCAGCTCTTCCTCCACCCTCTGACCCTCCTCCTCCACCTCTCTCTGTCCATCTCCTCCTCACCCCTCTACTACTTCTCACTCTGTCCCACCCTCCCTCCATTCTCTGTTCACCTCAGCCTCCTCCTCTCACTATCCATGTCCTCTTCCCCATTTTCTACTCAGCAGTGCAATCCCCTTCGAATTCATTGTGAAAGTACATGCACAACCCACTAGTAATTCAGGGTAGCCTAATTCCAGCATTTCCAACACTTTTTTATCCACCCCCTCACCTCTACGGAAGATAGGGGGTACATATCCCAGAGCATATATAAGTTATATGGATTATTACTTCCTCTGAAGCTTGTCAAGCTTCTCCAACGCACACATAAAATACATACTCTCATCCAATTCCAAAGTACAAGAAACAATTTGATATTTAATAGACTGACTCCAAATTACGTTTCTGTAAAGTTACGTATTGATTCTCAAGTAGCAAACAAAGCTAAGATATCTTGGTTAAGTCATGCAGTTAAATAAAAATATACCAAAAAACCTAAACTATGCAAAAATCTATACAATATCCACCTGCAGATAGCAAATACTGGAACAATCCTACAGTCCTATGGCATATGATAGACAAAGCAGAACGGATAGCTAAAAGATATCAACAGAGCAACAAAAAACACTAGAAAAAGAAATAAATGTACTCATAATAGAACAACTGGAAGAGAACTCTCTCACTCTCTTTATCTATTTATCTACACACACACACACACACACACACACACACACACAGTTCCACCATAAAATCCCACATCTTTGACAAGAATTAAATTTGATGGTGATTGTGTATGCTAATTGAAATAAATCGAAGTGTATTTCATCACCTTAAGCGTTATGTGTTGGAAATATCCAATTTTATTCGAGTAGTAATCGAACTTATGATTTGTGTTTTGAAACGTAAAAGTTATAGTCATTCAAATGAATATGTTGCCCACCCTAATTAACCAAAAGTAAATGTATAGAGAAAAAGTTATACTGACTACAGTGTTAAACATAACTTCACTGGGAAGTTGTTTGGAAACTGGATATGTAAAACAACAGCACACCCTAGCATTCATTAGCAAAATGACTATTCATAAGTGAATCTGCTATCTGATTTAGCACAGGTGCAATGAACTACTTCACACTAATGCACACTGTCGGCTTTAGAACGTGAAAGCTAATGCTTATTACAATGTACCACTCATCAGAGGAAAAGTACTGATAAGTTGAACAAATGGAGGCTCTGAAACTCTTCACTGTTGAATGACAACAATTTTGAAATGGTTGTTCAGTTGCTATTTAAACTAACAAGTGCACTAATAGCTTTCATACAGTATACTTTATGTACACTTTAACATAGCACAGATCATGAATTGTACGTGGGAGCCCTAACTCGGCTATAGTTTAAGTAAGATAATGCAACTCATGATTTTACTCGTAATAGCACGAATAGTTCAAAAGAAATTAATTAAGTATCTTCATCAACTTTCACTGTGACTTGCTGATTGACTTACTCTAATGCAGGGTGGGACCCTGAAATGTTCTGTCTCATAATAAAATTCCTGATTAACCTTTCGATAGTAAAAAATGATAAGAAACACAAGAGGAAACATACAGACAAAATCGCTGTTTACAAACCTGTTGCAACAATATGAATGTTGTAGGCCTTCAAATTATTATAGCCTTCACTTTATTTCTGTAATGACTGTTTTCTAGTAAAATGTGTTCAGATGTGATTGATTGGAACCTTGACAATGAGTACGCTTGCCCTCAAGTTCCCAAGAAGTATTACTCTGAAACTGTGTCATATGTGGATCATCTCCCACAAATCAAGGTAACAGATTTTTCGAACAGCTTTCCAAAAGGAGACCTACAATGAGGCAGACCCCTCTGTAGTCTGTTAGGTGCTAATAACACACTCTGACACGAGTATGCAGCATCTCAGTGCCATTCACAGTGATCGCTCAACACCTGCCGCTGTTCACGCCCTTTGTATTCCTTACCAAGCATGATAACAACACTTAACACGAACAACACTGGTGCACTCTGTTGGCCATTCTACCTGTCATAGTGAATTGCAACTCCTGAAAAGTTTAAAAGAAAAGAACGCTGAAGATTAGATGGGTAGGTCACGTAACTAATGAGGAGGTACTGAATAGAATTAGGGAGACAAGAAATTTGTGACACAACTTGACCAACAGAAGTGATCAGTTGATAGGACATACACTGAGACACCAACGGAGCACTAATTAAGTACTGGAGGTAAGTATGGGGGAGGCAAAAATCATAGGAGGAGACCGAGAAATGAATACCAGAACGATATATGTTGCAGTAGTTATTTGGAGCTGAAGAGGCTTGTGCATGATTGAGTGGCATCGACAGCCACATTAAACCTTTCTTTGGGCTGTAGACCACAATACGTCTTTCCTTGTAGAGTGTAGTTTATATATTACCAAGCCAAAAGTTGAAATAGAGATTTTATGCAGTTATAACTAATTTCAAATAACGACAAAAGTATTAAGGACGCCGACTCCATGTACACTTACATGTCGCCTGAGATCAGCCTCAGGGAGTCACAGACTTTTTCCAGGTCGACATAAAAGTTTTCTGGGTTTGGTACCGCGTCATAATGTAAAACTACTGCTCTATAGAAAAGCCAACGTTTCGGCCACGATTGCAGCGGCCTTCTTCTGGGTCTAATTGTGCGTTCTTTAGTGTTCACTGCGCATGCCATTACGTCATAATTTTAAAAAGGTAGTTAGTTTATTGGTAACTTAAGGAAGAAGGAGAGGGAACTTTATTTTAATAAGTTATTGCGGTGGGGGGAGAACGTGACCTCTGTTGTCCATTGGCTCTTGTGTTATGTACCATGATTGGTGGCCACCGTCGAATGGGAAGTTTGCTGCCGTTTACCAACTGCTGGACGTCGGCCGCGCGGCGGCAGTTACTCGCCGGTAGTGCTCGTGCCTCGTGTTGACAGTGCGGTCTGTTGGGCTCTGATTGCTGGCAGCCAAGATGGGGCAAGCCGGAGTCCATCCTCCCTGTTCATGTTGTTAGGATGATTAAGTATTTCGATGGCCTCTCTGATTTTGCGTTTCGTCATAATTGGCTGCTTGGTCAACACACAGGCTTCGCTGAATTTTATTTATTTTCCGCAGTCATGGTGATGTTCTGCCACTGCGGATTTGTTGTGTTGCCCTAGACGAATATAACGTTCGTGCTCCCGAATGCGCGTTGCTATTGGCCTACCAGTCTCGCCGACGTATGCCTCTCCACTTTCGGATTCCACCTTGTAAACGCTTGCAGTGTGTAATGCATCCACCTTGTCCTTGGTGGAGCGTAGCACGTCCTGGAATCTACGACCACTATAGAAGACAGGCTGCACCCCAATGCGGCGAAGGTGTTTGGCTATTCGGTCAGTAACGTTTTTCACATAGGGTAAGCGTACTGTTGGCTGCAGTTTGTCTACTTCCTGCTTATCTTTCTTGCTTGTGTTCGTCGACAAGGCTGTGCTTATCGACTTATGGCTGTAGCCATTGGCGGTACCAAACCCAGAAAACTTTTATGTCGACTGACTCTGGCCGCGGAAGCCTACGCAATTATATTTTTCCAAGTGATTTATAAAGACCGTGGATAATGATGGTTCTACCACACTACCCTGAGATAAACTGGACTCTTCCTGTCGAGAATGTACCGTATGGTGTGCCTGTTCAGAATATCCTCAGGAACACCTTGGCCACCCTTTTGAGAGAAGGTGTGAGCTGACCTCTGCAGACGGCACCTTGACCAGTGTTGACAGTGCGATCCCAAGAAGGGGCGTCGGCGGCCGCGGCCGGACGTGCTGCCGGCGCCTCCTCCCCCACCCCCTCCCCGCCGCAGCGACGCCCAATAAGACGGGCGCGGCGGGCGCTTTCTCCCAGTGGCGCGCCAGGTGCCGGCCAGCCGCAGCGTCAGACTCCAGTGCGTCGCCCGCAGACATGCCGCAGCCAGCGCAGACGTCGCAGCAGCAGAGGGTGGCGCAGCCAGCGCCGCCGCGCCCCCAGCAGCAGCCGCCGCCGCCTCTGCTCCGGCTGCTCGCGCTGCTGCTGGCGCTCACCCTGCCGACGGCCTGTGCCTCCGCCGCCGTCATCAAAGAGACACGTGAGCGCCCACATCTGCTCTTCTCCCACTGTACTGGCCACTAGCAATGTGTACAGTAAAAAAAGCCAACTACATCATTCGTTATTTCTAGTATTAAAGCAATACGAGACGGAGTAGATCAGCCTTTTTTTATCTGTGGGGTATCCACAACAGTTGTCAAACGTATTCGTGGCAAACGAATTCGCCACAGTTGTAAACAAATGTAGTAGATAAGGTCACCGTTTCATGACCTGTCTTTTTAGAGATTCCTAGACTGTGTAAGGTGTATACAAAGTATACCTCACTTGCCCTGAAATCTGTATTACTAAAAGGACAGCCAGTGTCATGGTACTCAGTCTCGGTGTTGCCCATCTAACGACGCACAGTGCAACGTAAATTTTATCTCGCATATTTATTTACCGAATTTATTAATCTACTCATTAACAGGTATAATCGTACGTTAAGAGTTTAACGCAGTAAGACAAGTGTTAATATCACGAACTGTGTAAATTTTTTGATACAGCACAACTCAACACACTATATTGACCCAAGTTTCGAGAAAGAAAGGATTTAGTGATTTGGAAGTAAGTGGACACGTACTTTCAAAGCTTCATGAAACTTCCCTCGCTGACACTATCCACAAAGTGGTGACCGAGCGAGGTGGCGCAGTGGTTAGCACACTGGACTCGCATTCGGGAGGACGACGGTTCAGTCCCGCTTCCAGCCATCCTGATTTAGGTTTTCCGTGATTTCCCTAAATCGCTCCAGGCAAATGCCGGGATGGTTCCTCTGAAAGGGCACAGCCAGCTTCCTTCCCCGTCCTTCCCCAATCCGATGAGACCGATGACCTCGATGTTTGGTCTCTTCCTCCAAACAACCGAACCCACAAAGTAGTGAAAGAAAAAAAGGTTAACGTTTACTACATTTTCGCTGTTCATGCAGTACAACTACCCTATCAGGTATGATGTTTTAATTTACTACTGACCATTTTCAACACTTTTTGCAGACTGTATCCACATAAAAAATGGCTCTGAGCACTATGGGACTTAACATCTCAGGTCAACAGTCCCCTAGAACGTAGAACTACTTAAACCTAACTAACCTAAGGACATCACACACATCCATGCCCGAGGCAGGATTCGAACCTGCGACCGTAGTGGTCGCGCGGTTCCAGACTGAAGCGCCTATAACCGCTCGGCCACCAGAGGTCGGCACATAAAAAATGTGTGTGAATTCCTAAGGGACCAACCTCCTGAGGTTATCGGTCCCTAGACTTACACTCTACTTAAACTAACTTGTGCTAAGAACAACACACTCACCGTTGCCCGAAGGAGGACTCGAAACTCCGGCGGAAGATGCTGCGCAATCAGTGACATGTCGCCTCTAACCACGCTGCCACTCCCCGCGGCTGTAGCCACATATCTGTAAAAGTATATCATTTTACGACTTGTAGTTCGTGTGATATGACATCATATACTTTGATATGCGTCAACAATTAATTTTTGCTTAAAGTGGAGAACAAATTGTGAGGTTCATATTCATCCAGTATTTCATAATGAGAACACTTAGGGAGTTACAAGAGACTTTAAACATGATTTCAAAACTTTTCTTACCTTTTCCTCGCCCAGATGCTCAACGTCAAATATTTAACATATTAACATATTTGTAAAGTAATATGACGTTTGAAGCTGTTTTATACATGGGAGTTCGAATCAGAAATCGGGGTTTACTGTTGATTAAACCATGCCTTATAACTGTCCCAGTAATGACCCATTAACAAACATAATTTGACTGCAACGAACTAATTGTAAGTTAACTGAGCAGGATACGGTTATAAATAATCACGCAACACAGAAATAATAGGCATACTGCAGTGACGAAACCTGACTGAACCCAGTAAATTATTTATAAGGAGCTGTCAAATGAAAACGACTCAGGTGGGAAAAAGGTAACTAAACTCAGATGGTAGAGCACTTGCCCGCGAAAGGCAAAGGTCCCGAGTTCGAGTCTCGGTCGGGCACACAGTTTTAATCTGCCAGGAAGTTTCAGGTAACTAAACTGTTTATTAGTCCGCAGCTCGTGGTCGTGCGGTAGCGTTCTCGCTTCCCGCGCCCGGGTTCCCGGGTTCAATTCCCGGCGGGGTTAGGGATTTTCTCTGCCTCGTGATGACTGGGTGTTGTGTGATGTCCTTAGGTTAGTTAGGTTTAAGTAGTCCTATGTTCTAGGGGACTGATGACCATAGCTACTAAGTCCCATAGTGCTCAGAGCCATTTGAGTCAAACTGTTTATTATTTCAAAATCAATCGGCATAACTGTTAATAACATTCATTCCGCTGTGAGACAAGACGGTCAATGCCTTCGTGGAAAAATGTTGGCAGTTGCCCACGGAACCATGATTGTATCCAGGCGGGCACACCTTCGTCCCAAGATAATCGACGTCCACAAATGTTTCCCTTCATGGCTCCAGCTATGTGGAAATCGCGTGGTTAGAGATTGGTACTATATGGAGCATATGTAGGAGCTTCCCAGAGAACATTCTACGGCGTATTCGAATCCAACTTGGCAACATGTGGGCGGGCCCAAATCCTCCTTACGGTCCCGACCTCTCCTGATGCCATTTCCATATTTTTCGCGCCCTGAAGAAAGACATTCGTAAGTGTCGATTTGCTTCGAACGAAGAGGTACACTCCTGAATATATTTATGATTCCGTAGGCAAGCGTAAACATTGATTTTCCATGAAGGCATTGACCATCTTGTCTCACAGTGCGATAAAGGTATTAATAGCTATGGCGACTATTTTTTAAATAATAAACAGTTTACTTACTTTCTTGTATCTCCTTGTTTTCATTTGTCTGCCCTTTATATAAAATTCTTGGAAGGTTGAACATCCATAGTCCATAAAGACGTGCTAGAAAACAGTGCTAAGAATCACGTTTTGCATGCTCGTTTGTGAAACAGCAGATAGATATACTTCTGTAGATGCACGAACTGCGTCTCTCGGAGGAGCAACTGCGTCGAAACATACCTCTCTGGTTGTTACACACACGCAAACAAAAAGGATATGTAATACTGTGCCTAGAATGGAGGTTGCCACGTATGACGCCCAGTTTAAAACGAAAATTAGCAGAGGTCTGGTTGCACTTTGCAAGACCTGACCATGAAATCGTGACAGAGTCAAAACTATGCTCATGCAGTAAATATTAATGGCCAAGGAGGTTCAAATGACTGAAAGAATGAATGTACGTTCCACGTCGTGTAATTAAATCAAAAGCAAATAGATAGGATAATACACAGCCTCTGACAGCACGGAGAGGATAATACACAGCCCCCTGACAGCAAGGAGACACGTGATCCGTAAACTAGATAAGCGCAAAAAAAAAATTGCACTAAGTCTACCGGCAGTGCTACATATTTAACAAATAAAGCAGAATGGGAGAATGATTAAGCAGAATGCTTTACTTTTGGAAATGAATGACTGGGTTCGGATTCGATACCACAGTTCGTAGCTACAGACCCCGTAAGACAATAAAATAGTAGCGGAATGCCAAACATGCTTTCCGACGTAGCAAATATAACATCGCCACTTAAATCCGTGAAAATCTGACTATTTAATATATATACCCCGCATACCTAATGGAATCAATTTGCTAATAGTCACTGTCTACAGATAAGCGCAATAATCTGAACCGTTTCATCAAAACCTCCAGTCTGCGACACTGCCGAGAGAAAGGAACACATTCACGCCGTGCACAGATATTAACAAAAGTATGTTGTTTGAAAATGCTTCGATACTGCGTGTTCGCGAACCGGCTGCAACGCTAACAGGCTTAAGCGGACGGAAACACGTCACCAAACCTCACAGCAAGGAGATTTCAAAGATCTCGACTGTCTGTAGTCGACTTTGTTACACGGTCATCTTTGCATGTATTCTACAACTAGTTTTAATCTGCCAGGAAGTTTCATATCAGCGCACACTCCGCTGCAGAGTGAAAATCTCATTCTGGATTCTACAACTAGTTCACGAAAGAAAGTAATAACGAATTTGAAAGCTGAAAGTAGCTATTTAACAAGCACTCTGTACAGTAAACAACAATCTTATCCATATGAAAATTATTTTGTCTTAATTACGCTGACCGATCTCCTTCCTGTCGTCTCAGTCGTCAATAGACTACTGGAGGAAAGTTGTGTGTGCCTTCTGTCTTTGGATCGTGTGTTCGTATTTTAACGATATGTTGTTTCTTTCTAAAGCGGAGGCGGTGTACAAGTCTAGCTTTCACCTGGGCGAGTGTGGTCTAATGAATTCTCTTACTGCTTTGGTTTTGATGAAAGTCTATGTGTGTGTGTTAATGCAGCTAGCCGCTAACTTGGTGTAATGTTTTGTCTGTACAGAAGTGTATCTGTCGCCTTTATCGCTCTCTCACCCTCATACACAATTCTGTACAATAAAGTCAAGGGCTTAGGTTTTCTTATCAGGCTTATCCGTGCAAAGACAAACCAAAAAAATTATACTAATGGGAGGATTCTGAGTAACTTCTAGAATTCCATTCGCTCTCTCTCTCTCTCTCTCTCTCTCTCTCTGTCCTTTATCTGTGTACAGTTCAAATATAAGTTACATGAAATCAGCCTAGTAGAATCTCTGGTGGAGCCCTTTCTTCTTAATATTCAGCGGCTGGCTTGCTAGAAAAGATCTTTACATACGTTATTATTATTAATCGCTGCATTCAGTTGGGAAAATCGATCGTTTGAACACTTCGTTCAGTTTACGACAGATCTAAAATTTCAGATGTGGACGAAGCCTTTTTGGACGATTTCAAAAAAAACTCAGAGATTGCAGGCTCTCTTCGTCACAGCTGAAACTTCCCAATTAATTACAGGGCCCAGACAATCATCAATGACTCAGACAGAGAACGCATTCGTCTTTCACTCTAGAATAAAATGGTCACTAACCTTATTTCTGAGGAAAATTGTATATTGAATCCCTTTCCGTACATGTTCCGTTTCCGTGGATTTTAAGTCTCATGCAATTTACTTTTACAAGTCCTTCTTTCTCTTTATCTACCACGCTAGCGGCACAAACTTTCCTGTCTCGCTTTAGCGCGAAGAAGAGTAAATAAAATCTCCTTTAGCAATCCGAAAATCTTCCAACCGATACTTTCCGAAGCTGTTCCTCTCTCTCTCCTCTCTATAATGACCATGGAGCATACATCTCTGTACCTCTGTTGTTCCAAAGAATAAACGTACTAGAAAAATTACCTTGGCGTCGACGAGCTGTCGGCGCATATATTACTAGAAAATCTGCTCAGATACTTTTCAAACGTAAATAAATGTGGATGATTTGATTGACCATTATTAATTATTGCGTGGTAGAGGGTAATTTTCCGTGGGCAGATTACAGTGGGAAACAGCTTAAAATCTACTCTCTGGTTTACAGGTGTATTAGGCAAACGTCGGTAACCAGGTGAGTGAAGTCGAACTAGGTCTGGTTCATCTCCCCATCTTAACATGTCAGAGAATTCCCCTTAACATGTCAGAGAACTGCGCTTTAATCTCTGTATAAAGCGAGTCAGTATCCAGTAATAAACTGAAAAATAGAATGTTATGGATTAGTGCAGTTCGATATCCGGGTCTTCGCGGTACTTTAGAGGAAAAATGATGTGGCAGAAAACTGGGTACCGGATATTTAAAGCAATCATTCCGATATTCATCTGAAGTGATTTGTGGAAACCACGGAAAGCTAGATCTGGATGGCCGTGCAGAAATTTGAATACCCATACTCTTGAATGCTAATTCTCAACCATATTAAAGGTTGAGCTGTAAGTGAACAACAGATCTGAAAAAACTGAGTGTTGACAGGGGACCTCTTCCAACAAAATGACAAACTCTAACGTTTGACGTTGTTCGCGATATCCAGGAAGCTGTTGAGGGCAGATGACTCTCGAAAATTCTTTAGGTAAAACTCACCAAGTCTTCTAGTAAACAAAACACGTGCTAGGAATAAAGTGGAATTGGATTAATGAGTTCCTGCCAAACGAAAATCAGAAATACTTTCTTAATAGGGAAACACCGTCGGAAATAAAACGATACATGACGTATTTCAAGAACAGTGGTAGGACTGTGATTGTACTCTATTTATATAAGCGGTACATAAATGACCTTGCGGACAACCTCTGCAGCCAACCGAAGCTGTTCATCAGCTACGCAAGGGGGTTTTAGGGTTAGAAAATTGTTACGAGACGTGGAGAGATGAGCAATTGACCACCTTTTGGTACATGGACTGGGAGCTCACACCACTGTAAGAGAAATGTATCGTAATCCGTTTAAAAACATAATCGGCGATATCTCATTGGAATCAGTCGTAATAAGTAACCTGAAACGACAAAATAAATGTAGACTTGAGGAAGATGTTTTCTAGTCTGACATTCGTTACAAGAATCCTGAGGAAGTGCAATTTTCGCGGAAAGGTTGCTTGTAAAACTCTCGAGTGATCAAAACTTGAGAGAGGTTCAAATGGCTCTGACCACTGTGGGACTTAACTTCTGAGGTCATCAGTCCCCTAGAACTTAGAACTACTTAAACCTAACTAACCTAAAGACATCACACACATCCATGCTCGAGGCAGGATTCGAACCTGCGATCGTAGCGGTCGGGCGGTTCCAGACTGTAGCGCCTTGATAGAGGGGGACATTGAATTAATTCAAGGGAACAATCAGATTCATTACAAGTGTCTTAGTCGGCGAGTTACAACCAAAGAAATGTTTAAGGATGCACTAGGAGGAGTTATAAGAAAGACTTTGGATAACCTATTCTGAAAATTCGATACTCCCCATTCCCATATGAGTCAAGAAACATATCACCTCCGCTAGCATACATTTCTATTAATGTCTACGATGATAAAATCAGAGAAATTTAGGACTGGACAGCGGCATAAGCAATTTTCCTGCATCCGAAATATTCATGTATGAAAAACGAAGCCCAGAAAATAATTCAAAAACATTATATACCCTTCACCAAACGATATATGGTGGCTTCAAAAGTGGAAAAATAAATGTAGATATTGGCAAAATTTTGTTTTACCTGTTAGGAGAGCTGCACCTGTTCAATACACAATAGATAAGGGCAGCATTTCATAACTTCGAATTTCAAGATTCCTAGGCTGGATACTGTTCTCGGCAGTTCTTGGTAAAGAACGGAAAAAGAGAAAAAGTTTAGACTCCAGCGCACCGACAGCATCGTCACTATAGACGGAACTCTAGTGGAGTTGGACAATGATGTGAAAGGAAACTGGCCATCCCTGTCAAGATGAGTTATTCTGAAAAAAAAAAAGGAAGGTCAGGAGATAAACTCCTGCCGATGTAATGTCATCAGAGACGCAGCACAAATTCAGATTGGGAAATAATCGGGAAGGAAATACGCTGTGGGCTTTTCAAGGGAGCCAATCGAGAACTTACTTGAAGTAGTTTACGGAAACCACAGAAAAGCTAAACCTGCATCGCCGAACGGTATTGAACTGCCGCCCTTCCGAATTCGTGTTTAGGGTGTTAACCACAGCGCCACCTCGCTCCATAAGAGTCATTCCGGCACTAGTCCGGAGCCACTTAAGGGAATCGCTAAGAGCATGAAAGAGTATAAACCATCAGTTATTTGAACTCATCGCCTTTCGAATGTCGCTTTTTCGTCTTTAGCGAAATGCCATGTCGATCGATAGATGAATAGAAGAAAAGGTTCCAGTGGTAGCCCAGTTATCGAACGCATGGCACTGAACAATATGCTCGACAATTCGCGTAAACGATTTATCACTTGGTGCTAGCAGCACGTTCTGATTGTTCGCTGTCATGTTGTCTACATGATAATCCCGTCGCTGTATAATTGTAAGGAGATGCAGAACGACTTAGAATGTATCTCAATTTGGTTCACTAAACGACAGTTCTCTTTAATTTAGGTAAATTGGAAGTGACAACTAGAGAGTACATGAGAATATCCTTTTACAAGATCAACAGTACTCTTAGAGAATCCACCAGTGTGTAATTAAGATGTATTACAACGAAGGTATATGAAATAGTATAAAACGTGGACTCAGTAATAAATACAGAACACGGAAGAGTTGGATTTATTGTGAGAATTCTGGAAATAGCAGAGAATTTGTAAAGAAAAGTATATAGAAGTCCCTAGTGCAATGAATCATAGAATACTGTTCCAGCGTTCTGGAATCACATGAGCCTTATGGAAAGCGTCGAATGATCCAGCCGTGTTGTTCGGATCGTAACTGGTCTGTATAGCTCTCAGGCAAAAGTGACAGACGCATGAAGGGTAGTGATATTATAACCGCAAAATCCTTCAATGTAAATTGTAGAACCGATATTCGAGGTGTACCGTTCAATAATTCTAATGCCTCCATCGCTTAAACTGCATAACGATCGTGAAAGAGAGATTAGGACGTACACGGAAGCATGCAGTCTTCTTTCCTTCGCCGCATACGTTAATGTCATTGCATAGCAAACGGCAAATATCGATACGAAGAACTCAATTTCATGCACTGTACAGAATCTTTTAAACAATATATGCAGGAGTATAATTATACCTGTGTAATCTTCAGTTTGGACAAACTTTTCCACGGTGGTTTAAAAGTAGTGATCAATAAACGGGTAATATTATTTAGGCAATGATAAATTGACATTCAAATGTGAAAAAAGAAAATTACTTGACTACAAGTTCCTTTATTGCAGATTTATCATGATGTCTTGTACAGGAGTACGTAACACCCATAAATAACCAAAAATTACCTCAGTTAAAAACCATGAGGTATGACATGATGTTTTCTTTGAGATGTTTTGAAAGAAGAAAGGGCGGGTAAACTTAAATGTCCAATGAACATCGAGGTCAATACAGATGGAACTCTGACTCGGTCTGGACAAAGGCGAGGACGTGCTGGCCAGTGTTCCTTCCTTTGAGTAGCTGTAGCAGCTTACCTTCAAGGTAGACGAATTCAGCAAATGCGTTGGTAGTTTATTTGGCCTCAGCTAAACAGAACAACTCTATTAAAAACTCAGATTGTTTCACATTATAGCGACTGCCCTCTCGAAGAAAATTTTATAATACAGGTTTCAAGATATGTATCGACACTGGGATAATGAAATGCTATAGTCGTTAAAATACTGGATTCGGGGTGGATTTATGTGCAAGTCTTTATTTCGACGTCCCGATTTCTATTGGTATTCTGGATCACAGTTACTACCTGTCGCATGTAAGTTCCTATTTGCTAGGTCTAGTTGGTTTCTGAAGACATTCTAGATATTTTCTGTGATGTTCATGGCTACGACAACAACCAGAATTCATAACCATGATTCTCAAATTACTGTAGCGAGTCTCAGGTATGCAGCAAGTAGTTAGTTTAACTGCACTGACACGTCCAATACAAAACACATCTGCTACGACGCTACTGCTCAGTATCAACATGAACTAGTCCACAGTCCTGGCCGTAAGAGTACATTCCTTAACAGCGGCCGGCCTCTGTGGCCCAGCGGTTCTAGGCGCTTCAGTTCGGAACCGCACTGCTGCTACGGTCGCAAGTTCGAATCCTGCCTCGGGCATGGAAGTGTGTGATGTCCTTAGGTTAGTTAGGTTCAAAATGGCTCTGAGCACTATAGGACTCAACTGCTGAGGTCATTAGTCCCCTAGAACTTAGAACTAGTTAAACCTAACTAACCTAAGGACATCACAAACATCCATGCCCGAGGCAGGATTCGAACCTGCGACCGTAGCGGTCTTGCGGTTCCCGACTGCAGCGCCTTTAACCGCACGGCCACTTCGGCCGGCAGGTTAGTTAGGTTTAAGTAGTTCTAAGTCTAGGGGACTGATGACCTCACATGTTAAGTCCCATAGTGCTTAGAGCCATTTGAACTATTTGAACCTTAGAAGCGACAGGACAGACGTACGTACAGGTGAAAGCCCTCCATAAAGAAAACAGTCACCTCAACAGCTTGTTTACGTTGCTTCCTATCACGACATGTGATCTACTTTTACTCTATCCCATAGTATCTGACGGTAACGTTCTTTTGTCCTGTCAGTGCGGATTGCGGCTTTCCTGTGTATTCTGTATTAAGACTGGGACGGTTACTCACTCCATGCTGCTGTTAAAACAAAGCTCCCTTTCGTCTCTGGAAACCCAACAGCATGTGTAATTAACCACAAACATCGTGTTTAAACGTTTGATTTGTAAAGTGACGTCCATCAAAGCCGTAAGTGACGTTTGTCTGTATGTTTTGAATTCATTGTTCGCAGATCCACATTCCTAATAGAATACTGTGAAGAATGTCCGCCTGTTTAACTGGGTGGTAACGTGCTCGCCTCCCATGCAAGCGGGCCTGGGTTCTATTCCCGGCCAGGTTGGAGATTTTCTGCGCTCGAGGACTAGATGTTGTGTTCTCTTCATCATTTCATCCTCATCACCGGCGCGCAAGTCGCCCAATGTGGCGTCAAATGAAATAAGACTTGCACTTGGCGGCCGAAGTTCCCCGAATAGGGGCCTCCCAGCCAACGATGCCACAAGCTCATTTCCATTTTACTGTGAAGAATGGTGCGTGTAATGTAAAATAATCATACGTTAAACTATAGTTGACAGGATCGGCACCGCCAATGTTCATATTTACGATTTGGAAACGAGGGGATTGGATTTCGAAAACTGTCCGGTATGAGGACTATGTCATGTTTATCTTTGGAGGTAGGTTGTATTTAATGATTTTATCTCTGGTCCCCCTGTAACAGACTGTTAAGTTGGCTCCCAGATCGTAAGAATTCAAGAAACTGTCACCCGCAAATTTGTATGCTTAGTAAAACATGCAATATTTAGATGAAAAATGGGTTGCATGCTTTAAGAGTTCTTTAAATTTGCTTTTGTGACGTTGTTCCTGTGATGGGTATTTCTCACATACTGTGTTCATCTTATTCGTAATGAAATTCAAAATCATCGTACAATAGATAATCGCTGTCAATCAATTTAGAAATTTATTAAGTATTAAACTGAAGGGGTATGCACAGACGTCGACTCTGAGAAGTTCCCATTTGTCTTCGATGAACATTGTTCCAGGAAGCGTTGACAGCAGCAGATGATAACGGGAAAAGTGCAAGTCGCATTAGTGCCTAACGGATGCACTTTCCCTCCGCCTAGTGGAATGCAGCTAACCCGAACGTAACCTCATCGGGAGAAAGCAACAGAAGCGATTACCTGATCTCTCAACACTCTGAACCCAAAGGACAAAGCGTCAGTCACTTTTCAGCAAAGCTTACTTCGTTCTACGCTAAACGAAGAGGCTGTTAGTAGAATTTATATCAGGTCAGTGTCAAAAATTACTTCCACGAAGATTATGATGGGATGGTAGACGAAAAACCGAAGTACATGCGAACATCGACACTGAGCTTGGTAGTACAGCCACGGTCGACTGAAATTATTTACGAAATTCAAACAAAGTAGAATTAAGAAGGGGATATCGGATTCAAACAGGTCTGTTTCTCATAATAGGTTTTTATCACTGACCTATCTCCATCAATACAGTTCGCATAACCGCTAAAATCGTGATTAATCACAAGTGTTGTAACAACTGTTCAAAGTACATAGTGGCACACAATATAACATTAATGGACATAGAAAATTCTGCAAGTAATGTGACTGTAAAAGGAATATAAAGGTACTACCTTTCATGCAAATAAGCCTTTGTTATTTTCAGTATACATACTGTTTTTGCCATTTTACTGTGAAATTCCTGATCAGTTGTTTTATATATTGTGCATTTAGTGATTTTTTAATTATTTATTCGCTTGCAAATTTTATTGAAACGATTTTGTATTTTGTGTCTCAGTCCTAACTAGCACAAAATATTACTTTCATCGGAAATAGTATTTATGGCACGCAAAAATTTCACGTTGTGCCTACGTTTTGAGTCCACCTACAACTATGGATCCTCCTTGAAGGGTCTGGTTGAACCTTTTTCATATTTTATTAATTTTTACGTATGGAGTGTGCTGTTGATTGTACGTTCCCCCTTCTCGCAAAGGAATTGAAAGTGGCTGTTACTGCCTACTCCCGTTGTGTACTGGCCGGTTAAACGGTTTTAAATTGGTTACTTTCACATTTCCTTTCGATTAATGCAATAACAGACATGCCAAACAAGGAAGCAGTTCCATAAGCATATGTCACAATACCTACCGCGTAAGAGAAGCAGCAGAAGAAGGAAATCTATTTGCCCTGCATGTCGGGAAATAATAATGATTCATTAAATCATTAAATACGTTTCCAAAGATATCTAGACAAGTTCATAACTCGTCCTCTTAAGTATAGCTAGAAATATATATGATTTATTGTACTTTCGCATGTCTGCGTTCTATTTTTCAATCTCTGGAACCATATAGTTCCATTTCATTAAAGTACCTATGCCTAGGTTTCAGCCAGGATGCCCCATTTCGTTGGATGCTAGTGCTATTCCATTACAGTTGGAAACCTCTGCAATGTTGTTCGAGTTTAGGGGGGAATAGAGTGTGGGCTGAGGTGTGAATCGGAATTTAGATTGAGGAGGCAGGCGAGCTAGAGTAGTCCATGCAGTTGTACAAAGCCACCGTGCCAAGGCGCCATACTGGTTAGCGCATCTACGTAGTGAGCAGACCTGGGTTCGAATCGCGGCCTTAGTACAAATTTTCATTGATCGCTTTAGTCTGCATATATCTTATCAATGTGTTACGCAATCGTATAAAATGTATATCGCCCCTCATGTGGACACGGACGTCTTTAAAACTTCCAGTATTAAAGTGTTTTAATGGCTCAAATGGCTCTAAGCACTATGGGACTTAACATCTGAGGTCATTAGTCCCCTAGACTTAGAACAAAGTAAACCTAACTAACCTAAGGACATCACACACATCCATGCCCGAGGCAGGATTCGAACCTGCTACCGTAGCAGCCGCGTGGTTCCGGACCGCTCGGCCACAGCAGCTGGCAAAGTGTTTTAATGAAACTGATCTATGTTCACTATATGTAGTAGAATCTGCTCGACCTCTTCCAGCGATGAAAAACTTAGAATTGTCATCCAGGCTTACTATGCGGCATAAAACTTATACCGAATATGTCCCTAGTGTCTTACCGCGTTTTCCATATTGGCTTATAAACTTGGAAAGTAATCTGACCTTAAGTACCTAAACGGTCACTATGATGTCAGGCCACATATAGTGTAATATCACTACGCAGTCCATGTTTATGAAGACCTTCTCGTACAGCGTAAGGTAAGGCACACTAGCTTGCCAGATAGGGAGGCGAAAGACACGGATCGAGTCTGCACGTCGGGGTAATCAAAGTGGGCTGGTACGCCGGCCACTCTGATTATGTGTGGTTTTTAGACGCTTTCCAACGCTCGTTTAGGTGAATTTCGGGCTGGTCCTCAAATCCTACCTCAGAAAATATGACACACAAACAGTTAAAATACACTCCTGGAAATTGAAATAAGAACACCGTGAATTCATTGTCCCAGGATGGGGAAACTTTATTGACACATTCCTGGGGTCAGATACATCACATGATCACACTGACAGAACCACAGGCACATAGACACAGGCAACAGAGCATGCACAATGTCGGCACTAGTACAGTGTATATCCACCTTTCGCAGCAATGCAGGCTGCTATTCTCCCATGGAGACGATCGTAGAGATGCTGGATGTAGTCCTGTGGAACGGCTTGCCATGCCATTTCCACCTGGCGCCTCAGTTGGACCAGCGTTCGTGCTGGACGTGCAGACCGCGTGAGACGACGCTTCATCCAGTCCCAAACATGCTCAATGAGGGACAGATCCGGAGATCTTGCTGACCAGGGTAGTTGACTTACACCTTCTAGAGCACGTTGGGTGGCACGGGATACATGCGGACGTGCATTGTCCTGTTGGAACAGCAAGTTCCCTTGCCGGTCTAGGAATGGTAGAACGATGGGTTCGATGACGGTTTGGATGTACCGTGCACTATTCAGTGTCCCCTCGACGATCACCAGTGGTGTACGGCCAGTGTAGGAGATCGCTCCCCACACGATGATGCCGGGTGTTGGCCCTGTGTGCCTCGGTCGTATGCAGTCCTGATTGTGGCGCTCACCTGCACGGCGCCAAACACGCATACGACCATCATTGGCACCAAGGCAGAAGCGACTCTCATCGCTGAAGACGACACGTCTCCATTCGTCCCTCCATTCACGCCTGTCGCGACACCACTGGAGGCGGGCTGCACGATGTTGGGGCGTGAGCGGAAGACGGCCTAACGGTGTGCGGTACCGTAGCCCAGCTTCATGGAGACGGTTGCGAATGGTCCTCGCCGATACCCCAGGAGCAACAGTGTCCCTAATTTGCTGGGAAGTGGCGGTGCGGTCCCCTGCGGCACTGCGTAGGATCCTACGGTCTTGGCGTGCATCCGTGCGTCGCTGCGGTCCGGTCCCGGGTCGACGGGCACGTGCACCTTCCGCCGACCACTGGCGACAACATCGATGTACTGTGGAGATCTCACGCCCCACGTGTTGAGCAATTCGGCGGTACGTCCACCCGGCCTCCCGCATGCCCACTATACGCCCTCGCTCAAAGTCCGTCAACTACACATACGGTTCACGTCCACGCTGTCGCGGCATGCTACCAGTGTTAAAGACTGCGATGGAGCTCCGTATGCCACGGCAAACTGGCTGACACTGACGGCGGCGGTGCACAAATGCTGCGCAGCTAGCGCCATTCGACGGCCAACACCGCGGTTCCTGGTGTGTCCGCTGTGCCGTGCGTGTGATCATTGCTTGTACAGCCCTCTCGCAGTGTCCGGAGCAAGTATGGTGGGTCTGACACACCGGTGTCAATGTGTTCTTTTTTCCATTTCCAGGAGTGTACCACACAGAGCAAAGTTTACACGTTACGCAGACAGTCGGCGCACACGACGTGCCTCCTTCAGGTTACCTTGACAACTGTGGTGTCATAATGGCGTCCGGAGACGAAGTTAGATAATAATCGTGAAAAAGCGGACGCCATGCTGGACGGGATAAACGCTAGGGACTAGAAGAAGAAGAGAATTCGTCGTTGAAAACTGTTTTATCTGTATTACCAACTTCTTAACCTGCGGCAGTACGTAACACTAGCAGAACTTCTGCGGCGTTCAAGAAACAAGAGCAGGGGAGATGCGTGCCCCATGCTACAAGCGTTGATCGGGGGCCATTACACGCTTGTGAACGAGCAGGCAACAGCGACCTGAGTGCGCCACGTTGAGGCACAGAGCAGAAAATCGCATTCCGCTTGGGCGTCGCTGCGTTTTACAGGATGGTCACGATTGGCCGGCCTCGCCACGTTTGGTGGCGTTGCATACATATGAACACACTGACTGTTTCCTTTTCAAATTTCACGGCAGAAAACCTACAGCTCAAAACTGACACCAGCGCCAAGCCGCACCCTCGGAGAACGATGCCTTGCCAAACGTTCCGTAGTTGTGAAACTTGACTGTAGGTTATGCACGTGGTGCTCCATAGCTCGTAAACATTTGAATAGCGTCATGATTTACTGCCAAGAGCTGCTGGTAATAGTTCCTTACTGAATAACCAGTTTCGGTACACGTAATCTCATCTGTTCCCTATAAACCAACTAAAATAACATATGCAGATTGTTACAAGATTGGGCTATCACTATCCTGCTAACTGACGTACATGTTAACGAAAAAACTCACGTAATAAAAATGTCACATACTCACATAAAAACATACTAGGCGACATAATATCAGTGGCGTCATATAATAAAATCCATGGTACGCACTACCGGCGTAAGGTTGCCTGTGAGTGGAACGACTGGGCAAACTAAGGTTCAAAAATGGTTCAAATGGCTCTGAGCACTATGGGACTTAACTTCTGAGGTCATCAGTCCCCTAGAACTTATAACTACTTAAACCTAACTAACCTAAGGACATCACATACATCCATGCCCAAGGCAGGATTCGAACCTGCGACCGTAGCGGTCGCGCGGTTCCAGACTGTAGCGCCTAGAACCGCTCGGCCACACCGGCCGCGGCAAACTAAGGATGGAACATAATTCGTATCAAGACTTTAACACTCCTCAGCCAAAATAACTTTACAAATTAGTTCAACAGGATCTTGACACATAAAGACAAAACTATGTAATTGGAAAAAAACCATTTAAGAACAATTCCTGATAATCGGTCAACAATGTTGTCAAATATTTCAGTGAGATCCATGACAAAAAGTCATAATGTTAGTTCAAATACTTGATCTCAACTCTCCAAAAGGTCATTCAAGGTTACGTGAAGTATGATAACTTAAATTTGCAACAAATGTTATTCTCTTTTCAAAATATACAATTTTTATGTTCCATTGCGTACCATTGCTGAAATATTTACAGACAGTTTCAATAAGAGAAGCAAGATAATATTTCACCAACTCAAGTTACATAACAATTTCTTCAAAGATTCTACGAAAACAGGTTTAAAACAGGTAGGCCAGAATATCTATAGAATATGTTTGACTAAAATACAACAAATGATTCAGGTTTACCGAAAAAGGAGTTCATTAAAAGGAAATAGAAAACAATTAAGGTTGCTCGATATGAAATCACCACACATTGGGCAATGTGGTCCGGACGAACGGACCCGAAATTACTGAGGGCGGGTGCGATACGCTGCTCACCACGCCCCTCCTTTTCTATGCAGCCAGTGGCAGCAACCCTCAGGGCACAAACATACAATGATGGCCTGATGAACAGAGAAGTAATTTTTAAGTAAAAAGAGTAAAAACGTAACTCATTAGATTACACGCTGGCAGCGTAGACAAAACATTTATGAAAAGTCGCTAGAAGATAACTGGCCAAGGCAACCATATTCACTTACATCGAATGGTAAAGAAGTTCAGTGACAAATCGAAATTCAGCTTCAGATCACGCCACGAGACAGAAACGGTAAATACTCGTACTTGTACGTCGCACGGTATGGAAAACATAGGTCGAAGGAAATCTCTAACGGCTAGCTGATGAACCTTACCTACGGAAACGCAACCTTGGCTTGGAAGTATAACCCACCAAAATACATGCAACAAGATTTGCCGCGGTAAGGCGCATAAGCTTGAGGGCTTCAAGTAACTAAAGAAAGTGACTTGGCGATTTAGTGCACAACAGACCAGGGAAAAAAGCTTTCGAAGTCCTAAATAACAATACAATAAAAATTAAATCAACTTACAAAACCTCAATAATTTAAAATGTACTCTCAAATCACGACTCTATAACATTTATCAACTAGAAGCTATTATACCATGATACGAGCGACACGCTCCTCGAATCGCCTGGCTGGACATGGAAACAGGAAGCAAAAGCAACAGGAGGCCGAACAGACTCCAATATACACTGAAGAGCCAAAGAAACTGGTACACCTCCCTAATATCCTGGAGGGGTCCCCGCGAGCACACATAAGTGCCGCAACACGACGTGGCATGGACTCGACGAATGAAAAATAGTGCAGGAGGGAATGAACGCCATAAATATTTCAGAGCTGTCCATAAATCCACAAGATCATGAGGGACTGGAGATCTCTTCTGAGCAGCACGTTGTAAGGCATCCCAGATATGGTAAATAATGTTCACGTCTGGGGAGTTTGGTGGCCAGCGGAAGTGTTTAAACTCACAAGAGTGTTGCTGCAGCCACTCTGTAGCTATTCCGGACTTGTGGGGTGTCACATTGTTCTGCTGGAATTGCACAATGGACATGAACAGATGCAGGTGATCACGCAGGATGCTTACGTACGTGTCACCTGTCAAAGTCGTATCTAGAAGTATCAGGGGTCCTATACCACTCCAACTGTACAAGCCCCACAGAGCCGTCACCAGCCTGAATAGTACCCTGCTGACTTGCAGGGTCCATGTAGGTGTTGACGGGCCCAGGCGAGACGTAAAGCTTTGTGTCGTGCAGTCATCAATGGTACACGAGTGGGCCTTCAGCTCTGAAAGCCCATATTGATGATATTTCGTTGAATGGTTCGTACCGTGACACTTGTAGATGGCCTAGCATTGAAGTCTGCAGCAATTTGCGGATGGGTTGCACTTCTGACACGTAGAATGATTCTCTTCAGTCGTTGTTGATATTGTTCTTGCAGGATCTTTTTCCGGCAGCAGCGATATCGTAAATCTGATGTTTTACCAGATTCCTGATACTCACGGCACACACGTGAAATAATCGTACGAGAAAATCTCCACTTCATCGCCACCTCGGAGATGCTGTGTCCCATCGCTCGTGCACCGACTATAACACCATGGTCAAATTCACTTAAATCTTGATAACCTGCATTGTGGCAATAGTAACCGATCTAGCAACTGCGCCAGACACTTGTCTCATATCGGTGTTGCCGACCTCAGCCTGCCTGTTTGCAAATCTCTGTATTTGAATACGCATGCCTATACCAGTCTCTTTGGCTCTTCTGTGTGGAAGGAGCAGGGCGCAAACACGCACAGGAAGCGAACCAGTGACAATTATCACGTTAACAGTGGAGAGCAAAATCAATCTGTTTAAATGCTGCCTGGTCTCGGAACCGAAACAACGAACTAAAAGTAGCCTACCAAGCATACAAGGATGCTGTGGGATGACAAACAGTGGAAAAACTTGGAGCCCCCAGGAGATGCGTGGATGACGGCGACCCACTGGTCCCCTCCAAACTTTGTCGGCCAAAAGGATAATGCATCCGCTCCCATTTCCGGTGCAGAACCCTCGTGTCTGGAAGATTCTCAACCAGACAGACTTGCAAGTCACATAGGCGGTAGAACAAACAGCTTGCCCGTTGCCCTGCTCACCTGAGCTATCCGTGCTGCTTCACACACTGCCTCTCCCCAGAAAATCGTTTCAACGGCACTCGCAGCAAACGTGCCACGCCACCTTCACGCCAAAGATCATGTTCCAGGAGACGTGGCACGAGCTGTCGAACGCGCAACGGTTCCGTCCATGAATTTGTCGCTGAAAATAAAAGTACAACACACTGAATAGTGTAACCGACTATGGCACGGCATAGCATACACAGAGGTTGAAGAATATTTTTTCCACACAAACGACTTTTAATTTGATGTCTCCCTCCATTTCTCCTTTTCCTTCGTATACTTTCACCCGTGTCAGTTTTCGTTGCTAATTACGATACCTGATGTACAGTTGGGAGCACTTTCCAGCTTGGCGGAACAAGTGCCCGCTACTAACTGTGAAACGTCCTGTAATTTTACACTTGTATCGCCTCTGGCGGCCCTCTCACCTTGGCAACCTAAGCAAACAGTGCATTAATGCTACGAGCGGAGGCATTCCACACACTGCGGACAGCACAGCTGATCACTGTTTACCACTTGAATTAAAGATGATCTACGAGGGCAGTTCAATAAGTAATGCAACACTTTTTTTTCTCGGCCAATTTTCGTTGAAAAAACCGGAAATTTCTTGTGGAATATTTTCAAACATTCCCGCTTCGTCTCGTATAGTTTCATTGACTTCCGACAGGTGGCAGCGCTGTACGGAGCTGTTAAAATGGCGTCTGTAACGGATGTGCGTTGCAAACAACAGGCAGTGATCGAGTTTCTTTTGGCGGAAAACCAGGGCATCTCAGATATTCATAGGCGCTTGCAGAATGCCTACGGTGATCTGGCAGTGGACAAAAGCACGGGGAGTCGTTGGGCAAAGCGTGTGTCATCATCGCCGCAAGGTCAAGCAAGACTGTCTGATCTCCTGCGTGCGGGCCGGCCGTGCACAGCTGTGACTCCTGCAATGGCGGAGCGTGCGAACACACTCGTTCGAGATGATCGACGGATCACCATCAAACAACTCAGTGCTCAACTTGACATCTCTGTTGGTAGTGCTGTCACAATTGTTCACCAGTTGGGATATTCAAAGGTTTGTTCCCGCTGGGTCCCTCGTTGTCTAACCGAACACCATAAAGAGCAAAGGAGAACCATCTGTGCGGAATTGCTTGCTCGTCATGTGGTTGAGAGTGACAATTTCTTGTCAAAGATTGTTACAGGCGATGAAACATGGGTTCATCACTTCGAACCTGAAACAAAACGGCAATCAATGGAGTGGCGCCACACCCACTCCCCTACCAAGAAAAAGTTTAAAGCCATACCCTCAGCCGGTAAAGTCATGGTTACAGTCTTCTGGGACGCTGAAGGGGTTATTCTGTTCGATGTCCTTCCCCATGGTCAAACGATCAACTCTGAAGTGTATTGTGCTACTCTTCAGAAATTGAAGAAACGACTTCAGCGTGTTCGTAGGCACAAAAATCTGAACGAACTTCTCCTTCTTCATGACAACGCAAGACCTCACACAAGTCTTCGCACCCGAGAGGAGCTCACAAAACTTCAGTGGACTGTTCTTCCTCATGCACCCTACAGCCCCGATCTCGCACCGTCGGATTTCCATATGTTTGGCCCAATGAAGGACGAAATCCGTGGGAGGCACTACGCGGATGATGAAGAAGTTATTGATGCAGCACGACGTTGGCTCCGACATCGACCAGTGGAATGGTACCGTGCAGGCATACAGGCCCTCATTTCAAGGTGGCGTAAGGCCGTAGCTTTGAATGGAGATTACGTTGAAAAATAGTGCTGTGTAGCTAAAAGATTGGGGAATAACCTGGTGTATTTCAATGCTGAATATAACAACCCCTGTTTCAGAAAAAAAAAGTGTTGCATTACTTATTGAACTGCCCTCGTACAATAACGTATCTTGTGTGTCATATGTTAAAATGATTAAATTTGACAATCATAGAGTTTTATGTTCTGTACATTCGATCCAACAGTAAATTACATACGTCACAAGAACAGTTGACGTGACGGAAACAAAATGCGTAAATGTAACGAACCACATACAGCATAACGTGTGTATGCTACAAACTATGACCACATTCAAGACGTAGACTGCTTTCGTCCAACAGTGATATTTGAGGGACGAACCATACTGCAGTCAAAATTAAGTGGAGGACCAAGAGGGAAAATTTGAAGTATAGGATTTCACCTGCTCCACAAGATATAAAATTGCAGTAAATGTAGCTCCCAATAACGTAGGTCATATAGTAACATAGTGACCTATACAAAATAGGACGACATTATTTAGTGATTTAGTTAAGAATATGTTGTCGATGGTCCAAGACTCACCCAGTGGAAATTACTATAAATCTACAGCTACAGCAGTACTCCGCAAGCCACCTTAAGGCGCGTGGCGGAGAGTACCCTGTACCACTATTTGTCATTTCCTTTCCTGTTCCACTCGCAAACAGAACGAGGGAAAAACTACTGTCGATATGCCTCCGTATGAGCCCTGATTTCTCGTATCGTGTCTACGTGGTCCTTACACACAATGTATGTTGGAGGCAAGAGAATCCTTCTCCTGTGAGCTTCAGTTGCCGGTTCTCTAAATTTTCTCAATAGTGTTGCTCGAAAAGAATGTCGTTTTCCTTCCAGGGATCCCCATTTGTATCCGAAGCATCTCTGTAACACTTTCGTGTTGTTCGAACCAACCAGTAACAAATCTAGCAGCCCGCCTCTGAATTGCTTCTATTCTTTCTTTCGCTTACGCCATAGTCCGGCAGCGATCGCAGGGTCGGCGTGGTTACAACGGATTTGGCAATGTTAGTGTTAGGGATGGCCGGATTTCCTTCCTGCCGCCACCCTGTACCCCCCAGGACGGAATCAGTGTACCACAGCAGTCTGCATCTAGTGTAAATCGTGAAATAGTGCGGACGTTTTTCAAGTATCTGCGACGCGTGTAACTGAGGCGGAACGTGGGGACCAGCCCGGTATACACCTAGTGGGATGTGGAAAACCGCCTAAAAACCACATGCAGGCTGCCCGGCACACCATCACTGGTCGTTAATCCGCCGGCGGATTCGATCCGGGGCCGACGCGCCTATCCGAGTCCAGGAAGCAGCGCGTTAGCGCGCTCGGCTACCCTGGCAGGTCTCTGATTTGCTTCGATGTCTTCCTTCAAGCCGACCTGGTACGGATCCCAAACACTAGAGAAGTACTCAAGAACAGGTCGCACTAGCATTCTATATGTGGTCTCCTTTACATACGAACCACACTTTCCAACTGTTCTCCCAGTAAACCGAAGTCGACCATTCGCCTTTCCTATCGCAATCCCACGTGCTCGTTCCAGCTCATATCGCCCTGCAAAGTTACGCTCAGATATTTAAATGACGTAACCGTGTCAAGCAGACACTACTAATGCTGCATCCGAACATTACGGGTTCGCTCTTCCGGCTCATCCGCGCTGACTTACATTTTTCTACATTCAGAGCTATCTGACATTCATCACACCAACTAGAAGTTTTGTTTAAGTCATCTTGTATCCTCCTGAAGCCACTCAACACCACAGCATCATCAGCAAACAACAGCAGATTGCTGCCCACACTATCCGCTAAATCATTTATGTATATAGAGAACAACGCTCCTGTCATCCTTCCTCGGACCACACCCGACGATACCTTGTCACTGATGAACGTTCGCCGTCGAGGACAACATAATGGGTTCTATAACTTAAGAATTGTTCCGGCCACTCACATATCTGTGAAATTATTCCACATGCTCGTACCTTCATTAACAGCCTGCAATGGGGCACCGTGTTAAATGCTTTCCAGAAATCTAGAAATGTGGAATCTCCCTGTTGTTCTTCATCTATAGTTCGCAGTATACAGTGTGAAGAAAGGGCAAGCTGAGTTTCGCACAAGCGATGCATTCTAAAACCATGCTGATCCGTGGACATAAGCTTCTCGATCTCAAGAAAGTTAATTATATTCGAACTGTTCAAGGATTCTGCACGAAATCGATGTTAGGGATATTGCTCTGTAATTCTGCGGGTCCGTTCTTTGCACGTCTTGTACACAGGTGTCACCTGCGATTTTTTCCAGTCGTTTGGGACTTTGCGCTGGGTGAGTGATTCACTTCAAATGCGAGTCAAGTAAGGAGCCAACACCGAAGGGTATTCTCTGTAATTCCGAACTGGGACTCCCTCTGGACCTGGTGACTTACTTGTTTTCAGCTCCTTCAGTTGTCTCTCTACAACAGGGATGCTTATTATTATGTCGCCCATACGAAAGTCTGTCCGATGGCCAAACGACCGTAAGTTTGTACGATCCTCTTGAGTGAACGATTTCTCGAACTTGAAGTTCAATACGTCGGCTTTCTTTTGCTACCTTCAACAACCATACTAGACTCGTCAACAAGTGACTGGATTCAAGTCTTAGACCCACTTAGCGATTTTACATAGGACCAGAACTTTCTCGGATTCCCTGCCAGATCTTTTGCTAAGGTATGACAGTGGTACTAGTTGTATGTTTCGCGAATGTTGTATACTATGTGATAGCTCAAACACACTACACTGTCGCTGATTAAAACAATAACTGTACATAGTGTGTGACTAATTACAGTCGACACAATGTTTGAAACTTCACGTAGACAAAATGGATCAAATGGCTCTGAGCACTATGGGACTTAACATCTGAGGTCATCAGTCCCCTAGAACTTAGAACTACTTAAACCTAACTAACCTAAGAACATCACATACATCCATGCCCGAGGCAGGGTTCGAACCTGTGACCGTAGCAGTCGCGCGATTCCGGCCTGAAGCGCCTAGAACCGCTCGGTCACAGCAGCCGGCGCGCACATAGACAAACTTACTGATTAAAACAACATATAGATTCAGTGTATGCCTAAATGAGCTGCCTGAACATACTGCAATACAGCAGATGAAAAACGCTGACATATGTACACAAATGGTTTAATCCTTATTTCACATTACCGGTCAAAATGATATTTGCAGCTAACGTACTGCCGACGTAAAAATATTACAGAGTAGCAAAAACACACTGATTCGAACTATATTTAATAGAGTATACAGATGCTGTAAGTTCACTGAATGTTCCGCTGTACAGCAGATATAATTTGAGTTCCTCTCCCGTATAGAAAGACTGGGCACCAACATGAACCGCAGCAACAGAAAATCAGATATGAAGAACATGGAAGCATAACCCTATTCAACGTGTTCAAAAGTAAGGCCACATGGCTATACATATACTATTTTACAGGCTTTTGAGAGTGAACAAATCAAAGACACAGTACGCTTTCAACAAATCACTAGATATACGACATGGAAGTAGTAGACAGATAGTGTAATGCTAACATAAAATTAAGAGCTTTCGGATGCGTACCTTTATTGGAACCATTACATGGTCCGGAGCAGCCATTTTTAACATCTCTTTGAGGAAAATAGCAACAGAGCTAATTTTTCTGCAAAAACACAGATTTTTTGGCTGGGAGAGGAGGCCCAAAGAAAATAACTTGCTAAGGCGTACTCATCCGAATAGGTCAACCTGATGAACAGACACCTCTTGAAAAGCGAACACAACCAAAAATTAAGTACGGTACTTCGTAATATTTGTTAAATTAAAATTACTCATAATTTGTGCTATGTTTGTCAGTAAGAACCTCCATAAAGGTGTTACATTGCTACCTTGGGAAGTCCTCCTTACGGAGGCCGTGCAAGTGCTGGTGTGAGCGGTAACACATATAGTACTGCAGAGGCCAGCCCCGTAAGTGCGGTGTCCTCTCTCTGGCCTCGCGCTGGCCCGGGCACACCCCCTACCTGCTGCCCCGGAAAGCAAACCTCTCCTCGCGTAGCCGCCCGTGTTGACAGCGCACACGCTCCCAACTACTGCTACACCCTCTCTGTCAACTCACACGCAGCTATCTGAAAGTACGGCGTTGTTCATTGTTCCAGGAAGTATGCTGTCTCGGAAAACGCAGTATCACACAATTTCCAAACACACGGTGCCTTTCACGTGTTCCTTTAAGGGCTAATATATGAATGGTTAACATATATTAAAAATGTATGTATGTATCTGGATGTGAAGAAAGAAGCTAGCAAGGGAACTGCCCTTCTCGAGCGGCTGAAACAGAATAGAAAAAAAAACTTTGTAAAAAATGGGGATGCATCTATTCTGTCACTCACAATGTCTTTTATCTCTACAGCTCAGCGCATGTGTATAATAGATGTTGAAAGGTTAGCGACACTACCAGCGTCTACAGAAGCACATGTCTCTGAGGACACAGTACCGTATGACAGGCAATTCTGACCAGCAATTTCGCGAGCTACGTACTGTGGATGGGTTAGTGTTTAGCAAAAACTTCAACATTTCCTTGAAACAATATTTGTTAACACATGTAGCACTCACAGGTTCATATTTCACAAAATATGTGTCGATGTGTTGTATGTTCTTCTCTTACGCTTCATCGAAGTGCTATCCTGGAGTATCAATGAAGTGAATGAAACACAGCGGAATAGAAAAGTAGGCACTTTTCACTAAAGGAACATACGGACAACAGTAGTCGAGCTTCAAAAGTCTCAATGATAACATTGACTGGATCTATGCCACGAGGTGTTCTATTCCGTTGACTTTTAATCACTTCACTGAAACTCCGCACTGCACTTCGATGACGAACAAGAGACCTGAGAAACCTCGTGATGACCAAAGAACCCTTGTCAGTTAAAACTATATATGAGCCTCAGATCGGATATTACGTGAATATTTTATTTGTGCTGTTAATTTGACCCGTGGTATAGGGGTAGCGTCTTTGATTCGTAATCAAAACTTCATCGGTCCCGGGTTCGATCCCCGCCCCTGCCTATATTTTGATAAATAATCATCATTGGCGGCCGAAGACCTCCGCCATAAGAAGTCAGCCTCATTCTGCCAAATGCCTTGTCAAAGAGGGCGGAGGAGCGGATAGAGGTTCAGGGAACTCTCTTGTCCTAGGGGTGGGAAATTGCCCCTAAAGGCGGAAGAATAATCAGCAATGATCAATGACATGAGGATGCAGAAGGCAATGGAAACCACTGCATTAAAGACACGTAACGTGTATCCACAGGACATGTGGCTGTAATTGAAGAAGTGTCATGATGATCTCTCCATTGGCAAAAGATTCCGGAATAGACCCCCATTCGGATCTCCGGCAGGGGACTGCCAATGGGAGGTTACCATGAGAAAAAGATTGAATAATCAACGAAAGGATAACGTTCTACGAGTCAGGGCGTGGAATGTCAGAAGCTTGAACGTGGTAGGTAAACTAGAAAATCTGAAAAGGGAAATGCAAAGGCTCAATCTAGATATAGTAGGGGTCAGTGAAGTGAAGTGGAAGGAAGACAAGGATTTCTGGTCAGATGAGTATCGGGTAATATCAACAGCAGCAGAAAATGGTATAACAGGTGTAGGATTCGTTATGAATAGGAAGGTAGGGCAGAGGGTGTGTTACTGTGAACAGTTCAGTGACCGGGTTGTTCTAATCAGAATCGACTGCAGACCAACACCGACAACGGTAGTTCAGGTATACATGCCGACGTCGCAAGCTGAAGATGGACAGATAGAGAAAGTGTATGAGGATATTGAAAGGGTAATGCAGTATGTAAAGGTGGACGAAAATCTAATAGTCATGGGCGACTGGAATGCAGTTGTAGGGGAAGGAGTAGAAGAAAAGGTTACAGGAGAATATGGGCTTGGGACAAGGAATGAAAGAGGAGAAAGACTAATTGAGTTCTGTAACAAGTTTCAGCTAGTAATAGCGAATACCCTGTTCAAGAATCACAAGAGGAGGAGGTATACTTGGAAAAGGCCGGGAGATACGGGAAGATTTCTATTAGATTACATCAAGGTCAGACAGAGATTCCGAAATCAGATACTGGATTGTAAGGCGTACCCAGGAGCAGATATAGACTCAGATCACAATATAGTAGTGATGAAGAGTAGGCTGAAGTTCAAGACATTAGTCAGGAAGAATCAATACGCAAAGAAGTGGGATACGGAAGTACTAAGGAATGACGAGATACGTTTGAAGTTCTCTAACGCTATAGATACAGCAATAAGGAATAGCGCAGTAGGCAGTACAGTTGAAGAGGAATGGACATCTCTAAAAAGGGCCATCACAGAAGTTGGGAAGGAAAACATAGGTACAAAGAAGGTTGCTGCGAAGAAACCATAGGTAATAGAAGAAATACTTCAGCTGATTGATGAAAGGAGGAAGTACAAACATGTTCCGGGAAAATCAGGAATACAGAAATACAAGTCGCTGAGGAATGAAATAAATAGGAAGTGCAGGGAAGCTAAGACGAAATGGCTGCAGGATAAATGTGAAGACATCGAAAAAGATATGATTGTCGGAAGGACAGACTCAGCATACAGGAAAGTCAAAACAACCTTTGGTGACATTAAAAGCAACGGTGGTAACATTAAGAGTGCAACGGGAATTCCACTATTAAATGCAGAGGAGAGAGCAGATAGGTGGAAAGAATACTTTGAAAGCCTCTATGAGGGTGAAGATTTGTCGGATGTGTTAGAAGAAGAAACAGGAGTCGATTTAGAAGAGATAGGGGATCCAGTATTAGAATCGGAATTTAAAAGAGCTTTGGAGGACTTACCGTCAAATAAGGCAGAAAGGATAGATAAAATTCCATCAGAATTTCTAAAATCATTGGGGGAAGTGGCAACAAAACTACTATTCACGTTGGTGTGTAGAATATATGAGTCTGGCGAGATACCATCTGACTTTCGGAAAAGCATCATCCACACAATTCCGAAGACGGCAAGAGCTGACAAGTGCAAGCAGCTCATGCATCGAAGCTGCTTACAAGAATAATATACAGAAGAATGGAAAAGAAAATTGAGAATGCGCTAGGTGACGATTAGTTTGGCTTTAGGAAAAGTAAAGGGACGAGAGAGGCAATTCTGACGTTACGGCTAATAATGGAAGCAAGGCTAAATAAAAATCAAGACACTTTCATAGGATTTGTCGACCTGGAACAAGCGTTCGACAATATAAAATGGTGCAAGCTGTTCGAGATTCTGAAAAAAGTAGGGGTAAGCTATAGGGAGAGACGGGTCATATACAATATGTGCAACAACCAAGAGGGAATAATAAGAGTGGACGATCAAGAACGAAGTGCTCGTATTAAGAAGGGTGTAAAACAAGGCTGTAGCCTTTCGCCCCTACTCTTCAATCTGTGCATCGAGGAAGCAATGATGGAAATAAAAGAAAGATTCAGGAGTGGAATTAAAATACAAGGTGAAAGGATATCAATGATACGATTCGCTGATGACATTGCTATCCTGAGTGAAAGTGAAGAAGAATTAAATGATCTGCTGAACGGAATGAACAGACTAATGAGTACACAGTACGGTTTGAGAGTAAATCGGAGAAAGACGAAGGTAATGAGAAGTAGTAGAAATGAGAACAGCGAGAAACTTAACATTAGGATTGATGGTCACGAAGTCAATGAAGTTAAGGAATTCTGCTACCTAGGCAGTAAAATAACCAATGACGGACGGAGCAAGGAGGACAACAAAAGCAGACTCGCTACGGCAAAAAAAGGCATTTCTGGCCAAGAGAAGTCTACTAATATCAAATACCGGCCTTAATTTGAGGAAGAAATTTCTGGGGATGTACGTCTGGAGTACAGCATTGTATGGTAGTGAAACATGGACTGTGGGAAAACCGGAAGAGAATCGATGCATTTGAGATGTGGTGCTATAGACGAATGTTGAAAATTAGGTGGACTGATAAGGTAAGGAATGAGGAGGTTCTACGCAGAATCGGAGAGGAAAGGAATATGTGGAAAACACTGGTAAGGAGAAGGGACAGGATGATAGGACATCTGCTAAGACATGAGGGAATGACATCCATGGTACTAGAGGGAGCTGTAGAGGGCAAAAACTGTAGAGGAAGACAGAGATTGGAATACGTCAAGAAAATAATTGAGGACGTAGGTTGCAAGTGCTACTCTCTGAGATGAAGAGGTTAGCACAGGAAAGGAATTCGTGGCGGGCCGCATCAAACCAGTCAGTAGACTGATGACAAAAAAAAAAAAAATAAAAATAAAAATTTGAACCTCTGGATCTTGGTAACTGAAAATGATGTCGAAAAAAGTTTCAAGGTTCCACGAGAACACCATCCTACGAGCATATGCTGAAATCTTCGACTATTTGCCGTGAACAGAAATTATAGAAGTGGCCATCCCCACAGTTGGTACTTTTGGTACTCAAAAATCATGGGTTTTTTTCTGGATTTTCTTAGGAACCGTTGTGTCCAAAACACCAGAACCCTTATCTCTGTGATCAATAGAAGCCAAGATATGACCCGCTGCAAAATCGTATTTTCGTGTGTTGCTTTGTGGAACATATAGAGACTGTGCCGTGTCGTACACGGACCGATTACAGATAGCAGCGGGCGAATTACGTTAACACAAATATAAACGCAAGTGGAAGATGTGTTTCGATTTGTGCCACACAAATTAAGTGACTGGCAGGAGGTGCGACGAATAGTAACTTTTGAACCGAGATTCTCCTGTTCCATCATTGCAACCAGTTCTATCCAGCATACAGGAGGCAAGATTTACGACCGTATTGCTCACCAAGTGCGTAACTTTCCCACGTACGATCAGAGATGCAAGACATCAGCTTCGATCTTGTCCTAGCTGATTGTTCCCAGTAGCTTTGTAAAATTTTCCAGTGTCCTATAGACAACGGATATATTTTGTTAGTGTTTCCTACTTCTTTTTTTCTTTTATTTTTTTCACGATTGCGTTCACTGATTGATGGGATGAATCTTGTATTCTTTTCGCTGATATGTTAGTGTTTTTGGAGCTACAGTAATACTTTCATGTTTCTCATGGTTTTTAGGCATTGCGGGCAAAGAACAACGGACCACTGAGTAAGCAAAGGGAAAGCTACCACCACAGGAGTGATGTAACACACATACTGAAAACAGGCATCAGTTTGCCGGACCCGCAAATTAGTCTGCGTTTATCATTAAGTTGGTAGCGTATTTATTCGTTGTTAGGACATTGTTTCAGGAGTGCCATGTAACATTTTTCGAAGTATTAAATTCATTTTGCGTTATTTGTTAAGTAAAAAAATGAACGTTTCGGTCTATTTTAGTGTAACGCAGAAATTAAGAACAGTGTCTGTGACTTGATACAATTCCACGATTCGCAGGTAAAACACAAGGAGGATGTTAGGAACAGAAGCGCTGTTAACAGTATGACTCCACCGGCACTGTGGCCAAGTTTATACCGTATTTTAAGTATGTGCGACGATGCTAAGTCGATTTTCTGTGTATTTTTTGACGATGGCACTATGGCTTCATTATATTAGCACAGGATGAAGATGGTCATCACTGACCGAAATCGGAAGTCTAATGACCAAACGATTTTATGATCATGAAAGGAAATAAAAGAAACAACACTGTTGATTTTAAAACAACAGGGAAACGATTCTTTCATTTCAAAGGGGACATATTAAGTACGGCAATGGGCTCCATAGCAGCCTGCTATCAAAAGTTTTGAATATTTTTTTCCGTGGTGATATACGTCAATCAACCAAGGTATTTGGAACTGTGACCATTCTTCGATTCGGTGACATTTATATAGACAGGGAAGGTTAAAATAAGATATCTTCTGAGTGGGTTCCGCAAGCTTTTGGTGAAAACGCCACAGTAACCATCAGATACCATTTGTGCAGAGATTACATCCTACCTATCGGCTAGATGTGGGCAATAACATCAGCTATATCCCATCCAAGATTGTTTCTAGGAAAGCAAAGTGGTTCATCTGTGCAAATATGAAGAAAATAATGGAATAGTGGGAGCCAGTCCAAAAACCAACATTGAGTACAAAAGTTTCTTGGCATCTTGAGAGGATCATGTTACATAGCTCTGTGATGAAAAGTGTACCTCGAAATACGGTATGGGTTGCAAGGAATGAAGACATCCTGCGGCCACATTTGTGGAAAATACAACTGCAAGGGTTGCTACGAGCGCTCCCGCAAAATGATCACGCACACCCGCACAAGAGTAACGAGACGAGAGACATCATCCACGAGGTTTCCCCGATCTTGTGCCCAGTGACTTCCACGGTTGCCATTACACCTCCAACAAATACTGACCGATCTTTTTCTGTAATTAAAAAGAGCAAACTTTACAGGACAACTACGACGCCTGCGACTTTGCAGATGCCTTGAGACGCAAAACAGAGGGTTCAAATGCCTCTGAGCACTATGGGACTTAACATCTGAGATCATCAGTCCCCTAGAACTTAGAACTACTTAAACCTAACTAACCTATGGACATCACACACATCCATGCCTGAGGCAGGATTCGAACCTGCGACCGTAGCAGTCGCACGGTTCCGGACTGAAGCGCCTAGAAACGCTCGGCCACCGCGGCCGGCATGCAAGACAGAGAAATTGCTCGCGTTCGAAGATAGTTTATTTTGAGTGTCCATATCACAAAATCATACTCGTAATTCACTAATAATAATATACATAATTAAAAAAGAAAAAAAAAAGCCGGCCGCGGTGGCGCTGCAGTCCGGAACCGCGGGACTGCTACGGTCGCTGGTTCGAATCCTGCCTCGGGCATGGGTGTGTGTGATGTCCTTAGGTTGGTTAGGTTTAAGTAGTTCTAAGTTCTAGGGGACTTATGACCTAAGATGTTGAGTCCTATAGTGCTCAGAGCCATTTGAACCATTTTTTTAAAAAAGAAAATGAAGATACTCTAGTCATATACTAGTGTCATTTTATCCTACCATTCCAGGCCGCCCATGGGCAATTTATGCCACAGCGGCTCTCATGTATAAAAATATGACAATAAATTCGCTTTTGTATACCTCGCCGATCCACTCCTTTAGTGTTGTTAAGCATAATTCTGCATTAGATTGTTTTGTTCAGTGATATTAATGCACGTAAATTTTGTTTTCTAGCGAAGTTGTTGGCTTAGCAGGCGTCCGTCGATTTTCAGTCAGTCCCTCGTCCCAGTTTCTTCTTCATGTGGGATAACCTCTTTAGTTACGGATGCTGTATGTAATATATATAATGTAATATATGCTTGTTTAGTTGCAGTTTATGTAGCGTAACTTCCATGCTTTACATTTTGTTTCTTGTAAGTCTTTTAAAAGAATTCCGACGTTCATTCTAACCGCCATATCATTACTATTCATCACAATAAATGAATACTTCAACACATAATGTGATAATTTCCGTTTTCCGAGTGTGTATATACCAATAAGAATATTCTGTTACATTCTCTATTGCTGCATTTGTCTGCGTAGCGGGGATATGAATTTCAGGTGATTAGTCCCTAAGGGATCTTGGTGTATTGGAATATCGGTCTTGTTCTTGATCTTCTTGGGCTATTTAACTTCCCGAAAGACTCTTTTGACATCCAGATGTTCTATGGGAACCAAAGATGTAAACTATGGGTATTGTGTGCGCCTAAGAGAGGTCGCTAAACGCCAGTGATGCTTACGGCATTGCACAACCCACATTATTGTCTATCACGCAACCACAGTAGTGGCTGCTAACGGCAACAGTGGCCGGAACTGTAAGTATCCAATGGAGTGCATATCATGAGGCTACGGACGGTAGTTGAACTGCTTAATCGACGAGTTACTCACAACAGTGCTACAGTGTTAATTGTGTTGGTGCAAAGCAGAGCAATAGCAACGACAAATAAAGCAAACATTGCATTATATCCACAACAACAGTTGGCGAAGTTGATTTTTCGACACAAAGGAACCCAAGGAATTTCGCAGAGTGTGAAAGAAGTGGAAGATGAAATATTAGCGTGTCTGCAAGACGAGTCAGTGGAATGTATGGTGTCGTATACACTTAGACTGTGCGGACAATGTACGCGAAGAGTTCAGTAATGACGACATGTGCTTAACAAGTGAAAGTGATAATGAAACAGATGTCGAGCCATGTAGTTCATCATCCTTGTCGGACAGGGAGCCACAAATCCCATCTCCAGTGAAACGCAGTAAAGGAAATAGTATTCCAAGAAGTGGGTACTAAACATAATTACACACCTGGAAGATCACTCGCAGCATAAAAACAAAAAAAGAAGCAATTACGAACAGATTTCGAATAATTCCGCAACAGTATGACAGTGTAGTGCGTAAGAAAAGCTATGAATATTCAAGGGCGGACAAAGCGCATTCTCCACAAAAACTAGTGTTTGCGTGTCTGCAAGATGTGCGATATAATTTACAGGATCTGCATGACAGTGTCTACTACGTTATGCACATGAAACTACGCGTGACGTAGATTACGGTGATTTCAAGAGAAGCAGTGGGTGGTCGCATAACTCCATAGACGTAAAGACGTAAAGTAGCGAAATTTCGTACGAAGCGTCAACTTGACGATGTACAGCAAACTGCGGAATCTGTCCGAAAATGTGTAGAGGAGATAAACCCATCCCATCGTTCCGTAAGGAATTTGCTTTCAACTCTCACCAACCGCTGTTTGAAGAGGAAATGCATATGAAAGGTGCCGTGGAAATTAGAAGTAGCAAGACAGCTGTATCATTCCCGGCGGGGTCAGGGATTTTCTCTGCCTCGTGATGGCTGGGTGTTGTGTGCTGTCCTTAGGTTAGTTAGGTTTAAGTAGTTCTAAGTTCTAGGGGACTGATGACCATAGATGTTAAGTCCCATAGTGCTCAGAGCAATTTTTGAACAGCTGTATCAAGTTCAGCTAGCGCATTAGTAAATAATTAAGACGACTATTAAACTGGATGGTAAATTCGCTGAATAGTTGTTTACTGTCATGCGTGAAGTTTGGAAGACTTCTGCCCCCTACGATTCTTTCTCCTGTACGTGAATATTTACGTCACAGCAAACGAGAGTGGGAAAGTAGGTGTAAGAGAACTACAACTATGGTATGAACACTGCATTTGGCCGATAGCAGGTCAAAATACTTTGCTTTTGATTGATTACTGGTCTGCGTATAAAAATCATACTCCTTTAGAGCAAACCATCCCTCCTGAAAGTGTTTGACGTTGTAGTTCATACCATCTGGAACCCAATGGGCAAATTCAGCCTCTGGATGTCTGTTTTTTCCGTGCCTATAAAACACATTATCGGACTATCTACAGGTACACCTTAAAGGATAGCCATTCCCCGATAAGCTCCACGACAAACTGCTTCGCATTCGGTTGCACGCCAACACACTCCATCAGTTGTCATCACCCCCGTTGCATCAATAAGATTCTATATACTTTCTTTAAAAGTGGATATCTAGCTAAACGTCCTGCACGGTTTGCAAATCCCTGAGTTCGCCTTGGATCTTGATGGAGCGAAACTTTGTGATCACTGTGGAGCGCCGTTTTTCATTCGGTGTTCACTGTTCAAATTAATAGTTTGGTTTGAACATCTTTTGAATGTCGACGACGTTCATTTTGTGAAACGTAATACATACATCCCACAGAAGGTTGACCTCAGCACCTCCCGGACACTCATTTTCCCTCGCCCTCCTGATGCTCATGGTGAGTCATTAGCAGCTTATATTTTTCCTGTCGTAATTGTTAACACGACACTTTGTAACGTGCGCGTGGGGCACACAATACTCCTTAAAGCCTGTACTATGCTAAGTGAACGGGCTTCACCTCATGAGAAAGGATTTTCGTATAGATATCGACCGCGTGTACCTGAATGGTGGCAAATCAGACTTACACCCACTCGGTAATAACAATGATCCGTCGAGCAAGTTCTAAATGCAATTACACGTCAGTATGTATCAAAAGCAACACGGAAGATGCTACCAATTTAATAATAATACGGTCGCCAGCCTAATTAGGCATTAACTGAGTTCCTTCCCTGTACAAGTTGGCGTATATTCATGCAAAACAACACGTAGTAACACTGCATAATATACTATAATTTTAGAACCAAAAAATCTATTGAACTGATAGTTTCACGTTCTGTACTGATATGGAAAAACCATGAATACATAACACTACACTATAATGTATACTACAAAACTTCGTACTGTCTATTGATCTAATTAAAATCGGGCATAGGTTACCTAGAAACAGCAATTTCGAGCCACACACAAAATGTCAATTTTGATAAAGATAAAACACTGATAAATTATATTGACTTTAACTTTTGCTGGTCAAACCAAAAAAATTGATTACTGAAGTTATCATGCGTTCAAGATTTCCAGTATATGAGTTACTACTCTTTTTTATCTTATTTACTTCTCATTTAAATACCTTTATATCTGTCTCGAAATAATTAAACTTCATTACTATATCAATATTAAAGTTATCTTTCAACTTCGTTAGACCTTCGTTATTCGTTTACTGCTTCATTAACAAAACAGTTCTTTAAACACCATTCTAACATAACTAGGTCTGCAAGTAATTATTATTAACACCAAATTTAATTTTTCATTTCGGGACACTCGGATTGCACAACATTTGGAAAGGACCCTGTCTAGGTTAGTTGTGAGGATAATTAAATGATGGGAAAGTTCTGGTTGGCTCTGAGCACTATGGGACTCAACATCTATGGTCATCAGTCCCCTAGAACTTAGAACTACTTAAACCTAACTAACATAAGGACATCACACAACACCCAGTTATCACGAGGCAGAGAAAATCCCTGACCCCTCCGGGAATCGAACCCGGGAACCCGGGCGTGGGAAGCGAGAACGCTACCGCACGACCACGAGCTGCGGACAAAGTTCTGGTAAAATTTAGGTTATTATTGAACAGTTCACTCTATGGTCCATACGAATACAGTACTAAAAGTTTCAACCTGCTTGTATCGATGCGGCGGTTGGCGAGCGGCGAGATGGCGAGGCACAGAGCACACATACAACCACAACTATGGCTCTTGACGTATCGGCACTTTAATTCTTCTTAGCGTCGCAATACTTTTCCATTTAGTGTCTATGGAATTTTGCCATGCTGTGTGGGCTTTGGAACAGCATACCCGAGGCTCAGTGAAACTACGTCTTCCAGGAGAGCCTCCTCGCTCCAGAAGGTGTTGCACAGACCAATGCAAAACTCCAACTACAACTGCTGAGCCCGTTGTGCCGTGCAGTGCCCGTGCGCATTTTCCCGCGCTCGCCAGCCATCCACCTTTTACCGCTCCCTTACAGACAGGGTATTCACCCGAGGGTTTGCATTCTACATATCCTAACACATTGCCTACGTATGAACCAGATGCACAGTTACAATTTTAAACATCTTACAACAGTTTCAACATTTGTTACATTTCAATTCTATTACAATATTGCTTGACATTTGACATAAACATTAATATTCACATTGAAACTTGTTTACAGTTTTCTTAACACAATGGCATGAAACAAAAAAGAAATGAAAGCAGAACATTAATTACACAAGTTTATCGAAAAATCAGAAGAAAAAAATATTATATGTACAATAGGACAGAGTCGTTGTTGTTACAACTTTCAAATGAGGCTTACTAAGGATTGAACTTGCGACCTCACACTCAAGGGGTTCCTTGTAATTATTTTCTTTGATGGACATCAACTTTAATTACATGGGCACTGTTATACCGACCAAGTGTACAGTATTCTGCCACACTACGCGCCAATACTAGAGCCGGTGTGCTTCAAATGTCTGTATCACAGTTGTATCATGTATCTGGAAATTTAGCTACAGCAAAATTACGGTTCCTCAGTTCTGCCTCAGCCCTTCTAGTGGAGGATGAGTATGACAGCGTCAGGTACAGCGTTGCTCTCAACGATTTGGGTGTCTCCCCACGATTTGTGCACTGACTGTCCATTGACAGCTGAAACTTTCTGCTTGTCTACATGTTGCCGAGGCGCATCATCGCACCATTCGTCTTATCTGGATTTGGATGTAAGTGCTTCTTAGTGTAAAATTTATACAGCATCTCTAGGGATTTCTTCAGTTTGGCTTGAATTTCACAAGATGACACTTTCGCCAAGGCCACCATGTATAAGAAAAAAGAGAGACACAATATCTTTGATCAATGTGGAAAGCGATTTCCCAGTCCTGTACTCTTATTGGCCTTCCATCAAGTATAACTCGTCGTTTTGTTCTGTTTACCGTCTTTATGAGCAGGGTAAATGTCGCCCTCAGCCTGTCAGGCAGGATGCGATCCATTCAATCCATACTGTATCAGAAGCTAACGGGAGGTCAATAAGTATAACTCCAAATTTCATTCTGTTCCGGCATCACTTCTCGCTGTAACGTTCTAAACGCCAAAACTTGAACACTAGCTTTTGCCAGCCCTTAAGTTCAATTGGTCCCAGGGAACACTAGCCTAGACGCAAGATCTGTGGGTTCAAGCGCTAGAACATAACGATATTCAACGGAACAGAAGGTAGTACTGATCAATTTTTGTGTCTTTCATGTACTATTGCCACAACAAGTTATTCGTACTTTTGCATCCCTTCTTCCAGTATGCTTTTTACATTCTCGAAAATGATGTCGTGAATAGTGCTCGCTACTACCCTTGTACGACTTCCGGCCACGTATTGCTTCGGGTGGTTACTTGAAGTAACACGGCGTTATTTCGCCATAATGAAAGTGAGCACCACACTTTCCATACACGAAATGTGGCTGATGCAATCAGTTTCTCGACGGAAGAACCTCCATCTGAAGAGATGTAGAAAGTCGAAGATGCCGGAGCTGACGCAGTCGTAAGATCGGGCGTAAGCCAATACCGTGACGATAGGAGCGAGGCGGGAAGCGGCAGTCGGTGGTCTCGCGGCGCCACGGACACCGGGCGACACGGCGGGCGTATCAAAGCGGGCAGCGCCTTATAGGTAGGCATGACAATGGCGCGCCGGCCGTGGCAGGTGCGGCCGACACTACGCGGAAGCGGTCTGCAGGGGAACGCCGCGGAGACGCCGCAGCCATAGAGACGCGCCGGCGGCCGCCAGCGGCGAGGAACTGTTTATGTAAGCCAGCGAGCAAGCGACGCCCTGCAGAATACTGCGTCGTACATTGTCTGAAACGTGACTGTCATCTCCTAGCAAGAAAAGCGCCACAATGGTAGAAGCATGGACAATGAGCCATTCCCGCCAACGCCTTCACTAGCAAGTGAGAAAAAAATCATATTCCGAGTATTCCCGATACATTTTAATCCCATGATAATTTGCAATGGGCTTTTTGTGGGCCTGTCATCACCGCCGATTACACAACGATTGAGTCTGTTTCTTAATGAGACAAACTGTTCTCCTTCTTGCTCCTACGGTCGTAACTACACTACTGGCCATTAAAATTGCTACACCACGAAGATGTGCTACAGATGCGAAATTTCACTGATAGGAAGAAGATGCTGTGATATGCAAATGATTTGCTTTTCAGAGCATTCACACAAGGTTGGCGCCAGTGGCGACACCTACAACGTGCTGACATGAGGAAAGTTTCCAACCGATTTCGCATTCACAAACAGCAGTTGACCGGCATTGCCTTATGAAACGTTGTAGTGATGCCTCGTGTAAGGACGAGAAATGCGTACCATCACGTTTCCGACTTTGATACAGGTCGGGTTGTAGCCTATCGCGATTGCTATTTATCGTATCGCGACATTGCTGCTTGCGTTGGTCGAGATTGAATAACTGTTAGCATAATATGGAATCGATGGGTTCAGAAGGGTAATGCAGAATGCTGTGCTGTATCCCAACGGCGTCGTAATACTAGCACTCGAGATGACAAGCATCTTATCCGCATGGCTGTAACGGATCGTGCAGCTACGTCTCGATCCCTGAGTCAACAGATAGGGACGTTGCAAGACAACAACCATCTGCACGAATAGTTCGACTCCGTTTGCAGCAGCATGGATCATCAGCTCGGAGACCATGGCTGTGGTTACCCTCGACGCTGCATCTCAGACAGTAGCACCTGCGATGGTGTACTCAACGACGAACCTGGGTGCACGAATGGCAAAACGTCATTTTTTTTTTCAGATGAATCCAGGTTCTGTTTACAGCATCATGATCGTTACATCCGTGTCTGGCGACATCGCGGTGAACGCACATTGGAAGCGTGTATTCGTCATCGCCATATTGGCGTATCACCCGGTGTGACAGTATGGGGTGCCATTGGTTACACGTCTCTGTCACCTATTGTTCGCATTGACGGCACTTTGAACAGTGGACGTTACATTTCAGATGTTTTACGACCCATGGCTTTACCCTTTATTCGATCCCTGCAAAACCCTACATTTCAGCAGGATAATGCACGACTGCATGTTACAGGTCCTGTACAAGCCTTTCTGGATACAGAAAATGTTCGACTGCTGCCCTGTCCAGCACATTCTCCAGATCTCTCACCAATTGAAAACGTCTGCTCAATGGTGGCCAAGCAACTAGATACTACTCTTGATGAACTGTGGTATCGTGTTGAAGCTGCATGGGCAGCTGCACCTGTACATGCCATCCAAGCTCTGTTTGACTCAATGCCCAGGCGTATCAAGGCCGTTATTACGGCCAGAGGTGGATGTTCTGGGTACTGATTTCTCAGGAACTATGCACCCAAATTGCGTGAAAATGTAATCACATGTCAGTTCTAGTATATTTGTCCAATGAATACCCGTTTATCAACTGCATTTCTTTTTGGTGTAGCAGCTTTAATGGCCAGTAGTGTAGTATACGAAATACGCGTGGCCGAATTATCAAAGTAGTTTTCCTTTAACTTCTTCTGGGTCTATTATGGTGAATATAACAAGGACCAATTTTGCGTTCATTATACCAAGTGTCGTTCTTTATTATACTGGGTTGGTTCATAAGTACGTAGCATTTTTCTATAATTTTTATAAACACGACACATATGACACAGAATCTGGTCGTCAGTAATATGTGCCACTTCATTATTTACAACAATCTACCAACGCTGGAGTAACTTTTCGATTGCGTGACTGTAGAAATCACGTGCTTTTGAGCCGAAGAACTCGTCGAGCCATGTTCGGAGAGCATTTTCAGCAGGAAAGGAAGTTCCTTGAAGGATGTTCGATAGAGAGCGGAAAATCTGTGGGGGCAAGATCAGGTCAATAAGGTGGGTGCAACACGACTTTCCAACCCAGCTTCTGTATAGTGTGTTTTGTCTGTCTAGCGCAATGCGGACCGGCGTTGTCGTGGAGCAGCATCACTTCACGCAGTCGTCCTGGTCGTTGTCCTTGGATAGTGTCTCCAAGACATCTCATTTGTTGACAATAAATGCCAGCAGTGATGGCTCCACCTCAGGAAAGCAATTCGCAGTACACCACGCCGTCGTTCTTCCATCAGATGCATAAAATTTTCGTTCGTGGCTGCGCGCTGGTCTTTGTACGATGAGTTACTGCTTTGTTTGGGCTCAACCATTCCTTCCTTTTACTTATGTTAGCATAAAGACGCCTATTCTGATCACCAATAACAATATAAAATAGGAATTGTCGCTGTTGTTCACCAGCCAATTGATGAGGAGCAAGCATAGATTAGGATTCTCTTAAACTGAATTTCATTGGTTTTTAAGATTTTTATGGCTGCTGGCAAGTTATTGAAAATATGTGTTCCTGGATAATGCACACCTTTTTGTACAAGAGTAAGTGACTTAAAATCGTTGTGAATATTATTCTTATTTCTGGTATTGAGACCATGAACTGAACTCTCGGTTTGAAAACGTGATATGTTTTTAATGACAAATATCATAAAGTAATAAATATATTGGGAAGCAGTAGTTAGTATACCTATTTTTATAAACAGGCCTCTGAAGGATGTTCTCGATTTCACACCATCTTATAGCATGTTCTTGTACCCGGAAAACTTTAGCTTGGCTTGATGAATTACTCCAAAAAATATTCCCATATGACATTATGGAGTGAAAGTAAGCGTAGTATGCCAGCTTTTTCATTTTTGTATCCCCTATTGTCTGATAGGAATCGCATTGCAAATATAGATTTGTTTAGACGCTTCAGCAGTTCTGTGATGTGCTCCTCCCAGTTGAATTTATTTTCAAGCTCTACTCCCAAGAATTTAAAACTGTGTACTGCTTCTACCTCGTTGTCATCATATGTTAGGCGTATACTCGTGGGACACCCCTTACAAGTTCTAAACTACATGTAGTGTGTTTTTTCAAAGTTTAGTGACAAATAATTGGCTAGGAACCAGAGATTAGTGCACTAGATATTTTACAATACCTCACAGATATGAGGTCGTCTGTATGAAGCAGGCCGCATACTGACCTTTCTCTTGCGGCGTCTACATTTTATCAGGTATGTAATTTCAATTTTGCATCAAAATTGCGTCACCTGGAAGTTAAAAAAGGATTTTACGTTATCTCATCACGTGTCGGGAACCATTTGTTAGTATCTAGTATAATCTTGAAGCTATTAAAATCTTTAATTGTAAAGATAATTTACGAAAACCCTGTAGATATTGTCATTTTACCGTGTACAAGGTCGTTGGTGTTAGCATTATTCATGAGGATCCGGTTCGATTCCCGTATAAGCATATCTGTCGAGGCACTTGCCTTTGGTTGCAAGTATTCCTTATTTTGCAGCGCATCCGAAATTCAGTGGCTTAATTTACAATTTTTTTTAATATGTCGTTGGCCGTTGGTGCTCATATTTGCTGTTTTAAGTTTGAATTATTGTTTGTGCCTCAGTGGGTTTCAATGTCAGGTTTATCTGGGGATCGTTGGTTTTTGAAGTTTTTAAGCAGGCTAGTCACTGGGGTGCCCAGCTGAAGATGAAATCTGTGTTAGTATTAGTGTTGTTGTTATTGTTTTTTCTCTTTCAAACTTGTCAGTGGTTGTTATTTTGAGTTTATGTTTAGGGGCCTTAAGGCAGTTCTGAATTCTGGTGGGGCTAATGTCCGATATGTCTTACGTCGGTTAAAGCGGCTCACTTGTTGCATTCAGTTGTTGGTCTCCAGCGTATATGAAGTTGACCAGGGATGCATTTTTAACTACTTTGTGAATCACGTACAGCCTTAAGTCTTGCAGAACGGTGATTGATGGCTGGCTTAATTGTCCTAATTAGCTGTTGGCTCAGGTCTCTGATTAGGGTGTTGTATTTAGAGGTCGTTTAAGCATCAGTCCATTCAAATATTGCTCGTGGGACCGAGCAGGGATTTCAGAGAATACAATTTTCCCGCACTCACGAATATTCCTATTGTCTGTTATACAATAGGAAAATCAACGATAACCCTGCTAACTAGATACACTTATTTCCACGTTTCCTTGTTTCTATGTTTCATATTACGAGTCCCAATTCAAGTTACGTCCTCCTCGATCGATACTGTGTCTTCAAACATCATCGATTTTATGTAGGGTGTATATTGTTCAGCTGCTGACTAATACCAGTATCGAAGTGGGTTGGTGCACTGTCGTGGTGATGCAGCGACATATTGTCACGGGTAATGAAAGGTACAGTACCGTGTACACAAGAAGGTATAGTACACAGCCATACACCGGTAGGGCACCACACGACAAAGCCAGCCCACAGAGACCCACATATTGGAGGTCAGACGCCATAGAGGGCGCAGAGTACACGAACTATGTTTTGCTTCCACCTTACGTCACCCAAACAGTTTCCAGGGTGACATCCGTTTGCCACGCTTGTCCACTCAGAGAGTATACGAACAGTTAGTCGGGAGTATCAACTGTACCGCAAGGCTGCATCAGAACCGTGTCTATAGTCGCCGCCCAGAAGAGCCCAGCTGGACATTCTAGTCATGGTTCACTGGACCGAGGACTAGGCCAGTGTCCGAGGACTGATCTGTACAAGTAAACATTTAATATTGCTACACATCATCTTCATACTTTAATTGAGCACTATAAAATTTCTGTTAATAAATTGTTGTTGATTGTTGCCAATCTGTGTTGCCATAATTTCTGCTGTAGTTTGCGGAAACCTACTTTGCCCTGTGACAAGGTTGTGTAGTTGTTGCGTGCAAGCAAGCCACGTTAGTAACAGCAAGATTTTCTTATGTTGGTCCTCAAGACCATTTGGTGAATACAATATACGATATCAAACAACTATGGTAGTACAACAGGTTGTCAAGAAGTCAATAAACCTTGCACATTCCACCCCAAAAGATGACAGAGAATCGTTGCTGGTGATCTAAGTCGAGCGTGAGGTATGGATTTGCATCACTCTGGACACAGCTACTGCAGCAGTGGAAAGCACTAACACTGTTCAAAGATTCCTCACAGGTCAACGACAAAAACATTGGGAAGTCTGGCACCACAGTACTGCCCTGGATAATCCGTTGATAGAACTGAACTATACATTCAAAAAATTTTTTACCCCAATCCTTGAGCACGTTGTTTATGGCAGGGATAAAATTGCCACTTCAACAGTACGTACCACACAGTTTTCTTCGGAGAACACATTTAGCATAGAGAGCAACTTAATGGATGCTTATTCATGAATCTTCTCCCACACGATCCCGCCCAACACCTTTTCTAATTCTTTTGTGTACAGTTCTTTATCGAGATCCTTGACCAGGTGCCTGTGATTTGAACGAGCCACTTGCTCTTGAGTTCCTGTTCACAGCTACAAATTTCTTCCAGTGCAGGTAATGTTTCTTACCAAATTTTTCTCTGTACATTAGTTCAGTATTCAGGACATTATATCTTATTGCATAATATGGTAAATACACGTCTGCAAGTCCCTGTAACAAGCAATGCTCTATGTGAGACGACCAACCCTGAACTTTAAACAGTATTGCATTGAGACGACATAAACGTTAATGAACTGGTTTTCAAGATAACACCACCAACACAGATGTGGCATACAGTTGTTTGTTATCAAGAATAAACACGTCGTACCGCCAGAAATATTCATTTCATACCGTTGGTTCCTGATCTCAAAAGACTATGTGTAGGATTATCTATCAGTGTAATTTTACCTCAGACGTTTGGTGATGCGTAACGTGGTGCTGCTTCTTCGTAAGAAGGATCATCGTGTTACCTTTCTTTGGAGGCGCACATGTCGGGACAATCTCGCTTGCGCTTCCTCATTGTAATCAGCCTGCTACTGGCAGCTAGAAGATTCGCGTTCCGTGCTGGTTGGCAGATCATCTGTTTCAACCGCCTCTTTTACTTTCCTCCTTTAAGTTAGTGCCAGCATAGTAGCTTACTCAAATTTTACGCAGACGCAGTACTCAGTCTGGGGTTCCGGCGCGGCCTTGCTGTGTTGTATCAGTCATATTTATTACTATAATAGCGCTGCTCGAATAATACATACGTACGTATATACTGCGTGGTCAGAAACAGTCTGAAAAGCTTGTACCAGTGTTTTAATATAGTTTGTACTCAGAAATAATTGTTAATAAGAAAAATCGTTACGTAGCGCCATTTTCGGGGTAATTCGCATTGAAGTTAGCCAATCAGATCGTTGCGCAAGCAAAATTCAAGCGGCCCGCCAGATACAATCACTGTCAGTTGTTCTCACAGCGTAGATGATAGTGCACGAGACTGCTCAGCCTTTGGCTCGGGTTCTATCTTTACTACCGTCCCATGTTCAGTTTTTATATCGTTATCTTGTTCGGTTTTAGGACACCAAACGAAAAACACGTTTCGCGACGTGGTATCTGGCGGGACGCTTGAATTTGCGCGAGCAAAGGTCTGACTGGAGAACTTCAACGTTAATTAACTCGGAAAAGACGCAACGTAACGATTTTGTCTCAAAAATTATTTTCCAGTGCAACCTACCCTACAACGCCCTCATAAGCTGTTCAGACTGTTTCTGACCACACTGTACTTGATGGATGTCTCTTCTAACAGCACTCGCAGGAACTGAACACTCTCGCATACGCTGAAGGATTTTTATTGAAACTGATTGATTAAAACTGATCGATTACGTCTGCGGAGGCCTGAGCTAGCCTGTTAGATTAAAGTTGAGTTTCAACGGAACAGTATTAAACATTGCTGAATATATTCTTACTCGATTGATAGAACATCATGTACCTGATCATACAATGGTTCATTTAATTCCTAGAATGTAAAACACGTTAATTACGACGAATGAATGCCGGTGAGCTGACATAATCGACGTTGTGTGTGTTGTGAGGTGTTTATTTTTATTAACTTTCTTTGTTTTTTACATCAACTTATTCACTAATTCTGGTCCGCAGACAGAGAGATACATTGAAATATTTCAGCCATTTTATTTTTGTCCTGAGTAGTCTATGGTTTCTAATAACATAATTGAATCAATATCGAGTGGTGAAGTGACCGGTCGCAGGTTCGAATCCTGCCTCGGGCGTGGATGTGTGTGTGTCCTTAGGTTAGTTAGGTTTAAGTAGTTCTAAGTTCTAGGGGACTGATGACCTCAGAAGTTAAGTCCCATAGTGCTCAGAGCCATTTGAACCATTTAATGAAGTGACAGCACAGTACTGCTGTGTTGTGTTCTGCTTCGTGTGCGTTTAGATGCTGCAAAGTTTCTGATAGGTGGCGCCAGTTACAATTTTGTATACAGGCAGGAATTGCGAAATGGGTGCTTAAATACCGGCGACGTCATAATCCACATATCGTTTCCGACTTCCAGCCAAGATCAGGCTCTTCATTACTAGGGGACATCAGAACGTCAAGTTCGATAAACATTATACTCAATAAACAATTTTCTTATTTTTATAAGTAAAAACCTATGAAGATATCGAAGAACAGGAATAATAGTCATATGTGGTAGGAAGCATACGAGGACATAATTCACAGCCCTATAGGAAAACTGTAAGACTCCGAATAGCTACGTATAAGTGTGATGAGTTCAGTAACAAAACACAGCAGCGAGGGAGCTAAAATATCGCTGATATCTGTTTGAAAAGTGCTGCGCAACAGTTTCTTGCAATGACAAGACCACCCAAGAAAATTAAGGTTATTCATGGCCTCCAGGCGACTCAGTGTATCGTGAGGTCTAATGACTTCATACATGGTGAATGTAATGCCTTTCGTAGAACTTCAGTTGTTTTAAATATTTTATTAATCAGAATCATTACATAGTTTAGTTCACATACAATACCCAAATTTTTCGGCTTTATTTGACAATATTGTGAAATAATTCGCAAAATCTTTGTCTACTATCGTGTAAGCAGCAGAAGTAAATTATTTCCTCTGTTTGAAAGGAAACCAGGCAATACGAGAAAGAAAAAGGAGAAGCTTTCATGTTCGACTGCCTGTTACAAACCGTGAAGCAACCTACCTTAGCTGCAGTTAAGCTGTAAAGTATGTGACAGAAACAACCCGGTTGTAACCATAAAAAATTACATCAAAAGCATTGTGGAAACAATAAACTGAAAGGCAAAGACACGAAACATAAGCCGATTCCTAAGACCGGTGTAATGTAGTTTCGGAACGAAATCAGAAAAGTATGCCTCATTCCCGTTAACGGGATGCCCAAGTGAAATTTCAGTTAACCTTCAGTTGTATGTCGAAATACCGCAGATTCTACTCAATAAACTTTGAAAATGAAACTTATTTGAATAAACAGAATGCATATACACAATATTACGGAGTCTTCGCGGTACAATCGCATACGGAGCGCTGGAATGAGACACTGCATAAATGCACCTGTGTGTGAATATTTAACTGTTCTTTTTACAGTTCTGAGCTATCCATAGGGGTCTACTAATACTGTTTCAAGAAACATTTTATGTACGCCTTCGTGGGATAATGGGCGTCTATCTTCAAACATCGCTGATTCACTTGTTTATCGTTTCCGTGACGCCCTCCCGTGAGTCAGAAAAACCTGTGGCCATTTGTGGTCTCGGTTTGTAAGTTCAATAATCCCTCCACAACTGAGAAAATTTGAACGTAGGACTCACGACTGTTTTGTAAGCAGTCTCTTATATAGATTGAGTGCATTTTCCCAATATCCTACCGAGCGGGGTGGCGCAGTGGTTAGACACTGGACTCGCATTCGGGAGGACGACGGTTCAATCCCGCGTCCGGCCACCCTGATTTAGGTTTTCCGTGATTTCCCTAAATCACTCCAGGCAAATGCCGGGATGGTTCCTCTGAAAGGGCACGGCCGACTTCCTTCCCCATCCTTCCCTAATTCGATGAGACCGATAACCACGCTGTCTGGTCTCCTTCCCCAAACAACCAACCAACCAACCCAATATCCTACCAATGAACTCAAAACCGGGTGACAGACACCTGTGTTCTTTGACAAAGTGCAGTCTTAGCTCTTGGCTGGTGCCAAGAGCTTTCGCTTTTAAAAAGCGAATCAATATTTGTTCACATGTGTTGGAAGAAGAGGAAGAACACATCATGGATCTTTACGGTAACTAACATTTGCTACAAAATTGTAATAGTATCTTATTGTGTGTATCATACTTCGTGAACGTCATTGTTGTGTCTAGACAAGACAGCCTAGACACAATGAGAGGAAGCCGAAAGGCACGCGCTTAAACTCACGCAGGCTGGCGTGAGGTCTGAAACAGGATACGTAATGAATGCTATAAAAAAAGCACGTAGCTTCTGGAATACTTAACTTTAATCCACATTTGTAGAACATCGCTCTTGATGATACATTAATAGAATATCAATATCAATTGAATACGGCGCCTTGCTAGGTCGTAGCAAATGTAGCTGAAGGCTATGCTAACTATCGTCTCGGCAAATGAGAGCGTAGTTGTCAGTGAACCGTTTCTTGCAAAGTCGGCTGTACAATTGGGGCGAGTGCTAGTACATCTCTCTAGACCTGCCGTGTGGTGGCGCTCGGTCTGCAATTACTGACAGTGGCGACACGTGGGTCCGTCGTATACTAGCGGACCGCGGCCGATTTAAAAGCTACCACCTAGCAAGTGTGGTGTCTGGCGGTGACACCACAGTCATGAAATAAGCTAATTAAGAAACTAATAGACATACACGATTGCTAGCCGTGGAACAGTAACGGAAAGGAGAGAGAAATACCAGTAAATTAGCGCTGTATGCCTAATATTTGACTTCATGCAATTATTTTTTTTGGTTGGCGCTCTACTCACTTCCAGTCAAGCTGGTCTCTGCTGTTACTTAAATATTATTCATAATAATTATGTTAGATGTATGGAAGAAAAAGTTTTACAACACCTGTTACATGTTTAGTGTGAAGGACAACGCGTTTCAGAAATACATTCTTATTTTAAAGATGCTGCTCGATCCAGAGGTAGGTAATTCGATCATTGATAGTGCAACAAATTTTCATACCAAGAATTCAGCCATAAAAGAGAGACGACCGCTTATAGCTTCTGCTCATTTTTTTCCGGGGTCATCAGTCTTGTGGTTGGTTCAATGTGTCCCGTAACCTATTCCTCCCGTGTCCCAAGCTGTTCATCTCGCCGCGCGGGGTAGCCGCGTGGTCTAGGGCGCCTTGCACGGTCCGCGCGGCTCTCCCCGTCGGAGGTTCGAGTCCTCCCTCGGGCATGGATGTGTATGTTGTCTTTAGTGTAAGTTGGTTTAAGTAGTGCGTAAGCTTAGGGACCGATGACATCAGCAGTTTGGTCCCGTAAGACCTTACGACAAATTTCCAAATCTCTACCTCATCTCAGAAGTAGCACTTGTACCCTAAGTCTTTAATTATTTTTTGGTTGTATTCCATTCTCTGTTTCCTCTACTCTCCACCTCTCCCTCTAGTATCGTGGAAACTGTTCCCTGATGTCTTAAAACATGTCCTGTCATGCTCACCCTCTTTGTCAGTGATCTGATATGTTCGTTTCCTCGCCCATTCTTTCTCATTCCTTATCTTATTAGCCAACGTAATTTTCAACATCCCTTTATAACCACCTCATCTCAGACATTTCTATTCTCTTCTATCCCGGTTTTCCCAATGTCCATGATTCACTACCGTACAATTCCATGCTCCAACTTACATTCTCAGAAACTTCTTCCTCAGATTAAGGCCGATGTTTGGTACTAGCAGATTTCTCTTAGCCAGGAATGCCCTCTTTGCTTGTGCTAGTCTGCTTTTTATATCTCTGTGCTTCGTCTGTCAAGCGTAATTTTGATTCCAATATAGCATAATATCTTCGTCTATTTCATAGTTTTCAATTTTGATCTTAAGTTTATCACAAATTTCATTTCAGCTGCTCCTCAGTACTCTCGTCTTCCTTCGCTTTACTATAAATCCATATTTTGTACTTATTACTGTTCATTCCATCCAACAATTCACTAATTCTTCTTGACTTTCACTGAGGATAGCGTCGTCATCAGAGAATCTGATCATTGGTACCCTTTCGCACTGAATTTTAATCTCACTTTTGAACCTTATTTTCGTCATTGTTTCTTCGATGTACGGATTTAACAGTGGAAGCGAAAGACTACATCCCTGTCTTACACCCTTTTCAATCCGACCACTTCGTTTTTAGTCTTCCATTCCTGATGTTCCCTCTTGATTCTTGTACATTTTGTGTCTTTTCCGTTTTACTTACAACTCTTTGCGGAATGCAGTTTCTTTCAATGTATACTGCCAAGTAAAGCATTAATTGTTGTTGCTGTTGTTGTTGTTGCTGTATTTCTGCTTGCAGTGAATAATTCTGTTAGGGGAGGGGTACAAGACGTCGTACCAGTGTTTGTGATCATGGGATGCCATTTTGATGGTCGTTGTTAATCGAAATATTTTCGTCGTTCTGGAATTCGATGTCAGTGGAAAATAGGACTGGACATTAAGTACACTCCTGGAAATTGAAATAAGAACACCGTGAATTCATTGTCCCAGGAAGGGGAAACTTTATTGACACATTCCTGGGGTCAGATACATCACATGATCACACTGACAGAACCACAGGCACATAGACACAGGCAACAGAGCATGCACAATGTCGGCACTAGTACAGTGTGTATCCACCTTGCGCAGCAATGCAGGCTGCTATTCTCCCATGGAGACGAACGTAGAGATGCTGCATGTAGTCCTGTGGAACGGCTTGCCATGCCATTTCCACCTGGCGCCTCAGTTGGACCAGCGTTCGTGCTGGACGTGCAGACCGCGTGAGACGACGCTTCATCCAGTCCCAAACATGCTCAATGGGGGACAGATCCGGAGATCTTGCTGGCCAGGGTAGTTGACTTACACCTTCTAGAGCACGTTGGGTGGCACGGGATACATGCGGTCGTGCATTGTCCTGTTGGAACAGCAAGTTCCCTTGCCGGTCTAGGAATGGTAGAACGATGGGTTCGATGACGGTTTGGATGTACCGTGCACTATTCAGTGTCCCCTCGACGATCACCAGTGGTGTACGGCCAGTGTAGGAGATCGCTCCCCACACCATGATGCCGGGTGTTGGCCCTGTGTGCCTCGGTCGTATGCAGTCCTGATTGTGGCGCTCACCTGCACGGCACCAAACACGCATACGACCATCATTGGCACCAAGGCAGAAGCGACTCTCATCGCTGAAGACGACACGTCTCCATTCGTCCCTCCATTCACGCCTGTCGCGACACCACTGGAGGCGGGCTGCACGATGTTGGGGCGTGAGCGGAAGACGGCATAACGGTGTGCGGGACCGTAGACCAGCTTCATGGAGACGGTTGCGAATAGTCCTCGCCGATACCCCAGGAGCAACAGTGTCCCTAATTTGCTGGGAAGTGGCGGTGCGGTCCCCTACGGCACTGCGTAGGATCCTACGGTCTTGGCGTGCATCCGTGCGTCGCTGCGGTCCGGTCCCAGGTCGACGGGCATGTGCACCTTCCGCCGACCACTGGCGACAACATCGATGTACTGTGGAGACCTCACGCCCCACGTGTTGAGCAATTCGGCGGTACGTCCACCCGGCCTCCCGCATGCCCACTATACGCCCTCGCTCAAAGTCCGTCAACTGCACATACGGTTCACGTCCACGCTGTCGCGGCATGCTACCAGTGTTAAAGACTGCGATGGACCTCCGTATGCCACGGCAAACTGGCTGACACTGACGGCGGCGGTGCACTAATGCTGCGCAGCTAGCGCCATTCGACGGCCAACACCGCGGTTCCTGGTGTGTCCGCTGTGCCGTGCGTGTGATCATTGCTTGTACAGCCCTCTCGCAGTGTCCGGAGCAAGTATGGTGGGTCTGACACACCGGTGTCAATGTGTTCTTTTTTCCATTTCCAGGAGTGTATGACCTCGTGGCTGGAGAAAGCAGCTTTTGTCCAAGAAAGCGCTATGCCTGTGACTGTATTGGAAGTTGTACAAAAGCGTCATAACCTACGAAGAGGAATTGTTCATGTTCTCTATCCCAGCATCAGATGCCTTAGAATTATATATTCAGGAGCATACGTTTCTGCCAGAATTCCTTGACGACTAATTCTCGTGCTGAACCGTATGTTTGGCAAAGATACTATCCACTTACTACCAACAAACTTTGTGGTTGTTTGCATTTGTTGGTGATAATAGGAATGAACAAGGACGAAGAAAGGAAGAAAGGTTAGGGTTTAACGTACCGTCAAGATCAGGGTCGGACCGCAAGCTCTGTATGTTTCAAGAATGGGGAAGGAAAGCGGCCGTGCTCTTTCAGAGCAATCTACATCTACATCTACATCCATACTCCACAAGCCACCCGACGGTGTTTGCCTGGAGCGATATAGAGAAATGTGGGAAGATCAAAATCTGGATGGCTGGATGCGGATTTGAACTGCCGTCCTTCAGAATACGAGTCCAGTGTGCTAACCACTGCGCCACTTCGCTCGGTATCTGGGCTGGCATCATGGCCAATAAATGGACGGCACAGTATAGTATCGGAAAGGGATGGCCACATTCCACCAGTTTTTGTTTGTGTTGACCACTCTTACTACTTTGTTGTCATGTGTGAGATAAAGCCAAACACTGTGTCTTACTATACTGCTCTGACTACGTTCAGTGCTTTATCCTCCGGGTGGGTCTGTGATGAGAGGTGCCTATGATATACTGCAAGAACTTTCTATGGATTGCGGAGAGACTTAAAATTCTGAAAGTTGCGAGAGCCCATTTTTAAATACTAATGCATCAACACAATCCTTTAACTAACAGGCCTTGTGATAACCACGGCGACAAATTCAGTAAAGGTAGGTAGAGGGGGAGGATTACAGACAATTATTGTTCTTGCCGAGTGCTATCCGCGACTGGAATACGAAAGGGATAATTATTCTGGAACACCATGTAACCCCCGGCACTCACTGAAAGGTGTTTTTCGGGGCACTGATCTAAACTATAAATCAGCACGTTCTTTGGATATCTTAGTAGAAAGACTATGCTCCGACTTACGACTGATCTTTAGCAGTTGTGAAGTAATGAGGAATCAGCGTTGTGGCAATACGACGCTCGACGACAGATACACAATGAACTAAGCTAAAGGAAAGGACCGCCAGTGTAACAGCTATCGCGAAAGACAGCTAACCTCTCTTGCTGGATAGATATATCGCGATCATGGTCGTATTTTAATGATTGGTTGCACTATAATGGAACTAAATAGCAGCTTCAAAGATAATTACGACCTCTACCTGCTGTGTATGAATATAAGACGCCGCATTTTCTCCTGTCTCACCAAGGTTGCTAGGATGAGTGACCACAGTCTGTTCAGGAAAATACCATCTTTACAATACTCTGCGATGAATATCAAGAAACTCTCGACTGAATTTGGTCTTCTGTTAGTATTGCCAGCATATGTGTAAAGCAGATTTCATATTGGAAATCAACTGTGCCACTGCTCCTTAAATAAATAGATAAATATAAACTGGTAGATTAGCAGTATTTTCTTTACAGGCTTCGAAAAGGTTGGCGATATGTTACCATGTACCGTTACAATTTTCCTTTGCGCACTCAAAGGACTTTTGTACAGGATTATTGCAACCCAGTTATTATCATATTATATGACAGCAGAGACTGATAACAGAGGAAGTGATCAGATTTATATTTAAGAAGCGGCATTAATCCTTATGACAAGCGCACACAGCTCGCACTGAAATCTGAAGCGATCTGGCTTTCCATAAAGCTTCCCATGACTCAAACACACAAGAAATTTGGTGGCTGAGACATTATTTGCCTTTATACAGCAGAGCTGTGTCCTAGGGAGGACCTAGGGCCAATATTAGTTTTACGGGTGTGCCCATCTTTAAAGTAATTTTTTGTCATAAAAATTTGGAGAAACGCAAACTGCTAGCAGGATCCTTGGCAGGGAGCTCCCCAGCCTACCCACAACGGCGCGCGCCATGCGTGGCTTGGCGCGTCCTTGAGTTTCGCAGGTGCCAGCCAGCGTCACGCGTCCTCGGAAATTTACTCGTTACGCTCTCAGGCAATAACATTGTGGCGACCTTCTCCGGTTATTAACATCATCCTCAACATTGACAGTGATTAGCAAGGACTAAAAAGTACTGTGACTGCAACACAAGGACACTCGACACATAGCTATTGTCTTGGGATATAAGTGAGTTTAAAAATACTTTCGGCATGAAATTCGAATGGGTTCTTTGACCTCTTCATCTGTACAGACGCTAGCTACTCGGGTAAAAATTTCAGTCGGGGAATCTTTTGCATAAATATGATCTAGTCTTGTAAGACAAGCGAAGCTATTGTACCATATTTTATGACTAGCTCCCCATGTAACTCCGCGTCATGTTTGCTTGGCGGGAAAAAATGGAAGACACAGCAATTCTTCTTCAGCACTCACCTTCTTCTCCCCTAATTTCCACGCTTTACTCTCCACCCTTTTCAATTCAATGCCAGTTTCTTCATGTCCGTCCTCCCGAACAGGCCATGAAAGCCCAACGGTACCGACCGGCCGCCGTGTCATCCTCAGCCCATAGGCGTCACTGGATGCGGAAATGGAGGGGCATGTGGTCAGCACACCGCTCTCCCGGCCGTATGTCAGTTTCCGAGACCGGAGCCGCTACTTCTCAGTCAAGTAGCACCTCAGTTTGCCTCACAAGGGCTGAGTCCACCCCGCCTGCTAACAGCGCTCGGAAGACCGGATGGTCACCCATCCAAGTGCTAGCCCAGCCCGACAGCGCTTAACTTCGGTTATCTGACGGGAACCGGTGTTACCACTGCGGCAAGGCCGTTGGCTTCATGTCCGTATACCTCCTATAAATTAACAACAATCATATTTCAGTCCGAATCGACTCCTGCCATTTTCCCTCTTACTAGTCTCTTCCACTAGTATATTGACTAACTCTTGGAACCGTTTCACATATTTTTACAAATAACTATAGAAATAAATATAGATGAAAAATGGCGACTGTTATTCTAAGAACAACTACACATAGGTCTACACTAGAAGATGCACTGAAGAGCCAAAGAAACTGGTACACCTACCTAATATCGTGTAGGGCCCCCGTGAACGCGCAGAAATGCCGCAAGACGACGTGGCATGGACCCGACTAAGTGCTGGAGGGAAATAACACCATCAATCCTGCAGGGTTATCTATAGAACCGGAAGAGTATGAGGGGGGGGGGGGTGGAGATCTCTTCTGACGAGCACATTGCAAGGTATCCCAGATATGCTCAATAATGTTCGTCTCTGGGGAGTCTGGTGGCCAGCGGAAGTGTTTAAACTCAGTAAAATGTTCCTGGAGCCACTTTGTAGCAATCCTTGAAGTGTGCGGTGTCGCATTCTGCTGCTGGAATTGACCAAGTCCGTCGAAATGCACAACGGACATCAATAGGTGTGGGTCATCAGACAGCATGCTTACGTATGTGTCACCTACAGAGTCGTAACTAGACGTATCAGAGGTCCCAAGTCACTCTAACGGCACAGGCCCCATACCGTTACAGGACCTCTACCAGCGTGAACAGTCCCATGCTGACATGCAGGGCCCTTGGATTCATGAGGTTGTCTCCATACCCGTACACTTATATCCGATCGATACAATTTGAAACGAGACTCTTCCGACCAGGCAACATGCTTCCAGTCATCAATAGTTCAATGTCGGTGCTGACGGGCCCAGACGAAGCCTACATCTTTGTGTCACGCAGTCATCAAGGGCACACGAGTGGGCCTTCGGCTCCGATAGTCGATATCGGTGATGTTTCGTTGAGTGGTTCGCAAGCTGACATTTGTTGATGGCCCAGCACTGAAATCTACATAAATTGATTAAGGTTTGAACTTCTGTCACGTTGAAACGTTGAACGATTATCTTCACTCGTCGTTGGTCCTGTTCTTGCAGGATCTTTTTCCGGCCGCAGCGATGTCGGAGATTTGATCTTTCACCGGACTCCTCATATTCACAGTGCACGAGTGAAATGGTCCTACGGGAATATGTCCATTTCGTCGCTACCTCGGAGGTGTTGTGCCCCATCGCTCGTGCGCCGAGTATAACACCAGGTATAAACTCACTTAAATCGTGATAACCTGCCATTGTAGCAACAATAACCGATCTAACAACAGTAACAGACTCTTGTTGTCTTACATAGGCGTTGCCGACCACAGTGCCATATTCTGCCTGTTTACATATCTCTCTATTTGAATATGCATGCTTATACCAGTTTCTTTGGCGCTTCAATGTATATTGGATTTGCAGTAGTGCTAGAGAATGCAGTAAGGAAAAGATACTCTCGGAGAACACGTGGTAGTGTACGATGCTTACAATATCTAGAAACGTAGAAAAGATGGGACGGTCTCGACGTCATTGTTGTTAAAGACAGAAAATAAACCAATGTTGGACGTATTTAGGACAGGAAATCTGCTGTACGTCACACTCGGGAGAAGTAACTTAGCGAAACAGCTGTAGAGATAAATCGGAGGACAGAAGAATTTGAATTCCGATCAGTAATGAAGTTATGGACACGTAAGGTCTGTACAGTAGAAATTTATTTTGAATTAAATTTACATTTATGGTAAATGATTTCTTAGCACAGCCACAGTAGGTATCCGAAGTGAAATATTATGTTTGTGTTGTTATTGATGATAAAGATAATGATTGATGAGAAAAGGGAGAGGTTAAACGCCGATGTCGGCACAAAGCCAACTAGCGTCGAATAGCACCAAGAGCACTGCCTATCTTAGCGCTCCCAGTCGATGAACGGCTCAACAGTCACGTGCCCTGCCCCAGTAAGAAAAAGAGGAGGCATTGAGAACTTAACACAAGACATTTGATCAAAGTCTGACTGTTAAAATTTTCACGACGCCACCACTGATCACCTTACCACTCAAATGCTCACGAGGAAGTAAACGCACGCTAGTGACCTTGGCTATTGATGTAGGTGTGCTTAAAGGTCTGCTTAGCAGAATTAGAAGTATGCAATTGGACCTAGACAGAGTGATCCTCAGATATTACATGAAGAAGACTGTCTTAGAGAGTTCAGTCATTAGCAACACTGTTTATTCCTACTTACGCATTGTTTAATACTTCCTAAGTGAGAAGTTAAAACCATACAGGAAGTTCAGCTTCAGGTATCGTGTTCTATTTCCAGCTCTGAGAAATCGTCTGCACAGCACTGCACTTCATTTACGCATGCCTCACAAAATACGATCATTCGGTCAGCACACATCACAGAAGGCACGGGTGGCATGGGTAAAATGTTACCAAATTCGAGACATAACTAATGGGTTCGAACAACGCTTGCAGCATAAAAGGTATTTGTGAACATACTTGTGACAATGCAAATTACGAAAAAGAGGCAACATGTCTAGGCAAACATTGCTAAAGAACTTAAGCAGTACTACTGCTGTCCTACGTTAACATGAGATAAATTGGTTTTGTACAGCATTCCTTTGTTCAAGGGTAACATGTGAATAACGCCACCGATGCAACCTCCATCCAGTCGGTAGTGGGTATGCTCAGGCACATTCGCAGTATTCCTTTTTCGACACATATAACAGTTTTCTGACGTGGTATTTCAATTAATAAAAAGTCGGAAAAAAGAGTCGAAAAGATTGACAAGTCAGAAATAGGTAGTATAATCAGGAGGAAAAAGAAGGGACATCCCATCAGTGCTCTGGGATGTTCTAAAGTTAAATAGTTGCAAAAAAGGAGATTCTTTTATTCCCTCCCAACACATGAATTAATTCCTTAAACAAAACCTACCCTTTCCTCTCAGCCAGTGTAACTTCCGTCCTAATTTCTCCGCCGATAATCTGCTCCTGTACCTTAGTCACCTCCTATCCCAACAGTACAATAACCGTAGATTTTGTGTGTGTCCCTTGACCTTCGGAAAAGATATGAACGTGTATGGTACTCCTTTTCCTTTGCAAATTCCACACGTTTCCACTTCTAATAACTATGCCCGCCTTATTGGATGCTTTATATCCAACTACCCATCCTATGTAACCATAAACAACTCTAACTCCCACATTTCCCCTCCTCTTGCCTGTGTATCTCAAGAGTCTGTCCTTTGTCCACTCTTGTGTAATCTCTACACTGCCTACATGCCCCGTTCACTTCTAATACGCCGACGACACCAACCCCATACTCCACCCTCCAGAAACATCAACGCCCCCATTCCTACCAGTATAGCAACTGGTGCAACCAGCTGCTTCTCAAAATAAACCCTCACACAATAATTATAGAACGAACTGTTACCGTGATTTTTACCTCTCCACCAACGACCATCCGATAACTAACATTGAAATATCTCGCACTAACCCTCGACCGCACATTAACACGAGACCATTTCTACTAACCATCCCACAGAGTAGCCCACAATGGACTGAAACTACTAAATCAACTAACCAGACGAACATGGAAATTGCATCCTTCCACCGCACTTCACACCTAATAAGCTTTAATGCGCCAGTTCTCTCTTAAGCCAATGTCACATAGATTTCCGCTCGACCAAAATGTTGCAGCTCACTGCAAATGCACAGAGGCTGTGCTCGCCCCCTTCCATATCCGTTCCGTAGTATTCACACACCTCAGCACCTGTTTTCTTTGGAATTAGAATTACTACACTCATCTAGAAGTCTGAGGGTATTTCGACTATCTCATCTTGCACACCAGGTGGAGGAATTTTGTCACGTCTGGCTCTTCAAAGGCTATCAGTAGTTCTGATGAAATGTCGTCTGCTCCAGGGCCCTTGTTTCGACTTCGGTCTTTCAGTAGTCTGTCAAATTCTTCTCGCAGTATTATATCTCCCATCTCAGCTTCATCTACGTCCTCTTTCCTTTCTAATATCCTGCCTTCAAGTTCATTTCCCTTGTATAGACCCTCTGTATACTCCTTCCACCTTTCAGCTTTCTCTTTTGTTTAGTACCGGCTTTCCATCTGAGCTCTTGGTATTCACACAGCTACACCTCTTTTCCTGTAGGCGGTATCTAGTGAAATTCGCTTCTATATCCTTACAATTGTCCTCTAGCCATTCCTGTTTAGCCATTGTGCACTTCATGTCCATCTCATTTTTAGGCGTTTGTATTCCTTTCGTCATTTAAGTTCAGTATCTCCTTTGATGTTCAAGGATTCCTACTAGGCCTTGTCTTTTTACCTATGTACTCCTCTGAAGCAGTCATTATTTCATCTCTCGAAAGTACCTTTTCATCTTCTGCTATAATTCATTCCACTGTTCTAGTTACCTAATGCTTCCTGTGAAACTTTCTACAGCCTGTGGTTCTTTGAACTTATCCATGTCTCATCTCCTTAATTTCCTACTTCTCTGAGATTTCTTCAGTTTTAATCTGCAGCTCATAACCAATAAATTGTGATCGGAGACCACAACAGCCCCTGGAAATCTCTTAGAGTTTAAAATGTGGTTTCAAAATTTCTGTCTTGCTGCTGTATAATCAATCTGAAACGTTCTGCAGTCCACAGGTCTCTTCCACGTATATAACCTTCTTTCGTGGATCTTAAATCAAGTGTTGACGATGATTAAATTATGCTCTGTGCAAAAGTTTACCAGGCAGCTTCCTCCTTCATTCCTTTCTTCTGGTTCATTTTCACTCATATTTTTCTTTTTCTTCTTTTACCTAATATCGAATTCCAGTTACCCATCACAATTAATTTTCGTTTCCCTAAACTGTCTGATTGATTCCTATTATCTCATCATACATTTGTTAAATCTGTTCATCATCTGCGCAGCTATTTGGAATATAAACTTGTACTGCTGTAATGAGTGTCAGCTTGGCATCTATGTTGGCTACGATAACTTATGCGCATTCTTATTTCTTGTTCGTTATTAAACATGCTCCAGCATTACCCTAACTGATTTTATATTTATAACCCTGTAGTGACCTGACCAGAAGTCCTGTTCCTCTTGCCACCGAACTTCGGTTATCCCCACTATATCTAATTTCAAACGATTGGTTTCCCTTTTTAAATTTTCTAACCTACCTGACCCATTAAGGGATCTAACATTTCACGCTTCGTTTTGCCTGATGACGACATTCTCATAAGTAGTCCCCGCAAGGAGATCCGGTTGGGGGACTATGTCACCTACGGAAAACTTTACCGGAGAGGATGCCATTACCATATGACCATATTGTATAGCTGGATACCCTCCGGAAAAATTACTGTTGTATCCAGAATGAGATTTTTACTCTGCAGTGGAGTGTGCGCTGATATGAAACTTCCTGGCAGATTAAAACTGTGTGCGGGACCGAGACTCGAACTCGGGACCTTTGCCTTTCGCGGGCAAGTGCTCTACCAACTGAGCTACCCAAGCACGACTCACGCCTCGTCCTCACAGCTTTAATTCCGCCAGTACCTAGTCTCCTACCTTCCAAGCTTTACAGAAGCTCTCCTGCGAACCTTGCAGAACTAGTACTCCTGAAAGAAAGAATATTGCGGAGACATGGCTTCACTCGGCAGCAATTACTGTTGTAGTTTTCCCTTGCTTTCAGCCGTTTGCAGTACCAGCACAGCAAGGCCATGTTGGCTGATGTTATCAAAGCCAGATCAGTCAATTGCTAAAAAGGCTGCTGCCCTTTTTCAGGAACCACACGTTTGACTGCTCTCAAAGGGTACACCTGCGTTGTATTGCACCTAAGCTTTCGCTATCTATATTGCTAAGGCACCAAGCCACGCCAACGGCAAGGTCGACTGGGGGATGAGGACAGGGTTAGTAGAGGAATGTAAAAAATGCCAATTCCAAAACTGTAGGTGCTAATAGGTACAAATAGTACCGAACTATAAGTTTAATAATTAAGATTGCAGATTACTGATACGAATTCCTTACAGACGAATGACACATAATCGTCCCTCCAACTGAGTATAGCTTCCGTCCTGACTCCACCAAAATTTTACGAATCCCTCAACATGCTCGAAAGCCATGCTCTGTGCCTTGCCTTTCGTATGCCCCTGCTGGCACCCATTAAGCTCCTGTATGATTGTTTTTTTAATTTTCCCTCTATTCTCCCTGCCACTGAAAACCTTCCGATTTTCTACATTCCCACAAAGTGGACAGCAAGCCAAACACACTATAGTGTCATCAGTAATTGTTAACCTTTGTACTCTACTGATTTTGTACCAACACGTCCTCTCACCTCATATCTACATACTCTGAAACGAAATTTTAACTGCTTCCCCTTGCCTGACCGTGAAGTCCACGCGGAAATGTAGTCATTATTACAGGTTTAAACAATACTCATGTTTGTCTCCATGTCAGGGACCCCGCACCTTCCCTCCAACCCCCGCCTCCTCCCTTTCTAAATTCTTAGTCCGGGGTCTCCCTCCCTGACTCTTATCCTAAATCTTTTCCAAAACTTACTTCAACACTGTACTGTTCAATAAAGCGAACTTTGCCAGTTTTTATAAATACTGGCATCAGCTGACTGTATTTTATCAAGTATATAAAAATATTTTACTTACAATATTCAATATAATAATTTTAAAAACACCTTCGTAATTTACAACAAATTTAAAAACATAAAATACGTTTATCTGTTTTATTACTGCTCTCTGCTGAGGAGACAATGTATTGCTGCTTGCCCACCCACGTCCTCACTGGCTAGAGAGAAAGTTAAAAGATTTATCTCTATTGACTTCCCTGAGTTCTCCGACATTCTGCTTACTCGGAAGCATTATCACTAATGTAATCGCGAATGGGCTGTCACGATGACAAGGTGGATGGAATGATGCACCATACTGTATGTCATCTTGCTCGCCGTATGATTTTGCTGTGGGCTTCTATAGAAAAACTGAGGCAGTCGATGTAATCCTAGCGGCTGTAGCCTACCCGGTGAGGGCGCATCCAACGGGCGACGCGGGTCTCGGGGGGCGCCTGTCGCGGACGGTGATCCCCGGGTGGCTTGCGCGCGTTGTGCAAGCAGTTACGTCCAGTGACGCAAGGCGGAGGAAAGCAGGAGCGGTGCTGTGTGACGGAGCCTTACATAAGGCGGTGGCGGCCACTTCCAGCCGTGACCGGGCCCCCCGCTTCCACTTTCTCCCGCTTCCTTTTTGCGACTCCCGGACGGCGCTACGCTCTGACAGAAAAGGAGTGCCCAGCCGACCACCGCCTCAGGGCCTTCTGTGTTTGGCCCGCAGCCCAGAAGATCCCGTTAGCTACGTTCACATAAGCAGCTGTGGAAAGGAAAGGACGATGGAAACTGGATGATTTGGATGTAACCTACCAGGACTGGATACGTGAATATACAACTATTTTGGCATACTGCAGCATACGAAGCATACGAACTACTTAGACTGTTTTGATGTCGAGCGATATTCGTTTGTTCAACGTCCATTGGACATTCGGTGAACTTCATTTATGTGTCTTTGTTGTAGTAACATCATCTTGCATCTTCCGATTAAAGCATTCTTCTGCACTTCACAAATCAATACAGTCTTCCGTGTTAGGCATCTGTTTGTTGACTCCCCCCCCCCCCCCCCCCCCGCCGATCGTGTTTTACTATATCTACTTACCTTAGCATTAGATTGTCGTCTCCTTGCGTGTTGGAATCGAGCGATACACTTTGGTCTATTTACTTTCCTGAATATTTTGCTCAATTGTGTTGTGGGTTGGCAGGAGAGCCAACACCGGTTTGGAGAAGAAGCCGAAAGGCACGCGTTTTAGATCACGCAGGCTAGCGTGAGGTCTGGAACAGGTCAAGAAAATTAGACTTTAGCAAAAAACGTACGTAGCTGCTGGAATACTTTAATCCATAAATGGTGAACATCGCTCTTGACGGTACATTATTCATAACCTCAATAGTAACTGGTAATGGCGGCTAGCTAGGTCGTAGCAAATGACGTAGCTGAAGGCTATGCTAACTATCGTCTCGGCAAATGAGAGCGTATTTTGTCAGTGAACCATCGCTAGCAAAATTGGTTGTACAATTGGGGCGAGTGCTAGGAAGTCTCTCTAGACCTGCCGTGTGGCGGCGCTTGGTCTGCAATCACTGATAGTGGCGACACGCGGGTCCGACATATACTAACGGACTGCCGCCGATTTAAAGGCTACCACCTAGCAAGTGTGGTGTCTGGCGGTGACACCACAAATTGTATCTAACTTTATTTAAGGACTCAATTCTTTTAGTGTCTTCATTACATAGAAGAATGTTAGTATTAAATCAGTTTAATTAATTTGTTCCTTGGAATTTAATTGATGTTATTTGTTTGATGTTATCTCGAATTTAATGACGATATCGAAGATAATGTCCTAAGTATTCAGATAACGTTCGTGTAATTATCATCGCGCTTGTTAAGTGGCGCTTCCTTCTGGTAACTGCTCTCTGAAACTCGGCGAAATTTGTCTTCTGCTGCCCGACGTTCCGCTGCTAGGTTTGTCGTAGGCTAGAAATCCGAAAGAAATTAGAATCCTCGCAGCAGAATGTTCAGTAGTTGTCTATGTAATGTCACCGTTTGAGACAGGAATCTGGCAGTAACATCCTTCTACATCTACATCTATCTACATCTACATCCATACTCCGCAAGCCGCCTGACGGTGTGTGGCGGAGGGTACTGGTATCGGTTCTCCCTCCTATTCCAGTCTCGTATTGTTCGTGAAAAGAAAGAGTGTCGATTTGTCTCTGTGTGGGCTCCAATCTCTCTGATTTTATCCTCATGGTCTCTTCGCGAGATATACGTAGGAGGGAGCAATATACTGCTTGACTCTTCGGTGAAGGTATGTTCTCGAAACTTCAACAAAAGCCCGTACGGAGCTACTGAGCGTCTCTCCTGCAGAGTCTTCCACTGGAGTTTATCTATAATCTCCGTAACGCTTTCGCGGTTACTAAATGATCCTGTAACGAAGCGCGCTGCTCTCCGTTGGATCTTCTCTATCTCCTGTATCAACCCCACCTGGTACGGATCCCACACTGGTGAGAAATATTCAAGGAAAACCTCAAACGCGAGGAAACCGCTCTTTCGGTGAACAAAGTTTCTCCCAGCAAAGTTTTGACCGTGCGCAGCCTCGCAAATTTTCTACCAAAGTCCATTTGTCCGAACGTCTATTCCGAAGAGCAACGGTTTGTGATTCATATACACAGTATCACCTGATAAAAATGGTAATTACCTCTTCAAACTAAACAATGATGTATTTTTGCATACTCTTCTTATACAGCGGTAATTAGCATTTGTATTTAAGTCATTTCGACTTTCTCCATTAATTAACTTATAGAATTTAAAAAATTCACAAAATGGCAGACTTACAACAATATAGTTCATTAGCGTCATACGGAATTCAATACACACCCATATAGTCGCTTGAGTAACACCAGAGTGAGTTATTTCGTTTCCTTCACAGCTTACGATTGTCTCGTGGTCCAGGGAGAAGTTCTCGGCGCCACAGCAGGCTCTCGCAGTAAAAAATCAGAGATTGTTTATTGTATAACATTTTTTGGTTAAAACTCGGGTGACTGACGTGTCATCGCAGCAGCTACAGCGAGTAAAACCCTTCAACGGTGTCTCAGTAACTTCAGTAAGCGTGTCAGTAAACACTCGCACCCTACAGATGGACAGTGGGCATAATGTAACCACTTGCATCCCACAGATGGAAGACACATTGAGATGTTATTTTAACCCCAATGTCGCACCCTACAGATCGAACACATATTGACCTTAATCCATCAGTCCACTTTCCTATCTCTCCTGTCAATTTCCAATGAGTACCCTCCTTCGCTTGAAGTGTAACCCCCAATTTCTTATTGGCTCTTCGTTGAATGCTTATGTTTCATTACTACAAGTAAAACCGGCGACAAACACTCATTGTGATCCCTCCGTTCCAGACACATCGGACTTGTGATACCTCTCTTTAGTTTACCAAAAAATGAAATGAAATTTGCTTATGGTATTTTTGACCAAGATCGCCGTTCGCGAAGTTCGGTCGTCTGGTGCCAGTCTTTTTACATGTCGTCACTTCGGTGACTTGGACGTCGATAATTGTTGAAGTCGGCGGTAGTGTCACGGGGTAGCACCTGCAGACTGCCAGCAGCTGTGTCATAGCGAGACTACCATGGAAACAGGAGCACCGCCATGGAGAAGCATCTCCAGATTTCCGTCCTCCTGCGAGTCCATTTTGATGACAACACACACAGACACAGTACCGAGCCGAGAAAATCATCGAACCGCCCAGCAATCGAACCGGGGGGCAGCGCTGACCACAAGTTGCTGACAGTTTACCAAAACCACTCTCCATCCGGCGACATCTTAAATTGCCCTAAATACACGAGCTCGTTATCTAGCTCTACGTCCTCATTTTCAGTTTGTATTAACCCCTTACCGACATGTTGATGTGTGCGTCTTATATGATCATTATAAATAATTTAACCGTGTTATCAGATTTGCTCCGTTAATGTGTTCCATTCGTTGTTGAGGTCTGTCTGCACTAAAGACAGACAGTAAAGTGTTATCTGTAAAGTAAGGTGATATAGGACCGCTCCAGTAAGAAGCATCCATTCTTCACTTCCCAGTTTAAGGCCACGATGAATAACTCCTTGTCGGACGCTTGCTTCAGTTCTCCATTTCCCGATATCCTCGTGAAGTCTAGCGGGAGCTGCAGCACTGGCATGTAAAGGGTGATTTTGCTAAATGGGGTCAAACTGCAACAAAACGATCCCCGCGAGGATAAGGAGCAAAAAGAACGCACCAGGAAAGCGAGAATATCCTACCCATATTAATGTCAAAGAGTGTAGTGAGCTGCGGGACCATCGTATGGCTACATTACCCTTCGTACCATCAAAGGTACATGTTCCAGCAGGGATGGCAGAGCTATTTGCAGGAAGTGCTGATATGCCTCGCCTGCGTAGCATTGTGAGCTGGAGCACCGTCGTGTGGTTACATTAGTCTTCGAACCTCAAAAGGATGACTTGTTCCACGAGGCGCTCTCAGTCCCAGTCCACGCACTGAGGCTGTATTGCGACCACATCTTGTAAAGATAGCCTCATCTGTGAATATCATGGATGACAGAATTCCCAGCACAGTGGTGGAATGTGCGAAGAACCAGCGACAAAACCGTCCCCACGGAAGCAATTCCGTAGATAATAATGCCTGCACATATTGCAAGTGATGAAAGTTGTGATGGAGAATGTTCTACGCATTTGTCTGGCTCACACCATGCTAGCTGATACTAGGGTCACCGACAAAGATTTTACATTTTCATCTGCCCATTCAGAAAGCATTTCCAGCCGTATGGCCGTACGACCTGTTGTGCTCCTTATCCCCTCACGGATCGTTTACTTCAGTTTCTCCTCATCCAGCAAAATCGCTCTGTCTATTCTTCGCTATACTAATACAGGAGAAACGATGACTACATTTCCGAATGATTACCGACATTTGCATTTGATTTAGAATACATTTATTGCAGGTTGGGTACAGTATAGAGGGGAAAGCACAGAAGTGGGACATGAACCATACTTACTCTGAATACAAGACCAGTGTTTTACTTTTGTGTGTGTGTGTGTATCTTTTTGCACAGCTAGCACGGTGGACCGTTAATTTTGTATACTACTTGAACACAGTTTCTTATCACTCGCACTGTCAGTGACGCCGAACCAGGTGGAACACACAGGCAGTTGCTATGGTCGAAGACGGCGGAATCTACAGAGTGAATGGCTAGCCAGAAGCAAAGTCCAGAGCATAGCGAAAATCCTCATAAGCATGCGCAAACAGTCCAGACAGCGATCCGAACCTAGAAACGTAAATACAGGGAATGACAATCATTCTACCGTCAACGACGGGGATCGAAGGTTTCAGAAAATAGCGAGAACTGCCAGACAAGTATGATTTCCATGGCACGTGTGGACTCTGTCGCTTCAGTGGACCGGCCAAGTGACATGGCAGCGCCCTCCCTGGGAGCTAGCTGTAGTGGTAATATGAAGTCCAAGTATCTCTGACCATCCCTACGTATCGATACTTGTGGGTACGCAACCCAAATCGTTGTCGGATTCTAAAGTTAATGATAGCGCGTGATATGAAATAACTAACATTATACCTCTTGCAACTTATGCAAAGTTAACTGAATCTTAGACTAAACAATTTTGAATAAGCAGTAAATTCTTGTGATATTGAGTATTCATTGTTTATTAATGCAGTTAGGAAACAATGTTTCGGGATTACCTGATTGACGGTTTATTAATATTAGTGGAAGGTCTTCTAATTCCTCCATAAAGGGTAACAATTATTGAACTATATGAAATAAAATCGTTTGTATAAGGATGTTCAAACTGCACAGTTGGCCGCGGGGCATCGTGGGAATTAGTATGCTCATACTCACGCGCCTTGTTGTTTCATATGGCTGAGTTCGCAAACAAGCAAAATTGGATCATTTGGGGGACTGATAATCCGCATTTCGCGATCGAGAAGTCTCTTCACTCTCACCGGATAACTGTGTGGTGTGCAATCTCCAGTCACAGAATAATGTGAGCGATATTCCTTAACGGCACGGTGATTACCAAATGGTACGTGAAGGTTTTGGAAGATGATTTCATCCCCATCCCAAAATGACCTTCATTTCGACAAGATGTGATTCATGCAAAACGGAGCTTGACCCAATCGAAGCAAGAGAGTGTTTTATGTCCTGGAGGAGCACTTTGGGGATCACATTTTGACTTCGGGGTATCCAGAGACCACTGCCTTGCCCTCGATTAGTTGCCTGGCATATTTTCCGGGTCTGAACACATGCGATTCCTTTTTGTGGAGCTATATTAAAGACAAGGCGTATATCAACAACGCCAAAACCATTACTGAGTTGGAAACAGCCACTCAGGAGGTCATCGACAGCATGGATGTTTGGACACTTCAGCGGATCACGCAGAATTCGCTATTAGTCTGCGCCACATCACCGCCAATGGTGGCAGGCATATCGAACACGTCATGACCTAAATCCGAATGTCTATGGTGACGTTTACATGTTGAAAAAAGTGTGTGCACGCCGTATTTTGTAACTAATTTATGTTTTTCTTTTCATATAATTCAAAAATAATTATCACCCTGTACTATTCACATTGCGTAAAATATCAGTTGATATTGTGTATATTGAACCTCACACAGTGAATTTTTGTTTCAATATTACGTATGCTGCTCACATGTGTCTAGGGTTTTGATGCTCTTCAGTATCTATGTCATCAACCTGCTACCAGGCCTCGTGGTCTAGTGGGAAAGTGTTTGCCTGGAAACTCAGAGTTCGAGGGCTCCAGTTATTGCCGGACCATGAAAATTTACAGTCTGCCTTTAATCTAGCTTTCATTTGTTAATTATCGTTGTGATTGCCGGGAACGACACGTGGTTCGGACTCTACTACAAAATATATGTCCCTTTTCGCCGGCTGGACAACGGGAGTAAATTAGAGACATGACTTGCACCTACGTCGCCATTGAACCACACGAAATTATTACCCCATTTAATGCAGTTGAAGCGTTAGAGAACTGGTGGGGGACTGGCAACATACTGGAACCACCAAATAAAGTATACTTCAACAGCAATTTATTATCGGAAACAACTAAACCCTTTACAATGTGAAAATACACTGTTAAATACAATCTTTGAAATTTAATGTTTTCGTGAGGCAAGAACGAGCAAACATTAAGTACTGCAGAATATGCATTTTAACCATCAGCTGATCAATTGCAGGTCAAGAAAGTCAGTTGATTAGACAAATAATTATACTTAGCAACTGAACAAATGGCTTAGTGTCCCATAATAAATGTCTACCTTGACATAGCCATATCAAGTAATAGAACTTTACATACAAATTTCATTAAACAACACAATGCTACAGCCATAACGACCAGTTACGGCAACACTGACGAATCTTATGTGAACAGAATTTAACTGCAAGGAAGTTTAATAGCATTTGAAACAGATATGTGTGTTCACATCAGTGTGAATTCCTAAGGGGCCAAACTGCTGAGGTGATCGGTCCCTAGACTTACACACTACTTAAACTAACATATGCTAAGAACAACACACACACACCCATGCCCGAGGGAAGACTCGAACCTCCGGCGGGAGGAGCCGCGCAATCCATGACATGGCGCCTCAAACCGCACGGCTATTCTGCACGGTTGAAACAGATATAGTATAACTGAATTAACAGCCGGCGGTCACACAAACCAACTTAGCAGTTGGTGAAAGTGTTTCCGAATTTACATGAAATTTGGTTCAACTACAAAAAATGCGTTAGTAATTATTTTGAAGGATCTTAAGTTTACGTCTAAACATGTCTCCACTAGTAGGCGGGTCATCAGGGGTACAAACACAGACAGCTGTACGGCGCAATGGCTGACCAGAACATCAGAATGAACTTATATTAAAGTCTGCCTCTAGACCGTGTTGCTTTGATTTATTTGAGCGGGACTGAAAAGAAATTAGTTACGTTATTTCATACACAACTGAAATATACCAAACCAACGCGAACGCCGAATTTCAGAGGTTACAGGAAACCAAACAGAGGCAATAGTCAATCAAACATGCAGATGGAATCAACGAATTCCAGTGGGCAGAAACGGCAAATAAATAAATTACAAGATAATTACACAGGCGGATGGTTTTGAAACAGCTAAGAACAAGAAATGTGAACTTACTAGAATATGCTGGCCACCTGTATTACGAAAATAGCTACCTTTTCCACGGACGTATGAGGAATTTACAAACTTGGTGAATACCACAAGACTAACCGAAGCATACAATGAGGCCCATTTCTGGGTTCACCCCTGGTTTCGCTAAATAAGGAGTTAAATAATGGATAACCTGCACTGCAACACACACGTATAAGCAGAATTAAATATTATTCTAATAATATACATACTCCAAGGAATAAAATAAACTGAGATTCCTGAGGAATCAAGCGACACACTATTTCAATGCAAGTCTAGCAATTTTCCGGATTAATTTCTGACCAACCCAGTTCCAAACACGTTCGATGGGTGATTTGTCAGGAGAACCTGTAGGACAGAAATGTGGCAACCGTTGTTAACCAGAGAAATCTTCTACATTCTCATATGTGCCTCCCAACATTTGGTGAAACATGGTATACCGAGTTGATTGAAGGTGAAGCAGTATCTCTAGATCGAGGACCTAGCTGCTTGCTGTTAAGATATTCCTAATACATAGGAGTTGGAATGGCGAGATGTGTTCAGTAGCGCACAAAGCAGCACACTTAACCTTTGTCCATTAAGCTAATGAAAAACAGGGCCATCACAGTTGCATTTTACAGATACGAGTATCACTTTAAGAAAGTACCAGATGAACCTCGTTCAGAAAAATTACAATTTGCCAGTTAGCATGCCAGCGACAGTGGTGACATGGCAATGTTAGGCAAAGTGTTTGTGGTTCTGACTAAAAGAGGAGACGCCAGTATTTGTACCACCAGTCGAGCCTGCTGCCAAAAGCGTCGAACAATCGAAGCACACAGGTGCACAATTGTAACCGTGCTACAGCGTATTCCCAAAGAAACGAAACAGTGGAGGATAGCTGTACATTACATTACGGCCATGCGGACACGATGATGATCACCCTCGCTCTGATCAAATATCTCTGTCCAGTAGGCACTCCCAGCTACGTATAACACTGTACTATCCACTGATTGCTTTGATTTCACCTTTTTAAATCATGACAATGTAGGAAGTGGCAAATGGAAAAAAACATAAGGCCTTCTAAGAATGACCGTTGTTGTAGGCGAATGATAGAAAACCAAGGACAACTAAAACCGAAAAGCCGTACCTTTTTGTAACACCCTGTATATGGCTACTGTCTGCGTAGTACCTTGTGAATACAGTTAGTACTTGAGATAAAATTAAAGTGTGATACTCATGCGGCTATCTAGTGCATCAATAGAGAAAATGAAGCAAGCGATTAACTTTTTCCTTTCGCGATTTTGTGGTGTTCGTCAGCGAGAAAAAAATTTCATAGTGGTCTGAAATCATGTGAAAAGTTTGTTGCAAGTCTCTAAGTACTCTGATTCTCAAATAATGGATGATTAAAGTATGAGTAGTCTCGCGTCATGGATTACTATGCTTTTTCACTCCCACCTTTTTTTTTAAGTTGGGAGCTCCTCCACGCTCGCACAAGCATGGCGACCAACTCAAAAGGTCTACTGTCACCTCTGCATTGTTAGTAATTAGAATCGAGGAGATCGCAGGAACGAGGAACTGCGATGTTATCCGTACATCTGCGTAAGATTACCCATTAATACGGGCGCATCTGGGTGATAGAAGTGGTCGAAAAAGCTTGACAGAATCAAACTTAAAAGAAGAGCGGTTTTAAGGGCAGAGGGAAAAAAGTGGCAAGGCAAGTTCCAAGAGAAAAAAACATCTGCGACCGTGTCAAATGGCTCTGAGCACTATGGGACTTAACTTCTAAGGTCATCAGTCCCCTAGAACTTTGAACTACTTAAACGTAACTAACCTAAGGACATCGCACACATCCATGCCCGAGGCAGGATTCGAACCTGCGACCGTAGCGGTCGCGCGGTTCCAGACTGCAGCGCCTTTAACCGCTTGGCCACCCCGGCCGGCGACAGTGTCAGGTTGGGTAGTAAGGGCTGTAGCGGTTTCTTGCTATCTGCGACAGATCGTGCAAGGTAAGGTTATGTTAGTGGTTGTCTATCATGCGTCAGTACCATAGAGCAGTGCCAGATTGTCGTGGAATGATCAGTCCTGTCGAGGAGATGAGCGCTGCTGCTGCTGCTCCTCCTGAGTCGCTGCGTGTTCCGGTTGCCCCACCCGCACCCTTAATCCTTTTATAGGTGGCTGGCTCTTACACCCACAGCAGTTCTTTCCAGACAGCAAGTGATATGTGTACCAAGTATAGTTGAAATTGGTCCAGTGGTTTAGGAAGAGATGTGGACACACATACGTAAGTACATTCAATTATGTACATCAATTTTTATAATTTGTATGGATTTTATACATGACCAGACGTCTTTTGCAGTTTTCTCGCACGTTATCGTAGAGTCAGACTTCCCTTAGCGCGATCGGGCGCCGACACGCCAGCGGACTTAATTCGAGGTGCTCGACTCTACCGCAGGGGGCAGCTGGGGCAGTGTGCGGAGTGCGGAAGGCGAAGTGTGCCGCGGAGAAAGTGAAGTGCTGCCCGTCACGCGGTCAGCCGGCCTTCCGCGGCCGCCTTGTGTAACAGCGGAACACGCCGCGCCGCGCCGCGCCGCCAAATGTGACACTCTACTTTCTCGGGTCAAAGGTCAGATCGGCGAGTGGGCCTTCGATATGGGGCGCAATTTCGTTTCATAATGGCTGAATGCAGGAGGAATATACGATCCGGAATCGACATCTTTAGGACAAACAGGCTGCTCCGTCATCCAGGAAGTAACAATAGATAGCCATAAATGTCTCCTGCATAATGAGAGTATTAGCACTACGCACAAGCTGAGTTGTACAACGATGAAGTAGAAAATCGATCATGGTATTGGAAGTATCATTCGATCAGCTTGTCAGAAATAAGATTAATGTGTAAATTGCAACGAGGAGCGACTCTCTCAAACTCAGTCTCAGTTTCGCCCGTACTTTATCTCAGGCAGATTCCCATTTTGCCTAGACAGAAAGAGTACCGACACGCTCCAAGAAACGTCCATTACTGTAAAATGAGGGCCGACCATAGGGAACCGTGTCCGAGATTTGCGTCAGCTGCTACCTAACTCTAACGTTGGGCCACGCAGCTGGTCTTTTTGTCAGAAGTGACTCATGGAACAATGGGTAAAAACAGATTCAGAAAGGTCTAAGGACTACACCACGAGTAGTGCTATAGTTTAACTTTCCAGGAAACTTGCAAAATACCTCTCCACTGCCTTAACCACAGCACCAGGACTACAAATTTTAGTGTCCCACCGAGCGAGGTGCAGCAGCGGTAATACATGGGACTCATATTCCGCGTTACGCCGCCTTAACCCCCATCAGACCACCCACATTTAGGTTTCTCGTGATTTATCTATATCTCTCAGGGCGAATGAAGGAACACTTCCTTCGAAATGGCACGGCCAATTTCTTTCCCCGTACCATCCCACCCGAATTTGTGTTTCTAATAACTTCGTCGTAGATGCTAAAGCACAATCTTCTTTCATTCGTTTAGCATAAAGTACATCAGTGGCCCTGAGCATACGAATTTACAGTGCGAGAAATCTAAATTATAAATATCTCTGAACTTGGAAACTGTTATCATAAAGCAGTAGAGTGAAAAAATCGTTCTCTGGCTAATGTGTAATTACGGCGCCTTTTCTACTTACGTTGAAGGACAAAATTTCGTTGTAAAAGCTATGGGATGTGTGAACATTATCACTGAATACCTGCACCACTTCAACGTCAGCCCTCTCATCTTCCTCAAACAAGATTCTGGTTTTGTACCACGATTATGCTATTGGAAGACGCCATCCCTTTATATAAACAACGTGTGTTTTGCAACTGCTAGTGCCACCGTCGAATGGTATGAACTGTAGGAGATGCAGCGCCGTACTCTCGACTAACCACGATGCACAGCCGTAACTGTACCTGAGGTACGAAGTACGCAAAAGCCTTTTGGCAAATGGCTCTGAGCACTATGGGACGTAACATCTGAGGTCATCAGTCCCCTAGAACTTAGAACTACTTAACCCTAACTAACGTAAGGACATCATACACATCCATGCCCGAGGCAGGATTCGAACCTGCGACCGTAGCAGCCGCGTGGTTCCGGACTGAAGGGCCTAGAACCGCTCTGCCACACAGGCCGGCGCAAACGCCTTTCGCTGCTGTGTTATCACAGTCTCAACTCGAAGCAAGTTGGATAATGCCCGAGCGAGGGAGCGTCCTAGAGAGCTACAGGGAATTGGCAGAAATATCTAAACAACAAAAACACAACACTTTAGTATCCGTAAGACATTGTAGGGAAACCATTGGTGCCCTAAACAGTTTCCAGTTGTCTCTGAGTAGATAAATACCCGTCCAGATCTTCCGTGATTTTCAAAGGAATTTTACAGCATTCTTCCTGCAAAGTAGTGGCAAGTTCAGGAAACAATGACGGAAGCAGATAATGATAACGCGCCTTCCTCTCCAATGTAGACCACAGCGGCTGTATAACATTGAGATCTGATGAATCTGGTTGCCAGGGGAGATGAGACAATTCATCCTTCTGCTCACAAAGCCAGTCCTACACGATGCGAGCTTTTTGAACAGGAACCCTGCCATCTTGGAACACAGCATCATCGTAGGGGAACAAATATTGTATAATTGGTTTGACCTGATAGGCCAAAATGATCACATTATCCTTGGCAGTAATACGACCTATCAGAGTCGTGGAATACGACGATACGGTTGTTCAAATCATCACCGAAACCTTGTCTTGTTTCACATTTGGAACGAAAACTCGTCCAGAAGTTGAAAACAGTGTGGACCAAGACTCATTCGACCACGGCACCACGTTTTCCTGTTGTGGGGCTTTGCATCACTGATGAGTGGTGTTGGAATTGAATTCCATCTCGCCTTGCAGTTCCCTGATTCTGGAGTTCCCTTCGTGTTGTTTTGGTCCTGACAGGATTCGCGAGTGCGACATTCAATTCTGCAGTGACTTTTGCAGCTGCTGTCTTCTTATTTTTCTTCCAATCCTCTTCAATGACCGTCTGACACTGTCAATCAACACACACTTTCGTCCGCGTTGCGACTAAGCGGGTGATGTTTTCCGCTTTCCCTGTACGCGGTATAGCCGTCCGGAGTGGCCTTGCGGTTCTATGCGCTACAGTATGGAACCGCGCGACCGCTACGGTCGCAGGTTCGAATCCTGCCTCGGGCAAGGATGAGTGTGATGTCCTTAGGTTAGTTAGGTTTAAGGAGTTCTAAGTTCTAGGGAACTGATGTCCTCAGAAGTTAAGTCCCATAGTGCTCAGATCCATTTGAACCATTTTTTTGTACGCGGTATAAACGCTCGATATGAAGCCTCTTGAAACGCCAAACACTTCGGCCACCTTGGTTACGCAAGCACTCACCACACGAGCACCAACAATTTGTCCGCGTTCGAATTCTCTTAGCTCCAACATAACGCACTCACAACTATACTGTTAGACCACGACCTACATTTGCAACGTGTTGAGGACATGCACAGGTGCCTTTAGTGGTCAGATACAACAGCGCTACCTTCAGACTTGCCTAACGTCTTCATTTATGTTCAAGCATTCATTGTATGTTGTATGTTGTATGGTAATCGGGGACCTAGAAACGACGGAGAGGCTCCGTCCCCGACGCAGCCGCAGTGGTCCACAACCCCACGACGACTACCGCAGTCCAGCCCCCCCCCCCCTCTCCCGCTCCCGCCCCAGGTAACGTCTCACACCAGGCGAGTGTAACCCATATGTCTGCATGTTTGCGTGGTAGAGTAATGATGGTATACGCGTACGTGGAGAGCTCGTCTGCACAGCAATCGCCGACATAGTGTAACTCAGGCGGAATAAGTGTAATCAGCCGGCATTCGCCGAGGCAGATGGAAAACCGCCTAAAAACCATCCACAGACTGGCCGGCTCACCGGACCTCGACACAAGTCCACCGGGCGGATTCGTACCGTGGACCAGGCGCTCCTTCTCGCTCCGGAAAGCCGTGCGGTAGACCTCTCGGCTAACCGGGCGAACAAGCATTCATTGCTCGCCGTGTTAGCATAATTATGTCCAACCCCTGCACTTGGCAGACTTCACGGCAACCACATGAACTGGCTACTTACAAATGGCGTCAAGGTAATGTTTCACTTTAGAAACGCAACTTGAAATTCACCAACATGCTCCTATCTTCATTCGTATGGAAGATATAGTTTCTGATATCGCATAAATATTTGAAACACACACTATTTTGACTCAGTCGTGCAGCGGCGCTCCGTTGTTACTGCCTGCGCGAAGCTGAAGTGAACAAACGGGTGCACATAATCATACATCAGGTTCCCGTCCAGTTCTCTGGTGCGAGACGATGGAAGACCTCTCCAAGAAATGCCTCAGGTCCCTCTGGAGGCAAAGTGGAAGTTGACCTTTACCGTACGTACTGGTGAAGGAAGAAACATCACTCCTGTCGCTGTTAACTGGGAGAAAGTGGCTGACCATTTCCCAGAGGGAATCCGCTCAGCAACTTTCTGCCGTATTTCCGCATCCGTGTAGAATTATCCACCCAAATGCCATCACTATGGTTACTAACATACGGAATGTTACCCTATCGTTAGCGGTAGAGCTGTTGCTTTGGTTCAAGTAGTATCAGTCGAAAAAGCTACACAGACCTCACCGTTACCAATAACACTATTAACGATTTAAAATTATTCCTGCATGTGACTGAATAAATTCAATATAACGAAAAGCGCATGGCAAAACATGAAATGCATTTACTCAGTTGCACGTACACACAACCACAAAATTTTGATATAAAAGCTCTATATTCATTTGCAGTTAAACAGTTAACACGAATCCATTTGCATGCCTTAACGTTAATATTTCAAACGCAACTCAACATATTCTAAGTAAGAGGAGAAAATTGAGAAATTTATCACAAGAATGCCCAGTTACGGTATAACATATGCTTATTAGCTAATGCAGTACTGTAGCGAGTTAGCCTAGTCAACTGTCTTGATAATACAAGTAATGCAAAAAGAAATTTCCACACTTTTACAATAGTATAAATGGGGCAGAAGAGTGAGTAGAGAGTGTTCTAGGCTGCGGAAGTAGCTATTAAGAAAAATTAAGCATTAAATTATAAAGGTACAGAAAATTACAGAACGTAGTAGACTAAATAGGGAAATAGGACTTTTCATTTAGAAAAATCTGTTCCCCAAACGAATTCCTTGGGTGGCAGCTGTTTATGGGGTGAACTAATACAGAGCCGGCCGGAGTGGCCGAGCGACTCTAGGCGCTATAGTCTGGAACCGCGCTACCGCTAAGTTCACAGGTTCGAATCCTGCCTCCGGCATGGATGTGTGTGATGTCCTTAGGTTAGTTAGGTTTAAGGAGTTCTAAGTTAGGGAACTGATGACCAAAGAAGTTGAGTCCCATAGTGCTCAGAGCCATTTTGAACTAATACAGAAGCGTAGTGTACAGTATTCCCACTGAGAATGTACTGGAAACCTCCACATTCTAAACTTGCTGATGAATTGGCTCATATGAGAAGGAGTATGGATTTGTGAAGAAAATGAAAATTTTAAAGAGGCACAATCACGAATCTGGAGATTATAGGTGACACATGTGCTCGGTTACATAAAAGAAAAATACTAGTTACTGTGAACAAGACAGAGGATGTTATATTCTGCTGGTAATAAAATGAAATTTATTGCATTTTTAGTGTTGAGATTCCAATCTGACGAGGAAAAAATACGAAATTATTTATAGAAATTACTCACAAAAGCGCGCTCGCACGTGCACACACGCACACTATATATACACTCCTGGAAATGGAAAAAAGAACACATTGACACCGGTGTGTCAGACCCACCATACTTGCTCCGGACACTACGAGAGGGCTGTACAAGCAATGATCACACGCACGGCACAGCGGACACACCAGGAACCGCGGTGTTGGCCGTCGAATGGCGCTAGTTGCGCAGCATTTGTGCACCGCCGCCGTCAGTGTCAGCTAGTTTGCCGTGGCATACGGGGCTCCATCGCAGTCTTTAACACTGGTAGCATGCCGCGACAGCGTGGACGTGAACCGTATGTGCAGTTGACGGACTTTCAGCGAGGGCGTATAGTGGGCATGCGGGAGGCCGGGTGGACGTACCGCCGAATTGCTCAACACGTGGGGCGTGAGGTCTCAACAGTACATCGATGTTGTCGCCAGTGGTCGGCGGAAGGTGCACGTGCCCGTCGACCTGGGACCGGACCGCAGCGACGCACGGATGCATGCCAAGACCGTAGGATCCTATGCAGTGCCGTAGGGGACCGCACCGCCACTTCCCAGCAAATTAGGGACACTGTTGCTCCTGGGGTATCGGCGAGGACCATTCGCAACCGTCTCCATGAAGCTGGGCTACGGTCCCGCACACCGTTAGGCCGTCTTCCGCTCACGCCCCAACACCGTGCAGCCCACCTCCAGTGGTGTCGCGACAGGCGTGAATGGAGGGACGAATGGAGACGTGTCGTCTTCAGCGATGAGAGTCGCTTCTGCCTTGGTGCCAATGATGGTCGTATGCGTGTTTGGCGCCGTGCAGGTGAGCGCCACAATCAGGACTGCAGACGACCGAGGCACACGGGGCCAACACCCGGCATCATGGTGTGGGGAGCGATCTCCTACACTGGCCGTACACCACTGGTGATCGTCGAGGGGACACTGAATAGTGCACGGTACATCCAAACCGTCATCGAACCCATCGTTCTACCATTCCTAGACCGGCAAGGGAACTTGCTGTTCCAACAGGACAATGCACGTCCGCATGTATCCCGTGCCACCCAACGTGCTCTAGAAGGTGTAAGTCAACTACCCTGGCCAGCAAGATCTCCGGATCTGTCCCCCATTGAGCATGTTTGGGACATGGATGAAGCGTCGTCTCACGCGGTCTGCACGTCCAGCACGAACGCTGGTCCAACTGAGGCGCCAGGTGGAAATGGCATGGCAAGCCGTTCCACAGGACTACATCCAGCATTTCTACGATCGTCTCCATGGGAGAATAGCAGCCTGCATTGCTGCGAAAGGTGGATATACACTGTACTAGTGCCGACATTGTGCATGCTCTGTTGCCTGTGTCTATGTGCCTGTGGTTCTGTCAGTGTGATCATGTGATGTATCTGACCCCAGGAATGTGTCAATAAAGTTTCCCCTTCCTGGGACAATGAATTCACGGTGTTCTTATTTCAATTTCCAGGAGTGTATATATATAAAGCTGCAGAACTGACGTCTGACTGTGTTGGAGAAGAATGTGGAAAGTATTCGTTGTGCCCTTAAGCAAGCGACCGCCTCATGTTTCATCATAAATGATTTAAGAAAACAGCGGAAAACCTGCATAGAGATGGACGGGGGGGTGGGGGCGATTTCGATCACTGCTCTTCCACAATATGCGTCTCGTGCTCCACCACTTTGCCCCATTGAAGACTACAATACATTATACATTGGTAAAAGCAGCAAAGTGGATTGTCTTACAAATGGGCTATTGGAAAGGAATACGAAGGCAATGCGTCGCTGGAGCTTGTATTCTATTTAACTGTCTTTAGCCAACTCATTCATTTTAAATTTCCAACAGGGGAAAGAGGAGTATAAACACTAGCTGGTACAGAAATCTATCTTTAGAACTGTAATAACACAGACATTATTCCTGTAATAATACACAGATATTGAGTGAGTAACCAGAAACTGGGATGAAAAGCATACCTCGGTGTAGACGTGAATTAGCAACATCATATAACAGTCGAATTCTAGATAATACTAAAATATAAGTGTCCTGCTAGGAAGTCGCTCATTCACAAATTAAACGTAGGGAAGAAATGAAATTCTTTGTCAGCTTTTCAATTAGAGCAGAGAAAAATTTCTTATATACGTAACTCCCTACAAGTAAATAAGAGAGGACATGATTTATAAGAGAAAAAGTTACATAACTACCACGAAACGTAGTCGTCGAAAAATCGTAGTGGCCTGACCGAAAGGTATTTATTTAGCTATCTAATACAGTTAGAGTACCATTTGAGCTTTCCCAGTAACTTGCCTAAATTTTATTGTGCGATATTGACTTGGGTTTTATTATGTATCGCTAACGGACGTGCGACAAGCGCTAACTACCAAGAATCGGATATTCCATAACTCTTTCTGTAAACTGTTGCACTGCAATAAACCGGTACCACACATGTCGTAGTGGCTACTTGGTTTTCTTATCAATTGTAAACTGCTTGCTGCGGCAGAATTCCATGGACAGGTTCAAGAAGATAATTTTGTAGTGATTCATATTATGTGCAAATACTGTGTACTACATCGTAGGATTAAATTAAAATTTTGTCGATTATTGTGTGTTGCTTATTTCTTACACCTAGAACTTGATTTTGTCAATTTTCCGAAACGTTCTACGGATTATACGATTAAATAAAGTGTGATCTAGAGAGCTCATTCACTGTACATGTATACTGCAGTTTCATTGACACTCTGCAGTGCCGGCCGTGGTGGCCGTGCGGCTCTAGGCGCTCCAGTCCCGAGCCGCGCTGCTGCTATGGTCGCAGGTTCGAATCCTGGCTCGGGCAAGAGTGTGTGTGATGTCCTTAGGTTAGTTAAGTTTAAGTAGTTCTAAGTTCTAGGGGACTGATGACCACAGCAGTTGAGTCCCATACTGCTCAGAGCCATTTGAACCATTTTGAACACTGTGCAGTGGTAATGATAGAAAGAGTTACCGAAATTCAAGGTACTTCCATAGCACTTCTTGAATTAGAGATAAACTTTGTCCCTTTAATACGAAAATATGCTCAATAGTATGTAAGGAGACAAGGTGCAAGTACAGCGACACACGAGTAGTCTACAGTATGTACTAAAAGTTGAATAAATAAAGTGCACACTCACATAAGATGCAATTAAAAAAATATGTTTACGCTGTAATGTCCCCCGCCAGGATGTTCAGTGCTGAACTATTTCGGGATAACTGAAATGTGTACTCTTCTCCTCCTTCTCCTTCATGTTTTTCTTCTGTGACTCTACAGTTCATTGTGAAGCTCCACCAAGTTACCACAGTCCAACGCTCGAACTTTCCATATCCTACTGCCCATTTTCTGCAGGTTCTTGTGATGTGGTGAACTATTTTTATTTTTTGAATCTTTCAGCCAGTACCTTTTGGAGTGAACTTCAGCTAACAATGCCTTTAGCAGAAGCAAATTAAAAGTAACTCTTTCAGTAAGAAAGACACATTTCTCACTTTTGAAGGCAACTGAGATTTATTTGTATTTATGTCAACGAACATCATGAAAGCCTAGTTGTTTTACTGTTCATTTCTGATGGATCCTATATACGCCCACCGCCTAAGGTATTCTCAGAATTTCAAAATCAGAAATCAAACAAACGTCTCGAGAACTACTTTTCCACTGCACTCAGATACATTTCAGCTTTCCCGAAGAAAGAAATAAGTCTCACTTCTGGCATTGCCTCTGACTAACCTACGTTACCACCATCTTCATATATATATATATATATATATATATATATATATATATATATATATATATATATATATATATATGTATATATATATATATATATATATATATATATATATATATATAAGGCTCACCGGCCGTTTGACCATCTTCTTCTGTACGGATGCACAAACAGTGCCCGAACACTTACGGGAATCGGCGGTAAAGCCGCGAGTAATGAGTATGATGGGCAGGGGCACTACGAATACAGTGCGGGACAATAAGCTGCGAATGTGGGTCTCACGGGAGGCGTGCCAGAGATAGGTCCCTGCAGTCGCACTATCGTCTGTGTCATCGGTGGCTCAGATGGATAGAGCGTCTGTCATGTAAGCAGGAGATCTAAAGTTCGAGTCCCGGTCGGGGCACACATTTTCAACTGTTCCCGTTGACTTATATCAACGCCTGTATGCAGCTAATGGTATTCATTTCAATGTAATTCCTCCAACACTTCTATGGTCAGTAAACATCAAAAACTTTCTTGGCCTAAAGAAGCGCTTTCAGTTGACTCAGACCAAATTAAAGAAAGGATGAAAATTATATCTCTGTAGCCTACATCACCAGAGCACAAACGTCTACTTCGAAACAGCTCTAAGGGAGAATTGAGACAATCTATCAGTGCTTTTCGGACCGTTCCAGTTTTACTAATTAGAAGCCACCATGTCGGTGTATTCTGCCTGCAGCTCAGCGTGCGTACACTTAGTTCTTCTGTTCTCTGGTCACAGGCGCAGATATATCTGTTCCAGCTAACACAGTCCACCGATGGAAAAACCTTTTTGCCGAAAATACTTTATTCTTACGTTTTTAGGGTCGTAAATCCAAATATGATACTTAAAAAACTGTATCGCCCACCAGTTCTTCACATGTTACAGTTAAATTTATTAAATTAAGCGATTTTTAAAAGAATTTAACAGCTTTTATATAGTTAAAATAATTTAAAAAGGAGGTGTAGTGAATGTAGATGATGTTGGTAGTACTTCTGAAGAACATTTACTGTCAACCTAACCTCACTTTCCCGTTTCCTGTACATGTGCTCAGTGCAATGTCTAATCGTGGTTGTAAAACTCTGCTGACAGTTTTTGTTATATATGTGGTGAATTTGTGATTAAAAAACACCAAAGACTTTGTGAAAAAGTTTTATCTATCATACTTTGTACCTAAACTTGGTAATCAAGATAAATCTTGGGCGCCGAATAAGGTATGTTATGTGTGTGTTGAAGATCTGAGAAAATGCTCCATAAAGGAGAAAAGAGCCTTTAGATTTGCCGTTCCTGTGATGTGGAGGGAGCCAAGAAATTATTCCGATGATTGCTACTTTTCCAGTGTTGATATTACTGGTCATAATTCGAAAAACAAGAAAGTAATAAGCTACCCTACCTTCAGTCCGCCATCCGACCAGTAGGGCATGGTGTAGATTTGCCAGTTCCTGAACCACCAGATGATTTAAATTCTATTCGAGCAGAAGTATTTTCTGGTGTACAATCTGATTTAGATGAACCAGATGATGATGATTTCCATTGCAATACAGAAAGTGTAGAGCCCAAATTGTTTACTCACACCGAGCTTAACTATTTGGTTAGTGATCTGGGCTTAACGAAAGAATTGCTGAATAGCTTGGCTCTAGATTAAAAGAAAAGAACTTACTAGCAGTTGGAACCACCATATACATGTATAGAAAGAGAGAGCAGGAATTTTCCAAGTTTTTTCAACAAGAAGATGATTTAGTGTACTGCTCAGACATTCCCAGTCTGATGAATGAGTTTGGTATTGAATACAAAAAGGAAGGCTGGAGGCTGTTTATTGATTCATCCAAACATAGTGATGGAAAAACGCTACCAAGGCCGCTGGAACATCAACATGATGGGGGACTACTATTGGTCACTTCGCCAAGATTTTTAGCAAGCAACTCATCAGAGAAAAGGCTACACAAGAAGCTTCAAAGAAAAAAGAGAAAGAAAATCCAAACCAATTTCAGCAGACAAGTGAAACCTCTGTTACACATATCATTGTTTTAAGTAATTTACTATAATTACAAACCATGCTTATGTTGTAACAAAGAGCTTTATTAATTTCCCCGTTTACCGTATAGCATAGGGTTTTTATACTGTATAATAAAAAGCATAGTGCTCGAAATCTATGGGTGATACAAAAAAACTAATGCTAGATTTGGATTCAGCTCATAAAAATCTATATAGATCAGCTATCAAAGTAAAAAAATTTTCTCAAAAAATTTTTTCGTTGGCCTGTGATGGGTCGTTACTCGTTCTGCACTCTCCAGGAGTGTCCGGCTTGTACTCCAGGAGTCCAAAAAGTTTCGAGATTACACTAAGAAAAAATTAAAGATAGTTAAGATGGAGATTTTATTGTTTCAAGTGTTTTACATAGCCCCCTCTCCCCACTTGAGTACAGCGCACAGAACTTTGATACAACCATGTGAAACGTCAGGTTCGCTTGAATGTCGGTTATGTCGTCAACGCGTTGACCCTTCATGAGAATTTCTACACTTTGCTGTTCTGTGATAGGTCCGTACTGATAAACAAGTCTCGTCATCCGCGTCTAGAAAAAACTGTTCGTATTTTGCATTTCAATCAAGTCGTGGCAAGCGTCCGCGCATCGTTCTTTTTGTTCGGGACACAAGATGTGTGGGACAAGTTTTGCACATGCTTTTCTCCTCTTTAAAATATTCTGCAGAATGTCTTGCACTCTTGGTTTAGAGACGCTGCTCCATTGTGATTTGTGACGTATTAAAGTAGAACATCCACTACTTAAAACTGTCTGCTCACAACTAGCTGGTCGAAAGCGCTTTTGTTGTTAACAGTTGTTAGTGGAAGCTACCAACGTAGTTACTGCACTTAAGTCGCCTAGTCGCCATGAATAAAATCAATCTTGGAACTTACTCAACAGACCGTGTACGTCATGACTCTATGACCTCAATAAAGAGAAACTTGTACAAAAAAAAATAGACAAATTATTGTCTTTATTGACAAAGATTACTTCCACTGTGTGTTTCATGTCTTTCTTGGACTGAAACGCTCGATCACAAAGAAAACTTTATGCTGTGTTGTCACATCCTCTATGACTCCAACTATCCGTCCGGTTCTCAGTCGATTCCGTTATGCCGCGCGGAGTGGCTGTGCGGTTAGAGGCGCCGTGTCCCGGATTGCGCGGCCCTCCCGCCGGAGGTTCGAGTCCTCCCTCGGGCAGGGGTGTGTGTGTTGTTCTTAGCGTAAGTTAGTTTAAGTAGTGTGTAAGTCTAGCATCAGATGACCCCAGCAATTTGGTCCCTTAGGAATTCGCACACATTTGAAAATTTTGACTCCGACACCTTTGACCAGTTACGTTTCCATCTAATACCCTTTTAACTATTTAACACTTATCCGTGCCACATACCGCGCAAATTGTAATCTGGCTGAGTTTACTATTCTTCCCATAGGTGGGTTTTAACAGACAATGAACAACTCAAACCTAGCTTCCTCTGTCGTAAGTTGGACCAACAAGTCTTCGTAGTACCTTTCTCTCGAAGGCAGTGTGTATCGCTTACTATTGAGATATTCGCGTCTGGAGTTGCGCTGGTGTGTGATCTCGTATGCGGTGCCTTTGTTGCAGCGGAGTACGTGCGGCCTTGCGCGCGGTCTGACCCTGAGCTGAGCGCGTGCATCGGGCGCGCCATCGACCACCTGCGACCCTTCATCGTCAAAGGTAAGTCACACAGGTGCCTGAATACCACATTCCAGAGAAGGACTCTGAACCCGATTCTTTCCCTTGGGAGGTCTATTGCACAGTTACAATACGATGGCCGTTCAATAATGAATGCAGCACTTTTTTCCTGTAAGCAGGTTGGTTTTATTCAGCAGTCCAATACACCACATTATTGTCCCCTCTTTTGGCTACATAATCCAATTTTCGACATAATCTCCTTTCAATTCGCCGGCCTTACGCCCCCATACTGGGAGGGTATGTATGCCCTCATGGTATCGCTCTACTGGTCGACGTCGGCGACAACGTCTTGCTACATCAATAACCTCCCCATGATCCAGGTACTGCTTCTCACGAAGTGCATCCTTCATTGTACCAGACAGATGGAAGTCGGAAGGTGCGAGGTCCAAGCTGTAGGGTGGATGAATAAGAAAATTCCACTGTAGTTTTGTGAGCTCCTCTTCGGTGCGCACGCTTGTGTTAGACGTTGCGCTGTCATGAAAAAGGTGAAGTCCGTTTGCATTTGTTTGGTGACGAACTTGTTGATGTCAATTCTTCCGGTTCCCGAAGGTAGCACAGTACACTACAGAGATGATCGTTGCACCATGAGGGAGAACATCAAACAGAATAGCCCCTTCAGAGTCCCAGAAGACCGTCACCATGACTTTACCGGTAGAGGGTGCGGCGTTTCCTTCGGAGGACAGGTAGTATGGGGCTACTCCATGGACTGCTATTTTGTTTTCGGCTCGAACTGATAAACCGATGTTTCATCGGCTATGACGGTGTTCGACAAAAAATTGTCACGATCAGCCTCGAAACACGCAAGTAATTCTGCACAGCTGGTTCTTCGTTGCTCTTTATGGCCTTCTGTTGGTCGGCGAGGAATACAACGGGCGTGCACCTTTCAGTACACCAACTTTCGGACGAGTGTCAGCACCAACAGCAGAGACGTCCAATTGTGCAGCGAGGTGCTTGATGGTCTGTCGATTACCTCGAATGAGAGTGTCCGCACGTTCCAACATTGCAGAATTCATAGCTGTGTGCAGCAGGCCGGCAACGCGGAGGTTCGCACAGGTTTACGCGACCTTGATGCAGCGATGGCAGGCTCCTCGCCCAACGAGTCACTGTGCTTTTTGTAGACATTCTGCAGGTGCCTATGAATATCTGCGATGCTCTGGTTTTCAGCCAAAAGAAACTCAGAGACAGTTCTCTATTTGGAACGAACCTCCGTTTGAAGAGAACTTCTTATACGAACTTATGAATCTATAGGTGTCGAAGCGGGAATATTTCACGATGTCGCACAACTTCCGCATTTTTCAACCGAAATTGGCCGAGAAAAAAAATTGTTGCAGTACCTATTGAACGCGCCTCGTATAATATTACGATCGAAATTAGGAGCACTGGACAAGGCTTAAATTTACGAAACCCGCATTATACTTAATCTCGATGGCTCCTTCATTTTTCAGTAGCGACGTCATTTGTCTGTAAATAATTTCTTTGTGTACTGTTTAAAATATAAATTCTTGTATAAGAAGTACTATGAAAAGAAGCATGTAACACAGCTAGTATTAAAACATAGGTAACTCATTTCCTCTGTGCTTCCTGCTATCTATGTTAAGTAATTTCTACTATCTATACTGCAGAATCTCTATCTTTCGGTAAGACCACTGCTAGATCCTCTTTAGTAAACTGTTATACTGAAATAAGCTGCTCTTTAAACTGCCTAGAGTATACCACTCATACGTTTAATTATTCATTCAAACACGCTACAAGTACAGTAGATAAACCTATGGTAGACATTAATCATATGGCAATTTCGGTAGCAAAACCATGCAGGAACGAAGAATCAAAATTATTATGTCGGAATTCACGTTACGTGACGGAATCTGTTACTGTTGAAATTTATTGTTCATTACTCTGAGTTAGTACCTCACCATTTATATGGCTATATTTTAAACAGCAAAAGAAGGCAATAACCGTTAATACAACATTAGAATATAAAATTGACTGGATTACGATATACGAGGATCTTCACAGTAATCGGGAATTTAACTATATATTATATATTGATTTAAATAGGCTTCCTCTATGAGATGCTTCCTGTGCTTGCTGTACAGGCCAAACAGCTAGACTGATTGGATTTACAATAAATTCCATTATTAGGCCCAAGCCTCTTTTTAAATAATTAATTGACTACATTAAAACACATCCGGTCAATCAGAAGTAATTCTTAGTGGAAATTTGACTTTGTTCCCATACTGCGACAGTTTCCTTCTCATCAACAACCAGCGATATATCTTCTTACCTTGCTGACGTCAACAATGGCTGCGGCGGGAAGCTGCGTTATCTCTGCTCCTCTTGTGTCGTAGTCTGCTACAAATGACGAATCTCGACAGCACTTAAGCTAAAATTTCGTTAAACATTATTACATCAAAAATTCTTGCTTCTGAATATCGCTAGATTAAGAATAAAAGTTTTAAATAACGCAAAGGAGGCTACTGGATAGGATGTGAGCTGATGATCCGGGGAAACACAACATTGTCGTATTCGAGGATGCACACCTCCTTGAATATATTTGTTGGAAGCGTGCACATTTATTTACAGATTCGCTTCAATGCAAGTTCGTGCTATGCTCTTACAATTAATAACAGTTAATAATAGCTTTACTTTTGCCCCGAAACTTTAACGTGAGCATGATGTTTTTCCTTTTATCATCCAGCTCATTCACAGTCCATGAAAAGAACATACATAATTCTTTTCCCAACAATATTATTGACTCTTAACGTCAGTTATTCCTCTATGCCTATTCCTACTGTACGCTTTGCTACAATGTCAATCAGATATGTAGCTTCTTCAGTTTCGCGTAGATGCTAGCAACCATTAAAGTTTTTCTGAACATCTTCTGTTCTTTCCCACTCGCGAATCATCAACAGGGTAACACCTCTATCCACTCTTCAGTTCTCGTTCCTCTAGTTTACCATCCTTTAAATACATACACTGTCCTTGTATACAATAAATAACATTCATTAAACAGTTAGTGTATACAGCACCGCCACCACGCACCAATACCACGACAGATTTCAACACACGACCGTATCTCTCGGGACCGATGTCACCTTTTTCTGTATTAATTGACACTTCGTTTGACTCACTTTCCACAGACGCAGACTAAATTACTGCTCCTTCACTTACTCACTTTCACCGAACCTCATAAAAACCAAGAACGCCAACATCTTCCATTTCCAACTCACAGCTCCTCTATCAACTGTCTTCGTCTCCCCTGTTTCACTTTAAAACAGATTATATTTAGTGCTCAGTAGACATAACACATGATAAATTAATTTACAATAATTTATTACATTATACAAATTTCCATAGAGGTTGTTGTTGTTGTTGTTGTTGTGGTCTTCAATCCTGAGACTGGTTTCATGCAGCTCTCCATGCTACTCTATCCTGTGCAAGCTTCTTCATCTCCTAGTACCTACTGCAACCTACATCCTTCTGAATCTGCTTAGTGTATTCATCTCTTGGTCTCCCTCTGCGATTTTTACCGTCCACGCTGCCCTCCAATACTAAATTGGTGATCCCTTGATGCCTCAGAACATGTCCTACCAACCGATCCCTTCTTCTGGTCAAGTTGTGCCACAAACTTTTCTCTTCTCACCAATCCTATTCAATACTTCCTCATTAGTTATGTGATCTACCCATCTAATCTTCAGCATTCTTCTGTAGCACCACATTTCGAAAGCTTCTATTCTCTTCTTGTCCAAACTATTTATCGTCCGTGTTTCACTACCATACATGGCTACACTCCATACAAATACTTTCAGAAACGACTTCCAGACACTCAAATCAATACTCGATGTTAACAAATTTCGCTTCTTCAGAGACGCTTTCCTTGCCATTGCCAGTCTACAATTTATATCCCCTCTACTTCGACCATCATCAGTTATTTTGCTCCCCAAATAGCAAAACTCCTTTACTACTTTAAGTGACTCATTTCCTAATCTACTTCCCTCAGCATCACCCGACTTAATTTGACTACATTCCATTATCCTCGTTTTGCTTTTGTTGATGTTCACCTCATATCCTCCTTCCAAGATACTGTCCATTTCATTCAACTGCTCTTCCAAGTCCTTTGCTGTCACTGACAGAATTACAATGTCATCGGCGAACCTCAAAGTTTTTATTTCTTCTCCATGGATTTTAATACCTACTCCGAATTTTTCTTTTGTTTCCTTTACTGCTTGCTCAATATACAGATTGAATAACATCGGGGAGAAGCTAAAACCCTGTCTTACTCCCTTCCCAACCACTGCTTCCCTTTCATGTCCCTCGACTCTTATAACTGCTATCTGGTTTCTGTACAAATTGTAAATAGCCTTTCGCTCCCTGTATTTTACCCCTGCCACCTTAAGAATTTGAAAGAGAGTATTCCAGTCAACATTGTCAAAAGCTTTCTCTAAGTCTACAAACGCTAGAAACGTAGGTTTGCCTTTCCTTAATCTTTCTTCTAAGATAAGTCGTAGGGTCAGTATTGCCTCACGTGTTCCAGTATTTCTACAGAATCCAAACTGATCTTCCCCGAGGTCGGCTTCTACTAGTTTTTCCATTCGTCTGTAAAGAATTCGTGTTAGTATTTTGCAGTTGTGGCTTATTAATCTGATTGTTCGGTAATTTTCACATCTGTCAACACCTGCTTTCTTTGGGATCGGAATTATTATATTCTTCTTGAAGTCTGAGGGTATTTCGTCTGTTTCATACATCTTGCTCACCAGATGGTAGAGTTTTGTCAGGACTGGCTCTCCCACGGCCGTCAGTTGATCCAATGGAATGTTGTCTACCCCGGGGGCCTTGTTTCGACTAAGGTCTTTCAGTGCTCTGTCAAACTCTTCACGCAGTATCGTATCTCCCATTTCATCTTCATCTACATCCTCTTCCATTTCCATAATATTGTCCTCAAGTACATCGCCCTTGTATAGAACCTCTATATACTCCTTCCACCTTTCTGCTTTCCCTTCTTTGCTTAGAACTGGGTTTCCATCTGAGCTCTTGATGTTCATACAAGTGGTTCTCTTATCTCCAAAGGTCTCTTTAATTTTCCTGTAGGCAGTATCTATCTTACCCCTTGTGAGATAAGCCTCTACATCCCTGCTTAGCCATTTTACACTTCCTGTCGATATCATTTTTGGGACGTTTGTATTCCTTTTTGCCTGCTTATTTACTGCATTTTTATATTTTCTCCTTTCATCAATTAAATTCAGTATTTCTTCTGTTACCCAAGGATTTCTACTAGCCCTCGTCTTTTCACCTACTTGATCCTCTGCTGCCTTCACTACTTCATCCCTCATAACTACCCACTCTTATTCTACTGTATTTCTTTCCCCCATTCCTGTCAATTGTTTCCTTATGCTCTCCCTGAAACTCTGTGCAACCTCTGGTGGTTCTTTCAGTTTATCCAGGTCCCATCTCCGTAAATTCCCACCTTTTTGCAGTTCCTTCAGTTTTAACCTACAGGTCATAACCAATAGATTGTGGTCAGAGTCCACGTCTGCCCCTGGAAATGTCTTACAATTTAAAGCCTGGTTCCTAAATCTCTGTCTTACCATTATATAATCTGATACCTTTTAGTATCTGCAGGGTTCTTCCATGTATACAACCTTCTTTCATGACTCTTAAACCAAGTGTTAGCTATGATTAAGTTGTGCTCTGTGCAAAATTCTACCAGGCGGCTTCCTCTTTCATTTCTTGGCCCCAATCCATATTCACCTACTACGTTTCCTTCTCTCCCTTTTCCTACACTCGAATTCCAGTCACCCATGACTATTAAATTTTCGTCACCCTTCACTATCTGAATAATTTCTTTTATTTCATCATACATTTCTTCAATTTCTTCGTCATCTGCAGAGCTAGTTGGCATATAAACTTGTACTACTGTAGTAGGTGTGGGCTTCGTATCTATCTTGGCCATAATAATGCGTTCACTATGCTGTTTGTAGTAGCTTACCCGCATTCCTATTTTCCTATTCATTATTAAACCTACTCCTGCATTACCCCTATTTGATTTTGTGTTTATAACGCTGTAGTCACCTGACCAGAAGTCTTGTTCCTCCTGCCACCGAACTTCACTAATTCTCACTATATCTAACTTTAACCTATCCATTTCCCTTTTTAAATTTTCTAACCTACCTGCCCAATTAAGGGATCTGACATTCCACGCTCCGATCCGTGGAACGCCAGTTTTCTTTCTCCTGATAACGACATCCTCTTGAGTAGTCCCCGCCCGGAGATCCGAATGGGGGACTATTTTACCTCCGGAATATTTTACCCAAGAGGACGCCATCATCATTTAATCATACAGTAAAGCTTCATGCCCTCGGGAAAAATTACGGTCGTAGTTTCCCCTTGCTTTCAGCCGTTCGCAGTTCCAGCACAGCAAGGCCGTTTCGGTTATTGTTACAAGGCCAGATCAGTCAATCACCTTGCAACTGCTGAAAAGGCTGCTGCCCCTCTTCAGGAACCACACGTTTGTCTGGCCTCTCAACAGATACCCCTCCGTTGTGGTTGCACCTACGGTACGGCTATCTGTATCGCTGAGGGACGCAAGCCTCCCCACCAACGGCAAGGTCCATCGTTCATGGGGGGAGGTCCATGTTACCATAGAGGTAACATTTTCATAACATAACAAAGTACACTCACATGCTAGTCGCGACTCTGTGAACAGAGAAAGATCAATAAATATGAAAAAGAATTTACCCTCAAAAACAACGGACAAATAGATAATCATAGTATATCGCCTAATCAGAACAGATAATTACGCTTTAATAAAATGTCCGTCTCGGTATGAGTAATGCTAATAGGATTCAGTTCCGTTTGATACAATATACCAACGAATGTGGCAATCCCCAATCGACAAGGAGACGTTATATCACCTTTAATAAGATCATGATGAGATAGCAGAGCAACAAAGACATGTGATTACAGAGAAATCACTAGATTTGAGTGAAACTGAGCAGAAGGTCCTATTACAGAGGCAGGTAACGCCCCTCCCTTCTTCAACGAAAGTAGTGATACAACGATGCATTGCATTGTACTGGTTCCGAATGCTACCGTCTTGCACATTTCTCCACTGTTACAAGTGAATATCGCCCATAAGTGACGAGTGACTGGCACTGTAGGACGCAGGAATGATATTCTAAAAGTGAACAAAACATTCTCGGTTTTCTTGGCGCATCAAACCTGACCACAAATTTCGTATTCACCAGGAGCTTGTGATTGGTCAGCGTACGTCAATATTACGTCACGCTGCCTTAGGTTATGTCAAAGTCATGTAATACAAGAAAAACCTTTCATTAACATGCGGAGAAGATGATCATTAAAAGTCCCTGCGAGAATAAAAAAATACCTTGCAGTTGCCTTGTTACATTGTAATTAATATCGGCCTCGCCATTATAAGACTAGCGGGAGTGACAGCGCTCACAAGTAGTGCTTCTGGAAGGCAATGCAATCCGTTGAAGGAGAAAATACAGCCAAGGCGATTGCGATATTGCTCAGCTATCACTAGCAAGCGTATCCTGATCCGAGCACAACACACGACACCAACCACAGATAAGTAGGTCCTGTCCCAGCAGTAGACAACTGTACTCGTTTCCAATGTGGGAGCTGACGCGGGCGACTTTCTGGTTCACTATACCGAACCAATTACACGAAGTCTTTCTAGTCGTTCGACAGTGTACCATGCCGCCGACTTAGCAAATATCAGACTGGAAACGTAAACTCGGTCCACAGGCCTGGAGGTCACATCGGGACCGACCGACCGCCGTGCCATCCTCCGCCAATGGCGTCACTGTATGCGGTCTGGAGGGGCGTGGGGTCAGCACACCATTCTCCCTGTTGTCAGTTTTCGTGACCTACTTGATCAAGTAGCTCCTCAACTGGTATCACGATGCTGAGTGCACCCCGTTCCAGTCCAGGAATATTCCACTAAAAAAACGCAAAGCGTTATAATTGTCGGCAAACATTACACAAAAACGAAGGTAACATCGTATGAGTCCCAGGTATGCGTAAAAGGAAGTCTGATTTCTTCAGTATGTATAAACGATTTATCGGATGGTATCAGCAGCACTACAAGATTGATCACTGACGACTCTGTTGTCCACAGGAAAGTATCGTCATTGGACACTTGTAAAAAAGAATGTAAAAAGACTTCAAAAATTATTCTCTTCGTGTAATAAATGAGGATAAACGTGAGGTAATATCTACGACAAAGAGAAAGAACCCGGTAGAATCCAATTACAAGAGTAGTGCTGAACATATTCAGCACGTCAAATAGCTTAAGTTTGACAAATTTGAGAGTATTGTTGCAGCGTTTGGAGAGCTTATCAAGTGGAGATGACAACAGACTTTAGCATTACGCGTCTATAGGCGAGCGATTTGGCTACCTTGCGTTGGATGGAGGTAGTGTGACTTTGCTTGTGGGGGACTGGGGCTCAGGACGCAGCCACAGTGCCGCGGCTGGGCAAGCCGAAGCAGCCAAGGCGAAGGAGCCAGGCGAAATGGCATCGACAGTGGGTCAGATGTGGGAAAAATCCCGGTATCTGGACGACGCTTTGATCGCTTAAGAGGGCCGGCTACGCTCCAGAAAACTGAAAGGTGGCTTCTTGCAGCTCTCTGACAATCCATAATAAGTCACAGTCAAGTATTGAGGCAGATCTGAATACATCTGCGATCTCAGAAAAATGAGGTGCATCCACTGACACAACAATATTTTCAATATCTTCAAAACTACAGAAGTTAATATTTCACAGCAAATAAAAAATATCACAATGAACCTTGAATTAACAACTTTCAACCTCTTTTTCCGATTTCAACATACAGTATCTCAGATCAGAGCATTGCACTATAGCTATCACCTCTGGAAGCTAACTACCTGTATCTATTCTATTTCTTGATTTATTACGTTTTTTATATCTTCTCATTACGTCAGTGTTTGCCAGAACATCTTATCCCCCACAATTACATAGAAAATGAATACAGCATGAACACCTCACATTTTGTCATACTTGTGTATTTATTAAATGAACAGTTTACCATTTTGATGGTAACTTTATTTCAATATTAATTGCAATTGATAGTAGAAAATCATGGTAACTAAAAAAGTGGTCAGACACATGTGTTAGCTGACACCACCTTTGTAAAAGAATGCCAGGTGCTTCTGAAAAGCAGGTTTAGACAATTGTTTAAACAATATTTAACGACAGTCTGTTGTCATTTATCATTATTGCAGTTGCACTGGATTATTTATTTAGAAACAAATTTTTGTTTACGTTTATTGTGAATGGTCTGAGTGAGACCGAATGTTTATAACATTTCGTTATTTAAATATTGTTGTAAGACGATAGTTTAGTGAGGGAACTGGTCGAGTTGAATCAAATGATGTCTGTAGAAAATAAGAGCGATGTGTTCTTGATAGGGACAGCCTTCATCCAATGGAAAAGCAGACAGCAGGGGCACACTACGGGAGTCAAGTGGAGATAGGGACTTTTTCGAGGGAATAGCTCAAGGGAACGGCTGAGGGCACTTCTAAAAGGAGGCAGATCTGTCTGTGCTAACTAGTGGTATTCGATCACTGAGTGGTTTGGTTCTAGACCACTATGATACAGTAGCTTCTGAAGAGGCTCTGTATTTCAAGAGGTCTGATCGTGTTCAAGAGTATGACTCTAAATTTTTCAGCTTGTATTTCCGCTCTGTGGATAAACAGAGTATGAGTTACTCTTCTTTGTATTGCGTGTTAATTTTTAAATCATTACGTTGAACTATGAACTTTTTGGAGCTGGTAAATATTTTGTGTTCTTTGGTTACAATATGAACTTAGTTTTTGCATATCTTTGATGATTACTTAGTTTGGGGCTTTTGCTACCATTCTCTTAACGCTCTCAACATAACTCTGCTGCATTCGGTAAGGGTATTTTCTGTCTGTGTTTAAACCGAATGTCGTTTATTTGAGATCTACCATCTACATAAATTACAGACATTAGAATAGAACACTTGTTAATAAATTACTCATTTAATTTTTATTTTGTATTTCTGTGTACTTCATTAACTGTGTACTAAACAGTGCATAGACTATTTGACTGTAGGATCACAGCTATAGGTTATTATTTGCAGCGAATAAGCTGCGGGGCATGAATGCAGACGTGCACGTCTCTATCTTATGACTACACCAAGCTACTATTTTTAAACAGAGCCGTGCATAACCTCAGTACCGAAAGTACCAGTAACGACAGATAAAGACACAACTGATTTGCTCGTATGGGATGCTGTTCTGAAGACCACTAAACTGGCAGAAAACTTAGGTATCGTCGCAATACATCGAAAGAATTTCGACCCACGCTGCTAGAATTGTAACAGACAGACAGAGCCTTTATGAAAGTGTAACAGATATGCTGAGGGAGCCTAAAACAGAATCCTTGGAAGAAAGACGACGCAGTTTTCGCGAAACCGCATTGGGTAAAATTTGTCGGGTAAGTTTAGAGAAACTGTATTCGAAGAAGCTGCAGCTGCCGAATATTTCTTTGAGGGATGTTGAGAATAAAAGAGATTGGTGGACGTACAAAAACACATTGTCATTTTCATCCTCGCTCAGTATGCGAGTGGAATGGAACAGAAAATCGACGATATTGTTACCATGTATTCTACAGTGGCTCGTAGAACACGCAACTGGATATAGATGTAAATGTAGATTAAAGCAGTCTGAAGGGATGAAATATACCGGAGAGACGTTCTTCAGGACATCAGAGAGTGGTCACGTTGGTTGCGGGCCACTGGACCCAATAGATCATAATTTTTTCTGCCCCACGCACAGTGTCCTCAGATAAGTTAGCTACCCTACTGACACCCACCTTTATGCGACGTTTCTTGACTTTCTCTACAATTGAGTGGAAAGCCACACATCTGTTCGTGGTAGTGATTATTGGTTTTGGGTGCTAAGTAATGTGGTTATTTGCGCAATTATTGGAACACTGAAACGAATATGAACCTCATGTTAAGGAAATAAAGGTGTAGACACGATGGCTGTAACTCCATGGAGTGGTAAGATGTCGTGGTCACGTACCCTTTTGCAGCTACGTCCTACTGTCTTCCAAGCGGCAGCTCCACACACGAATGACTGGAGTACAGACGTGCCCTGTACGTGGCGAAAGCCTCACAATGACGCTTCATTTATCCGAACATCGATCACACCAATCCAGTCTAATAAGTGCGAATGTTCATCTCGCGTGTTTTGACCTCGATGAGGAATACTCATATTTGATTTACATGCCTCTAACGATATAAAATAAAGTTGGATCAGGTACGACGGAACGATATCCAGGTAGAATGGGGAAGAAAATCGCGACCTTTATAGGACAAGATTGCTTCTCCTTGAGGATTTTTCAATGAGTAGAGTTCGGATATCGCTACTAAGGCAACAGAAAGGATAAAAAGGTGCTAGACCAATGTATGCGCTATCTTTCTGGAATCTGGTTTTCTGTTATACACATCTTCAAAAATTAGAGTCACTGGTGTCTTTTAGTATTAACCAAAACGGCACGTACTCTCTCAGAGGCATACAAACGCACACATACGGACTCCCAAGTACAGAATAAATGCCGGTAACGTAGCACTTCGTTTAAAACGCACTTCTACCAAAAAGGCCAATGACGGGACGTACAATGAAACAAAAAGTCGCGCAAATATGACATGCTCATAACATAGAATAAGAACGGGTTGTCAGTCACCCTGAGAACAAAATTCAGCTTAACAATCTACGTCCAACGTCATACACAGCACTATGATACTTACTATATTCATTTCTTCATTCGATAAACTGATTGGTACCAACTTATCACAGTGAAAACTTAAGTGTCTGCAGTGTGGCCATGAGAACCTGAAAGTGGTGGATAACTACAACAGAGAGGGAGTCATGCATAATAATTGAGTTCTCTGTTGTCTGCATAGCCGAAACTGCACATTACGGACTTGGTTTCGTTTGATCTCACTGCCAGGGACTCTTTTCTTCCATAGACATATGACAGACCTGATGGACAACGACATCATTGCTGACAGAAAGGTAGCACACCGGCCCTTAAAATATCTTCTTTTTATTGAATTTAGTTTTTTAATACAACATGTTTATGAAACGGACTAAATGGTACAAAAACATTTCTCCTAGCCCCATTGTTGTTGTCGTTGTGGTCTTCAGTCCTGAGACTGGTTTCATGCAGCTCTCCATGCTACTCTATCCTGTGCAAGCTTCTTCATCTCGCAGTACCTACTGCAGCCTACATCCTTCTGAATCTGCTTAGTGTATTCATCTCTTGGTCTCCCTCTACGATTTTTACCCTCCACGCTGCCCTCCAGTACTAAATTGGTGATTCCTTGAAGCCTCAGAACATGTCCTACCAACAGATCCCTTCTTCTAGTCAAGTTGTGCCACAAACTCCTCTTCTCCCCAATACTATTCAATACCTCCTCATTAGTTATATGATCTACCCATCTAATCTTCAGCATTCTTCTGTAGCACCACATTTCGAAAGCTTCTATTCTCTTCTTGTCCAAACTATTTATCGTCCGTGTTTCACTTCCATACATGGCTACACTCCATACAAATACTTTCAGAAACGACTTCCAGACACTCAAATCAATACTCGATGTTAACAAATTTCGCTTCTTCAGAGACGCTTTCCTTGTCATTGCCAGTCTACAATTTATATCCTATCTCTACTTCGACTAACACCAGTTATTTTGCTCCCCAAATAGCAAAACTCCTTTACTACTTTAAGTGTCTCATTTCCTAATCTAATTCCCTCAGCATCACGCGACTCAGCATTCGACTACATTCCATTATCCCCGTTTTGCTTTTGTTGATGTTCATCTTATATCCTCCTTTCAAGAAAATGTCCATTCCGTTCAACTGCTCTTCCAAGTCCTTTGCTGTCTCTGACAGAATTACAATGTCATCGGCGAACCTCAAAGTTTTTATTTCTTCTCCATGGATTTTAATACCTACTCCGAACTTTTCTTTTGTTTCCTTTACTGCTTGCTCAATATACAGATTGAATAACATTGGGAAGAGGCTACAACCCTGTCTCACTCCCTTCACAACTACTGCTTCCCTTTCATGTCCCTTGACTCTTATAACTGCCATCTGCTTTCTGTACAAATTGTAAATAGCCATTCGCTCCCTGTGTTTTATCCCGGAATTTGAAAGAGAGTGTTCCTGTCAACATTGTCAAAAGCTTTCTCTAAGTCTACAAATGCTAGAAACGTAGGTTTGCCTTTCCTTAATCTTTCTTCTAAGGTAAGTCGTAGGGTCAGTATTGCCTCATGTGTTCCAACATTTCTACGGAATCCAAACTGATCTTCACCGAGGTCGGCTTCTACCAGTTTTTCCATTTGTCTGTAAAGAATTCGTGTTAGTATTTTGCAGCTGTGACTTATTAAACACATACACATTCCTAGTCTCATACATATAGTCGTGAAAATTTGTGCTTGTGAATTTTTAATAGCTGTACAAATACTTGTGGAATTTAAAAAGGAAAACTTGGAGCCCACGCATAGTTCACCTCCTTGCCATTATCTGTTGTTTGTTCCCCATGTTTTGGGTTTTAATTCTACAAATAGTTTCATAGCTATTAAAAACTCACAAGCATAAATTTTCAGGATCATCTCTGTGGGGTTAGGAATCTGTTTGGAGCTAGGGGAAATTCTTTTATACCTTTTACTCCTTCTTAAAAACGTGTTATATTAAAAAGCTTTTATTTAAGTAATTATATATTACTTCAATAGAAATAGGCGGCCCGTAGATAGCGACTGTGGTCTTGGTGTGTAAGGTATGTGGCTGCAGTCAGCGCCCAGCTCTCCAGCGCGTGTCTCGCTGCCCGCAGGTATCCCGGAGCTGGCGGTGCCCACGATCGAGCCGCTGGTGATCCCGCGGCTCTCCATGGAGAACGGCAACGGCGCGGTCAGGGTGCGCGCCGCCTTCCACAACGTCACCATCGTCGGCGCCAGCAACTACACCGTCTCCGCCGTCAAGTACGTCTCTTTCCACACCGGCACTTCTAGCGGTACTCACCAGCCAGCCATCTGGCCGAAACTCCCCGGACACTCACGATCACAGTATTCACATTTGTTTGAATGCTGCACAACGCGTTCTTGTCACTGCAATCAAAAACAAATAATTGCAATTTTCATGAAAGTCGTTGCCAGCTCTTTTTCTCCTGTATTGACATGGCAGGCAACCGACGCCCTATTTCATCGTTACACTTATCAGGCCAGACCACAGAATGCATATTACTATCTTTGCAGCGACATTATTATACTCTAAAGAGCCAAAGAACCTGGTACACTTGCCTAATATAGTGTAGGGCCCCCGTGAGCACGCAGATGTGCCGCGACACGACGTGATATGGACTCAACTAATGTCAGAAGTACACTCCTGGAAATGGAAAAAAGAACACATTGACACCGGTGTGTCAGACCCACCATACTTGCTCCGGACACTGCGAGAGGGCTGTACAAGCAATGATCACACGCACGGCACAGCGGACACACCAGGAACCGCGGTGTTGGCCGTCGAATGGCGCTAGCTGCGCAGCATTTGTGCACCGCCGCCGTCAGTGTCAGCCAGTTTGCCGTGGCATACGGAGCTCCATCGCACTCTTTAACACTGGTAGCATGCCGCGACAGCGTGGACGTGAACCGTATGTACAGTTGACGGACTTTGAGCGAGGGCGTATAGTGGGCATGCGGGAGGCCGGGTGGACGTACCGCCGAATTGCATAACACGTGGGGCGTGAGGTCTCCACAGTACATCGATGTTGTCGCCAGTGGTCGGCGGAAGGTGCACGTGCCCGTCGACCTGGGACCGGACCGCAGCGACGCACGGATGCACGCCAAGACCGTAGGATCCTACGCAGTGCCGTAGGGGACCGCACCGCCACTTCCCAGCAAATTAGGGACACTGTTGCTCCTGGGGTATCGGCGAGGACCATTCGCAACCGTCCCCATGAAGCTGGGCTACGGTCCCGCACACCGTTAGGCCGTCTTCCGCTCACGCCCCAACATCGTGCAGCCCGCCTCCAGTGGTGTCGCGACAGGCGTGAATGGAGGGACGAATGGAGACGTGTCGTCTTCAGCGATGAGAGTCGCTTCTGCCTTGGTGCCAATGATGGTCGTATGCGTGTTTGGCGCCGTGCAGGTGAGCGCCACAATCAGGACTGCATACGACCGAGGCACACAGGGCCAACACCCGGCATCATGGTGTGGGGAGCGATCTCCTACACTGGCCGTACACCACTGGTGATCGTCGAGGGGACACTGAATAGTGCACGGTACATCCAAACCGTCATCGAACCCATCGTTCTACCATTCCTAGGCCGGCAAGGGAACTTGTTGTTCCAACAGGACAATGCACGTCCGCATGTATCCCGTGCCACCCAACGTGCTCTAGATAGTGTAAGTCCACTACCCTGGCCAGCAAGATCTCCGGATCTGTCCCCCATTGAGCATGTTTGGGACAGGACGAAGCGTCGTCTCACGCGGTCTGCACGTCCAGCACGAACGCTGGTCCAACTGAGGCGCCAGGTGGAAATGGCATGGCAAGCCGTTCCACAGGACTACATCCAGCATCTCTACGATCGTCTCCATGGGAGAATAGCAGCCTGCATTGCTGCGAAAGGTGGATATACACTGTACTAGTGCCGACATTGTGCATGCTCTGTTGCCTGTGTCTATGTGCCTGTGGTTCAGTCAGTGTGATCATGTGATGTATCCGACCCCAGGAATGTGTCAATAAAGTTTCCCCTTCCTGGGACAATGAATTCACGGTGTTCTTATTTCAATTTCCAGGAGTGTAGTGCCGGAGGGAACTGACACAATGAAACCCCACAGGGCTGGCCATAAATGCGTAAGAGTACGAAGGGTTGCATATCTCTTCTGAACAGCACGTTGCAAGGCATCCCAATTACGCTCAATAATATTCATGTCTGAGGTGTCTGGTGGCCAGCGGAAGCGTTTAAACTCATCAGAGTGTTCCTGGAGCAGTTCTGTAGGAATTCTGAACGAATGCGTTGTAGCATTGTCCTGCTGGAAATGTCCAAGTTCTTCGGAATGCACAATGAACATGAATGGATGCAGGTGATCAGACAGGATACTTACGCATGTGTCACCTATCAGAGTCGTATCTAGACGTATCAGGGGTCACATATCACCACAACCGCACACGGGCCACTACATACGAAAGCCTCCACCACCTGGAACAGTCTCCTGTTGACATGCAGGGTCCATCGATTCATGAAGTTATTTCCATACCCGTACACGTCGATCCACTCGATACAATTTGACACCAGACTCGTCCGACCAGGCAACATGTTTCCCGCCACCAACAGTCCAGTGTCAGTGTTGACGGATACAGGTCCAGGCGAGGCGTGAAGCTTTGTATCGTGCAGTCATCAAAGGTACACGTGTGGGCCTTCGGCTCAAAAAGCCCATATCGGTGATGTTACGTTGAATGGTTCGCACTCTGACACTTGTTGATGGCCCAGCACTGAAACCTGCAGCAATTTGCGGAAGGATAGCACTTCTGTCATGTTAAACGATTCTCGGTCCCGTTCTTGCACGATATTTTTCCGGCCGCAGCGATGTCAGAGATTTGATGTTTTACTGGATTCATGATATTCACGGTACACTCGTGAACTAGTCGCACGGGAAAATCCCCACTTCATCGCTGCCTCGAAGATGCTGTGTCCCATCGCACGTGCGCCGACTATAACACCACGTTCAAGCTCACTTAACTCTTAACAACCTGCCATTGTAACGGCAGTAACCGATCTGACAACTCCGAGGCACTTGATGTCATATAGGCGTTGCCGACCACAGCGCCGTATTCTGCCTGGTTACATATCTCTGTATTTGAATACGCATGCCTACAACTGTTTCTTTGGCGATTCAGTGTATGTTCTTTCACAGCAATATTCTGGCTATTATGCAGTGTGCATTTAAGATTCAGCAATTCCTTCCAGTTATTTTAATAGATCTAGAAAAGTAACTGCTCCCCAGACATTTACATTTCAAAATAACGTCGTATGTATGCACAGGCAATTACAGTGACATCTGCCTGACGGATTGTCTTACGTATGCTCTCCTACAGTCATTCTCCGTTAGAGCTCGCTCCAGTCTCCTTGTTTAGTGTTCCTCAAAGAGACACATAGCGAGACTATATAGCGAGTCTGCAGTGATTCACCAGGAAATTTTAGATCACATAGGATACCTTCCCATATGCTCTGTCATTTCTTTCTACCTTTTATCAATTTTTTTATCTGCATATATCAGATACTCCTAAAGATTTCTGAAATCTGATTTAATATTCAAATTTTTTTAGCCTTGTAATTTTAGCCGCTACTAGTTTTTCTACCGATAAGATTCAGTGGTTAACTCTCAGGTAGAAGGAACGGGATCCAGAACATCGTCTGACCGCCCTGATTTATGTTTTCCGTGTTTCTCATAAACTGATTAGGGCAAATTCCCGAATATTTCCTTCCAAAAAGACACTACAGATCACTTTCCATTTTTAACGACGGTATGTAAACCTTAAGCGTCCTTTCTTTTATTTTTTTCTACTGCGAAATTAACTGTTTCCGGATCCCTCAACACGTCATATTAACTCGTCCCTTCATCTAACTACACTTTTTGTGCTAATAAACAATTTGTAGAGCATTCTAAACCGAAGAAATGCAGCACACCCACACTGATTGACATTTTATCTAGAGTTCTTTACTAAAGTATCCTTTCTAGTACTTCTTCTCTTCGTATTTTATCTTAATCACAATATTCAACTACATAGCACACTGAACTTCTTTAATGCCAATTACATAGTAAGGTTCTTCATACAGCCAGAATCAAATTTAAGACTATGCTCAATCCATAGTCTCAAGTCGTAACAGTACATCCTGCCAGAAGCAGGAGGAGGATAGGTTTATTAACATCCAACAGGCATGACCTCGTGTAGTTTGCGCCGAACCAATATCTGACGGTGCCGACCGTTGTGGCCGAACGGTTCTAGGCGCTTCAGTCTGCTACGGTCGCAGGTTGGAATCCTGCCTCGGGCATGGATGTGTGTGATGTCCTTAGGTTAGTTAGGTCTAAGTAGCTCCAAGTCTAGGGGACTGATGACCTCAGTTGTTAAGTCCCATAGTGCTTGGAGCCATTTGAACCAATATCTGACAGTGAACTTGAAACAACCAAACCCGCGAGCAGTATGATAATCCATTTGTGTACATCTCCTATGTTATAAAATATGAGCTACTTCGGAAACCCAAGACAGGAGTTACTGCTACCCTTTTTATCAATCCTACTAAACTACAGTGCATGTCAGATTCCCCTGACAGCTAAACGATAATCTCATGTTAGCTTTCCTGGCCAGTTGATCTGGACAGCTCTTGTTAGCTGTCTCAGGTCATGTTCAAGAGAAGCCACACTCGAATATTTCAGCATCTTGAATGGAGTGAATGTTTAGTCATACTCGTAACGGTGAATCTCGGTGGGATAATGTCGTCCCTGAAGAACCCAGCCTGCTTGCTTGAATAATACAGACCGGTGCACTCAGGCAGCCATAAGATGGTTTTGCTCTGGTAGTGCTTTCTTCCCTCTATCTTCTGACTGATTCGATGAGGACCGTCACTAATTCCTCTTTTGTAGCAACCTCTTCATTTCAGAATAGCAGCTGCACACTACGTCCTCAATTACTTGTTGTATGTATTCCAGCCTCTTGTCTTGCCTCACAATGTTTACCCTCCACAGCCCCCTTGGTACCATGGAGGTGATTACTTGATGTCTAACCATATGTCTTACCATCCTGTCGCTTCTTCTTGTCAGTGTTTTCCATATGATCATTTCTTCACCGATTCTGCGAAGCGTCCTCCTATCTCATCTTCTCAGTCCACCAAATTTTCAACATCCCACCATATCACCAATTCTCAAATGCTTCGATTCTCTTCTTTCCCGGTGTTCCCACAGTCCATACTTCACTACCATGCAATGTTGTGCTAATGTACATTTTCAGAAATTGCTTCCTCAAATTAAGATCTACGTTTGAGACCAATAGACTTCTATTGGCCTGGAATGCCCGATCTGGCTGTGCTAGTGTGCTTCTTACATCCTCCTTGTTTATCCATCACGTGTTATTTTGCTTCCAAGATAACGGAACTCCTCGCCTCCGTTAACTCCGAGATCACCAACTTTGTTACGCTTATCGTTAATTTCTTCTACTCCTCATTACTTTTCGTGTTTCTTCCGTCTACTATCAATCCATAATGTGTGCTTATTAAACTGTTCATTCCATTCTAGAAGTAGCGTAATTCTTCCCCCTCTCACTGAGTAGAGTTATCCACAATTTTAACGCCAATCTTGCAACTTTATTCTATTCTCGCCTTTGTCTCATCGATGTGTAGGTTGAATGGTAGGCTCGAGTGGCGGTGCTATTGTATTCTAACGACTCTTTCCAGGGCACACTGAGGTCTCGAGCAACCGCACAGACTGAGCCATGTTAAGACAGTGTCCACAGCGGGTCAGTTGTAGCATCATTCACAAGACATCAGTTATCCGTCACTCAGTGGAGGCTTTGTAGCGCACATATCATCAAGCCACTGACGAACAGAATTTTGACTTACTCTGATAACTGCCATGAAATAACCGTAGTGACAGACTGATAACTGCATTTCAGCAATATATAACACATGCGTGAATAGTAACGGCGATGTCCACGAGCGCTAAACGCTCCAACAGTACCGAGGAAATTCAGCCAGGTGCAGTTAGTAGTCTACGACACCCCCGGAGACTGTCGAAGACCAAAGTAATCAGCTGTTTTGCGGACAGTGGGAGAGTGCCAAAATGATTACCAAAATGATTGTGAGTATCGAAGAGTAGCTGGTGTGCTCACGATTGGAGGCACTTTTTATTAGACGACTACATGGGAATGGTACCTTTGAGACAATTAGTACGTAGCCCACCTGAAGAAAAGGAAATTGTACACTATTCTTGCGTAAATAGTTTATAACCTAGATAATCCATCCGCTATCCATGTGTCTTCCAGAAACATCGCATGATGAGTTCACAGTTTCGAGGTGTATAATCTGAAGCCCTACACGTTACGTTGATACCCTCTCGCCACTTTGCCAAATTACAGGCTATGTTGGACATTGTGATTAGGCACAATTACAATGGGACAGAACAGTTCCCGTAGATAAATTACTGTTCACTGCAATGAGCGGACCCACAGTGACGAAGTAAGAACTGTCAACATGTCAGCACACTCAGTAGATACTGGAAGCTGACAATTGCTCAGAACATGTTGACTCTGTCACAATAGACATAGCGATGAATGCGAGACCTTCAGTCGACACTTAGAGTGAGGTGAACATGGCGAAACACTGTCCTCGCAATCGGGAGGACGACGGTTAAAGCGCCCGTTCAGCAATCCAGATCCACGATATTGCAGTGCTTGCGTTGTTCGGACATGCATGAACGCGAAGGAACATTACATTGTTCCTCTTAACAACTCTGGCACTGTAATATCATACTTATCCGCCGATACCAGGCAGCAACTTCCCCTCACCTGTAAGAGATCTACATAGTATGTAAGAGTACAGGTTGTGATACAGGAACGACGACACATGGAAGTTTGGGTCTCGCCGTAGGTCGTGCAAAGATAACCGAAGCAGTTAAGGCGACCGCTCTCGTAAAGTGGGAAATCCAGGTTCGATTCCCGGTTCGGAACAAATTTTCAGTGTCGTTGATCCCTTACATACTTGATGTCGTTCGTATTCGCAACTGCGAATGTATTTCCTGTACCCAGATTTAGATTTTTTTCATACTTTCCCTAATTCTCTTAAAATATATGCTGGTACCTTTGAGGACGAAAAAAGTGATTTATCTCCCTGTCCGCCCATAAACCGAGCTTTTGTTCAGTTCCTAGAAACCCCTAAGTTACTTCATCCAAGCGATATTTCCACAACACAGTTGGTCACAGGGAAAGCATTTTATCTATACAACTAAGTGACTTATTCGACGTTTCCGAGGTGGAGTAGGCCACGGATCCAGTTTCATAGACAGAGTCTTAACTCATGTAATCGTCCACACTAGCGCGACACTGGTGACAAAGAGAATGCCTTGCGAATCGAGTGTCCTTCGTACTACGTGACTTGAATATCGAAGAGCACGTGGAAGCCGCTGTCGGCCTCGTGTCGCGCAGCGGGTGCCACCATCTGGCTTTCCCAGTGACTAAAAGTTCGGACCGGGCTCGTGAGGACTACAATCCACACAGACACAGATTGCGATTGCTCTGAGTGTGGCTATGTGTTTTCTGTGCTCCTTTCTCCACACACGGTGTGACGGTGTGAATTCATAGCGTACAATGTAAAGAAGTCCTCACAGACGGTAAATTTTTCATGTGGCCTTGTTATGTTTCAGTTCTAAGTTTAATAAAATTACTATGCAATGTACCTTTTTGTTATGACGTGGCTAGCGGTGTATTACGGTGGCAGTACCCTCTGGGAATGGTTGTTTTTGCACTGTTGATTGCGTGGTGCCGCCATGTTCTCAGCTAAACCAGCTTAGATCATTCAACAGTTGCTCCATTGGTTTTTGGTCAAATGTTTAAGCGAAGCGAAATCAAGACTCATCAGAAACTACATAATGAATTTATGTACGATTTTATATAGTCAAACGAAGACTGGAAAATTGACAAATGGGATATCAAATTGACCAGAGTAATATCTAGTTTTGCAAAGAAAGATTTAATTGGTCGAAAGATGTCGGGGTAACTAAGAAAATCCTGATAAGGAATTGTAGCGAAAATTTTGTGTCCGAATTTTCGTAGTTAAACGTAGAGTGTGAAATCGAGACATTAGGTATCAAACTGACCAGCATCTACTTTTCAAAGCAAATGTTTATTGCTACAAAATAATCAAAGCGTTTGATAAAAACGTAATTAGTAGTTTGAGGGAAATTACACAATTGACTTTGTCTGAATTTTCATAGCGAAACAAAGGTGCGAAGGAACAAATGGGGTATCAGACTGACCAGCGTGAAGTCTAGATTTGAAAAAAAAATTCACGAACAGCTACTGCTATCTGTGTAAATGAAGTGTAAACATTTAATCTCTTCAAGGCATAGCTATTTTGCGCATAGTTACATTAGTGTCTTATTTAGATTTTAAAAAATGTTGAATTTTTTTAAAAAGAAAAGTCAATTTTTTCGTAAAATGATTTGTGTAAAATTGAGAAAAATAGAAGAGGTTAGAGAAACATTTGACGCGCCTAAGAAGGATGCCCCAAATTTTGTTCACCAAATGGGGTGCTGATTGAGAATTTAAATCCCAATGTTTAACTTAGAATCTTAGAATTTTAATGAATGCTAGCGGATATTTGTCTAGTGGATTCTGTAAGCCGTGAAGTCTGCTGTTGTGTGGCTTTGAGATACTGTTGCTATGTGAAACCAAGCGGTAAAGTTTTTGTTTAAACGTTTAAATGGCTCTGAGCACTATGGGACTTAACATCTATGGTCATCAGTCCCCTAGAACTTAGAACTACTTAAACCTAACTAACCTAAGGACAGCACACAACACCCAGCCATCACGAGGCAGAGAAAATCCCTGACCCCGCCGGGAATCGAACCCGAGAACCCGGGCGTGGGAAGCGAGAACGCTATCGCACGACCACGAGATGCGGGCGGTAAAGTTTTTACCACTTGGGATAATATTGCTGTACATGATTTCCAGCATCATTCAAAAGCGTGTCAGATGTTCCTGTAATCTATTTTATTTCTTACTTTTAGACAAATCATTCCATAAAATATTTGAACGTTTTCTTTTCTTCATTAATGGCTCTGAATGAGAAGGCTTGTTAAGCAATGTGTGTCGATGTGCGGAAGCGCCGAGTGTCTAAAGCATAGACTCTAAATTTCTCTTTAATCCTTGCACGCATTGTTCACCAGTAATCGTCATAGCAAGTTCCGAGAGATACTGGCTCCTGTCCATTCAAGAAAATTCTTCTGATTATGTATCCACGTCATGAAGTAAAAGCAGAGTGTTTGGATATTGCTGCAAGCAGTTACATCAATAGTTTGTCGATAACGGCTGCCAACGACAGTGGCCTTTAAAACGTGAGTGGGAAACTTTTCGTCCTGAGAGGTAGTTACACCAAACGTTTTCTGGTTGTAAAGCCACGTCATGTAAGAAATAACAGTCAATGACGTTTAGACCAAGAAACCAATGGTCTTCGTCTGGGTCAACAGCCAGAAAACTTTCATTTTCTTCATAAGACAGATTTTTCATTTTTTAAAAACACACAAGCATAATGTGATCTTTATAAATGCTGACAGCTACATAAAACCAGACGTGGATCTTCTTTTTACTTCATGAAGGGGTCACACACTAAGAAGAACTTCCGGCCACTCACGCCTTCTTTTATATGAAGGATGAACTGGAACTCCGCTGACAAAGTTTCGGAGATTATTCTGGGATACTATCTGAGTATTGTGGTATTACAGACCTGTGGTATGCGGTGGTTCATTGCAGAGTAATTGCATATCATTTGATTCATTACATCCATTTATCTTTGTTTCCATATTGCATCAAAAAATTGCATCGAAATTGTATGCACACACTGTAAACGTCGACGGTAGGCTTTATATCTTATTTGGAAACGAACCGGTCGCGTCTATTCATACATCTACAATTGACAAGAGAAATGCCTACTTTACTTTTCATTCTCAAGCTTGCATTAAGTACTCCTCAATTTTTTGTCTGATTTCTTGTTCCGCTTGCGTTAGTTGTACGTTAATATTCGCTGTACACTTTGGCGTGATCATGGGAGTTAAAATTTTGAACAATACGTGTAAGGGACCAGTTCAGCATTTGTTACTTACCGTACTGGACGCTGACAGAACAGACTGAACTCACGGTGATGAAAATGTACGTCTTTTGTCTCATGGTTGTTGTATTACTGAGTATTTTCTGCAATACGTTTTGGTGGTCGTATTACAGGCATTTCCACTGCTCTGAAGGCATTTTGACAGAAACGTAATAGGAACAAAAACTCGAATAAATCATCATTACATTATTACTGTTAACGGATTTTAAAAGGGCAGCATGGGCATCACGTACTGTAAAAACTTTATGCTTATAAAATCCGCTGTTGCAATGTCATTATCAAACCGAGTAGTTGTGGTTCAGCACAGGCCAAAACTTTAAAAAAATATTTTGACGTGTAGTGAAGTACTGCACTTGGTAATGGCCACGAGACGAAATTCTAACAGTAGACTTGATGAAGAAACTGATTTTTACACTCAAAAGCTGTCATCTACACCTACATCTATATGGGTGCTTTGGAAATCACAATTAAGTATTTGAGAAAGGGTTCATCGAACCACCTTCACAATAATTCTCTGTTATTCCAGTCTCGGGACTGATGACCATAGATGTTAAGTCCCATAGTGCTCAGAGCCATTTGAACCATTTTGAACCAGTCTCGGACAGAGCGTGTTAAAAACGAACACCTGCATCTTTACGTGTGAGCTCTGATTTCCCTTATTTTGTTATGATGATCGTTTCTCCCTATGTAAGTCGGCGTCAAATTTGGAGGAGAAAGTTGGTGACTGAAATTTCGTGAGAAGATTATGCCACAACGAAAAGAGCCTTTGTTTTAATGATGACTACCCCAAACCCTGTATCGTTTCAGTGCACTCTCTCCTCTATTTTGCGATAATACTAAACGTGCTGCTCTCCTTTCAACTTTCAGATTTGACTGATTTATCGCGTAACAGAAGTTTAACGGATTCCTTTTAGCACTCGTGTAGATGACCTCACACTTTTCACGATTTGGCATCAACTGCCAATTTTCGCGCCATACAGATATCTTTCCTAAATCGTTTTGCAAATTGTTTTGATCTTCTGATGACTTTACACACGATAAACAACAGAATCATCTGCAAACTACTTAAGATGGATTTCGAGATTGTCTCCTAAATCGTTTATATAAATAAGGAGCAGCAGAGGGCTTATAACACTGCCTTGGGGAACGCCAGAAATCACTTCTGTTTTACTCGATGGCTTTTCGTTAGTTACTATTAACTGTGACCCCTCTGACAGTAAAGCCGGCTGTTGTGGCCGAGCGGTTCTAGGCGCTTCAGTCCGGAACCGCGCTGCTGCTACGGTCGCAGGTTCGAATCCTGCCTCGGGCATGGATGTATGTGATGTCCTTAGGTTAGTTAGGTTTAAGTAGTTCTAAATCTAGGGGACCGATGACCTCAGATGTGAAGTCCCATAGTGCTCAGTGCCATTTGAACCATTTTTTTAAAACCGTTCTGACAGTAAATCACGAATCCAGACACATAACTGAGGAGATATTCCGTAAGAATGCAATTTCACTACAAGCCACTTGTGTGGTACAGTGTCGAAAGCCTTCTGTAAATCTAGAAATCCCTAATCGATAGCACTCAACACTTTGCGTGTGTAAAGGCAAGTCCTGTTTCACAATAACGATGTTTTCTAAAATCGTTTTGACTGTGTCTCAATAGACCATTCTCTTCGAGGTAATTCATGATGCCCATTATGTTTTTTAAAAGTTTTCACATGACTGTGAGTCCCAGACACAAAAATCTATTGCGTCCCGATCCACCGGAGGCCACAGGTCCGCTACAGTAAACTATCCCTGAACACCTGCGACACCTTCCCGTTGCAGATTGGGTCCAGGCGGCACTGTTTTATTAGGCACTAGCGCTAGATTGGTCCTTAACTGTGTGTGTGGTGTGTGTGTGGAGCAGGGCCGACATGACGACGTACCGCATCGACGTGGGCCTGCGGCTGCCCAGCATAGAGACGACGGGCCGGTACGACGTGTCGGGCAACATCCTGCTGTTCCCCGTGCGCAGCCGCGGCGAGTTCTGGGCCGGCTTCTGTGAGTACACCACGGCCGCGCCTGCCCTCTCACAGGTAACACAAGCGGTGGCGGGCGCACCCGCTGTCTACTAAACGCATGTCCTCCTAACTTCTCTATTCACCTGCCGCACGAGGTAAGCAAAAATCCTATACTCATCACTTATCTTCTTACTCATAACGGAAATGATTTCCCTAAGTGAGTCTGCAAACATTGAGGATTTTTTGGAACAAAGTCGTCTGCCATCTTTGGATCAACTAGAACGTAGACCTCGTAAAACAAAGTCCATCAGTGTTGCTTGTCAAGCATAGATGACAGTTGGCACTGTTTTACTAGTGATAATTTCTGGTGGATCTGATGATGGCATCCAAAACGTCGAATAACTACACCTATATTAAGTGATCAAGACGGCTTTGTTCTGGAAAAAAGTCTTCATCACTACTGCTCTGTCAATACTTGAATGTCTCTAAACAGCAAAAATTAATGACCACGATACCTGCCTGAAAGGAAACTAGGCTGATCACTTATACCGGGTGGTTATAATCAAAGTGCAGCTACCGACAGAGGTCCAGTTTGGGCTGTAATTATCGTACGGAACTGAATCTTGGTAGATATTCTGATGCGTAAATGTGGAACCGATTTATGCTGAAAGGAAAATTAGTTCCAATCTTGGTCACTAGGTGTAACTCTGACGCTGTGAATGCAAAAACACGTGTAGAAATTCTTCCACATGTAATGGATTAGGAACGGTATGTGAGCAGAAACGCCGGCCGGAGTGGCCGAGCGGTTCTAGGTGCTACAGTTTGGACCCGCGCGACCGCTACGGTCACAGGTTCGAATCCTGCCTTGGGCGTGGATGTGTGTAATGTCCTTAGGTTAGTTAGATTTAAGTAGTTCTAAGTTCTAGGGGACTGATGACCTCAGCAGTTAAGTGCTCAGAGCCATTGTGAGCAGAAACGGTGAAACAAGTGACAAAGGTGCTATATTCCGACATAACACAATTTGAATGTTTATTTGACACCACAATAGTGCAGGCATAGTCACAGTACATAATTTTTTTCTAAAAAAATGGGGGTTACATTACCGGTTTCAACGAACTACTTCGTCACATTCAAATGTAAAACATCAGTTGCCTCGGTCTCATTATTTCTCGTAATTGTTGTTTGATGTATGGTCGTAATTCCCATTATACATTCCCCAACTGATGTTATACATTTGAAAATGACAACCTAGTCTGCTGAAACCGATAATGTAACTCCTTTTTTTAAGAAAAATTTTATGTACTGCGACTATGGCTGCACTATTGTAATGTCAAATAAACATTCAAGTGAGAAAGGCATAATGCTGATTTTATAATTAACCGTCGTTTACATATTTTGTCCAGTATGATCGTCGGAGACGTCGACGGGATGCTGCATCCGTAAAACGACGTAATCGACTGTTTCTGGCATCAGTTGCGGTGGAATCTGAGCAACGTTTTCCTGTTTACTGGCCTCTAGCTCAGGTAGAGACCGACCGTGTCCACAGTGAGGCTGTTTTTAGATGTACCCAGAGTCAAAAGTCACGTGGATTCAGATCAGGTGATCTTGCAGGCCGTGCATTTGGAAAATCTCTGGAAATAACACGTTCGAGGATGGTTGCATTAAGCAGATATTTCACTGAACGGGCGACATCTTATGAAAAGAGTGTTTTCCACACATCTGCGCTCTTCTAAAGCAGGAATTGTACCAGACAGGCTCTCTAGGTACGCTCTCTTCTAAGAAGAATGGATCGAGAATAAAGGTGCTTGTGAATCCACATCACACAATCACACATGGCGAGTGCAATAGTTCTTCGTGCACAACACGCGTTTTAACAGCGTCTCAAATTCGGTAGTTCTGTTTATTTACTACGACCTGTGGTGCAAAACGTGCCTCGTCACTCCATAGAACATTGCCGGCCACATGTAATCAACTACGATCCGTGCCAAAAACCGAAGAGAAAATTCATAACGTTGCTGCGGATCACGAGGTTCCAGTTGCTGCTCCTTATGGGTCTTCTGCGGGTACCAGTGGAAAATGGACCACCAAACTTTCCGCACCGTTGACCTTAAGGTGAACAATTCAAGTGACACTGCACGAACACTAATATTACCTGGGGCATGTGCTGCATGGTCACTTACAGCAACAACTACCTCGTCATTAACTACCATCGTGATAAGATGCCTTCTTCTTCCAGGTGTCACACCAAGATCACCACTTCTTTCCAATTATATTACCATCTTCTTTAAACCATTTAATGACTTCGGACTTCTCCATAGACCTTTCAGTCGGTGATATTCTCTCAGTGCAGTGGTGTAATTACTGCCGCTCATATAAAATAGTTCCACTAACAGCGCATGGTCTCTCTTCTCGATAGCCATACTGTTCCCCCACGCTAAGGCTTTTCAAATGACAGCGTGGATGTCATAGGGTGTACAACGCCAGTTTTGCATCTGGTGGCCACAATTGGTTCCGCATTGACACATTAGCATACCTACCAAGTTTCGTTGCCATACGATAATTACAAGCCATACTTTACCCCCCTGTGTATCTACACTTTAATTATAATCATCTGGTACTGTTAAGTTTGTCACGAGGCTGCTTGTGCCCCATAGGCGTGATTGCTAACTACAGTGGTCGAAATGGACGAACGGTGAGACAGATTTGAGCTTGAAACAGCAGTAAGTTTATCCACGATATTATGGGCAATTGATAATGTAGCACTGAAACTGAAATCACAAGTAAATGATTGAAGTATTGAAACTGAAGATAGATACAGGGAGTAAGAGAGAAAGTGAGAAAAGAGAAACTTCTGAAATTTTACAAAACACCGTTTCTCCCAGTTTCAATGTATGAAGTCGAAACCTGAATAACAAGAAATAAGTAGTCGATACAGAGTATGGAAGTAAGATTTCTAAGACATGTTGCAGAATACGCAGAACAAGATCGAAAACGAATTATTACAGGAACGATCATGCGAAGCAAGAAGTCTAGTAAACATGGGCTCTAAAACGCGTACTTTAACAGCTGTGAGCACTTATTGTACTGCGCTGTCCTTGCTTTCCATATTTTGGGAGGAGGTAATACGGACCAGAACAAGAAAAAATTGTCCAGTTAACATGGGCTCTAAAAGGCACATCTTAAGTGTGTGTTCCACAGTAGCTAAGATGAAGAAATGCTCATAGCTCTTAAGTTATGCATTTTAGAGGGTGTGTCTACTGGAATTTTTTGCTTCGAAAGGTCATTCCTGTCATATCCCTGAATATTACATATCTGGATACTGATCATTCCTCCTGGGACACCAAGTATACAGTGTGAAGTTGGCAATACCTACAAAACCACCCACCGTTAATCTCTGATTTTTGTTTCTAGTGTTATCCTTAGTTTCCCCGTTGTGCGCAATAGTGGCTCTGCAGGTGTAGCTGTTGTGGTTTCGGAGATACGCGTAATTAGAGTGGTCATCATTAGATAGTGCTTCTCACCAGTATATCTTCTATTTCGCATCAGGTATTTTTCGAGGGAAACAATGAGATTGTTCAACAAAGTTCTCGACGTTTAAGAAGATTCTCGAAAGTTACCGAATATTGTCGAATGTTATAAAATATTTTAGAATATTCTAGAATACAATTTGGAAACGGTAAATATCGCAACGATCCGCACCCCGGCTATGTCGTCTTAGCCCATGAGTTGTACAATGTTGTAAAGACAGGAACAGCTCATCAAAAAATATATGCGCTTTTAAAGAAAAACTATGTAAACGAAGAACAACTTTAGCACCAATAAGTGACGTAGTTCAACAAACAAATCACCGCATGCAGAATGTGATACCAGGGGAAGAAAAAATATTTAAATCCATTGTTGCAATGCAGAAACAAGACGAAAACATAGAGCTCCTAAATTCGCTCTCCGCTCTAAACAATGTTTTAGAAGATGTAACTTTAATTGGAAAACACTCCTAAATGGCAAGTTAGTATTCTTACCATGGTTTCCACTCATTTCAACTAACGATCCTGCTTTAGAGGACTCCAGTTTCCTCTAAGATTACCGTGTGAGAGTCAGTTAAGCACAAAGACAATCATACAAGTGTAATCAAGTGAATTTAAATGAATAGTGTTTGTCGCACGGACAGCTATGCCTAGTACGTTCGCATGTTCGATAACCGCAAAACTTTTTCGTTTCTACCCCCAGAATCAAAACACCCGATTTAGTTTCTCACAATGTACTTTCAATAAATTAGACACTATACAAATGAGATGATTAATTGTATCGTTTTCCAATTCAAAAATCAAAAGGAAAAAATAGACCAAGTGGAGCGGGAACAGGGAGGAGAAATAGGATTAATAGCTCTAAATGAAAATAATAGAAGAATATAGAATGAAATGGAAACAGCACGTCGGTAGGATGTAGGACGACAGACTACTGTAAATCATGACGCAAATCAACAGGACTAAGGAACATAAGGAGACGTAAAACCAGATAGCAGCACTTCGACTAATCTTTGCAAGGAGGGGTAATAGGCTAAGCGTAATACGCATAGGACATGAGGATGATGGTGACAGCATTCGTCACTAACACTATAGTTTACTTAGGTAATGTTTATAGGCAGTTTAAATGTTGCAAATTCTAAGAGATTCTATGTTATTTGTGAGCTAAGAGAGACGCAGAGTCAACTGGAGGAAACGAAGACATCTGTTATATTTTTCTCTTTCGTTTCAGTGTTTTGATAGAGTCAGTGGAGACGACTCGGAAGCAATGACGCTCCCTACAGTAAGAAAATCATAGTGGCGCTATCGTTTCTAAGGTTGGCCACTTTGAAATGAATGATTCGATATGTTAAGGTGCACTACGGGACTGTGCTGATGTTCCTATGAAGAGTTAAATTTATGGCGATACGCATCGGTTAACTCGAGAATTATCACTTGTCATGAACAGTCAGGTACTACGCGTACCCGATACCACCGTAAAGCTTAGTTTAAGTGATATCTAAGCCTGACTCTGCCATCTTGTCACCAGATAGCTTATCGAAAAGTAGTGTCGGGGTACAGTGGCTTATATCAGTATCAGAATGAGAGAGGAAAGGTGGACCCTTGGCCATAAAGTAACAGCAGACAAAGATTAGATTGTGTAGCACACCTTATCGAGAAAGTTGTTAGCCATAGGTCCTTAGAAAAGAAGACATTAGCACAGAGTAGGGGAAATGGAGGTCAGCATCGAATCATTCCAATAGCTAACGTCCCAGGAAACATTTGATTGGTTACTAAACGTCCTCAATATTCATCAGAAAAAACAAGCGTTTCTAAAAATTAAATCATGTAATCTCTGACTTCTTGCTAACGGACAATTACGGCTGTGTAAACCGCTTCACTGAGCATTAATCACTTAAAAATTTAGCATACGGTAGTTTCTACAGTTTTTATGACATTTATTGTTATGCTGTTGGAAATGAAGCTAATGAAAAACACTTTATTTTCAGACGACATTGCAGCAGTTGTGAGGGTGTTTGGCAAAGAGGTTGCCACCGACGGGGAGAAATTCATGCGCATAGACAAGCTGCTCGTTGACTTCAACTTGTCAAAGAGTAGATTTCGTGTCAAGGATTTCCTCAACACTGGCAATGTTCTCGGTAAGCATTATGTAGAAAGTTACCAAATTTTTAACACGATTTTGTTTTCATAGGTCAGGTGTGTCTTTTTTACAGTGTCGATATAACTTGTGAACCTTAATGACTTTTGGTGAGGGCTTGATGGAAAATAACAGAAAGAACGGACACATGAGTTGATACGAACTTAAAAGTTAAGTGTCGGTGTAACTAAGAACGAAGCAGGTAACGTACACTCCTGGAAATTGAAATAAGAACACCGTGAATTCATTGTCCCAAGAAGCGGAAACTTTATTGACACATTCCTGGGGTCAGATACATCACATGATCACACTGACAGAACCACAGGCACATAGACACAGGCAACAGAGCATGCACATTGTCGGCACTAGTACAGTGTATATCCACCTTTCGCAGCAATGCAGGCTGCTATTCTCCCATGGAGACGATTGTAGAAATGCTGGATGTAGTCCTGTGGAACGGCTTGCCATGCCATTTCCACCTGACGCCTCAGTTGGACCAGCGTTCGTGCTGGACGTGCAGACCGCGTGAGACGACGCTTCATCCAGTCCCAAACATGCTCAATGGGGGACAGATCCGGAGATCTTGCTGGCCAGGGTAGTTGACTTACACCTTCTAGAGCACGTTGGGTGGCACGGGATACATGCGGACGTGCATTGTCCTGTTGGAACAGCAAGTTCCCTTGCCGGTCTAGGAATGGTAGAACGATGGGTTCGATGACGGTTTGGATGTACCGTGCACTATTCAGTGTCCCCTCGACGATCACCAGTGGTGTACGGCCAGTGTAGGAGATCGCTCCCCACACCATGATGCTGGGTGTTGGCCCTGTGTGCCTCGGTCGTATGCAGTCCTGATTGTGGCGCTTACCTGCACGGCGCCAAACACGCATACGACCATCATTGGCACCAAGGCAGAAGCGACTCTCATCGCTGAAGACGACACGTCTCCATTCGTCCCTCCATTCACGCCTGTCACGACACCACTGGGGGCGGGCTGCACGATGTTGGGGCGTGAGCGGAAGACGGCCTAACGGTGTGCGGGACCGTAGCCCAGCTTCATGGAGACGGTTGCGAATGGTCCTCGCCGATACCCCAGGAGCAACAGTGTCCCTAATTTGCTGGGAAGTGGCGGTGCGGTCCCCTACGGCACTGCGTAGGATCCTACGGTCTTGGCGTGCATCCGTGCGTCGCTGCGGTCCGGTCCCAGGTCGACGGGCACGTGCACCTTCCGCCGACCACTGGCGACAACATCGATGTACTGTGGAGACCTCACGCCCCACGTGTTGAGCAATTCGGCGGTACGTCCACCCGGCCTCCCGCATGCCCACTATACGCCCTCGCTCAAAGTCCGTCAACTGCACATACGGTTCACGTCCACGCTGTCGCGGCATGCTACCAGTGTTAAAGACTGCGATGGAGCTCCGTATGCCACGGCAAACTGGCTGACACTGACGGCGGCGGTGCACAAATGCTGCGCAGCTAGCGCCATTCGACGGCCAACACCGCGGTTCCTGGTGTGTCCGCTGTGCCGTGCGTGTGATCATTGCTTGTACAGCCCTCTCGCAGTGTCCGGAGCAAGTATGGTGGGTCTGACACACCGGTGTCAATGTGTTCTTTTTTCCATTTCCAGGAGTGTATATTGAAAAACAAGTCTTAACGCTATATTCTTCTTACGATTGTTTTATTCCTGGCAAACTCCAATTTTAATAACATCAGAAAAGCACACACTGTGACAGGCAGATATACATGTTATAAATCCAATAACGCGAAAAATATACAAGTTGTTCATGAAAACCAAATTTTTCTGTAATTAGTTACTAATGAACACGTGAAAAGTTTTCAGATACGTTCTTGTAAACTTAAGAGACAAACAAAGAGAAAGCAGTTCGTCTTTTAAAGAAAAACGTTTTTTTTATTAATTGCATTATTTTCATTTATGACCTTTCTAAGCACAATTAGTTTATAGCAGATTAATAACAGTTCATTGTTGATTCAGCCTACAGGTGCTGCTTTCGGCAGATGTCTTCTGTTATTAAGTTCTAGTTTCACTCACCCCCATCCTTGACGCTTCTTCTCCGTGATGGGTTCTATACAACACGATGTACTGTACGTATGAATCAGTACACTGGACGAATGTTACTGTATTCTTTAGCAATTCACTGATGAGAGATGAGCTAGTCCAGAACAATTAACATTTCATTCTATAAGTAAGGTTCACATGTGCCACATATGTTAAGTTACTTTAATGTTTGTTTGAGAGAACTCTGCTTTTAAAATAAGACATGGATCATTCCTTAACATTTAGTTTACCCTGCTTCCCGTCCAATTAGATCTGTATAATTAGTAATTCTGTGTACAAAACAGTACGGAAAAATTCGCCTTATGGGCTACACCTTTACCGTTTCGTTCCCTTATTTCGAGGTAGGTTATCCCTATGTCACGGTGAGAGACAATTGCTTTTGTAACATGTCTGCCCTGGAACTGAAGTCTTAAGTACTTTCCTCCTTCTACGTAAGCGTAGGCGAGGCCCAATCAGGTTAACAAATTAGTAAACAGTGTCCACAGAAAGACTTTTAATCTGGGTGACACTGCATTTTCCGTAGCCTACCTAGTTAAAGCTTGATCGCGAAAACATATTGCCTGTTTCAGGTAACATAGTTGATTTGGAGTTCCGCTGTTCTATACTGTGGTTCACTGTCGTGCTGCGAGTTTTGTAGCAACTGTAGTCAGCAGAAACATCGTAGGTCCCCATCGAAGTAGCCATAGCCGACGTGACCATCGTTATCAGTTACGTAACGGTCGTCGCTTTAATTATACTAACCATTGTTTGTCAACACAGACAACCCACTCACTAAAGCCGATTTCTCTGAAACAGTGTTCTCAGAAATAGCTCACCCGATATCAAAAACTCTGATAAAGTAGAAGTGGAGTCCGCTGTCAGAAGCTTCCAATGGCAAAAACAACGTGTCCCCGTAGTGCTGACGCGAGGCCGTGCTAAGATCGAGGCAGATCACTAAATATATTATAAAGGGAAGTCCTTGTAAGACACTGCATTTTTTGTTCTCAAGACCCAGCTACGTTTGATTACTGTTGACTAGCGTCGACAGGTTTATTTATCTTGCTGCATTACACTATAGTTCTTCTGACAATATAGTAACTTGTTTCTTTTGTGGAAATAATTTTTAATCAGAAAAATCCGGTCATACTGCCATTCAGTTTTTTTTAATGCAGTGTTGTAGATAACAGCCGTCTCCGTCGTTCAGTATTGTTATTGTGTTTACCTGGATTATGTGCCTTCTTAAGGGATACCATTTTCGCCTGTTATCCAAATAAATATTAACATGTTTCAACTCATTTGTGTATTGTTACTGAGTATTCTTTATTGAGTTCTCACACTTCTTAATTTTTCTGCGTTATTGGATTGTGCAGGACCCACTTCAGACCACTGGATATTGGTACCTTGTCATAGTTGAGAAATATGCTTTCTCGGCTGCATACTCATCTGTCGTTGAGGTGTGCACACAAATACCATATACAATCTGTGGAAGTTCGTTCGCACTTTACAAAACAGTGTTACTGTTTTGAATATTTCTTTTCTATGCTTTTCTACATCTACTATATTGTACTGCAGTGAGAGTCGACCAGAGTCATATATACAGGGTGTTTCACCATTCATGTTACACACTTTTAGAAGTGTGTTAAATATCAATACAGTTGCTGTTTCTCACAAGACGGATATATCGACTGTAGTGAGGTCACTGTTGTTGTTGTTAGATGCTATTTGTGGATTTGGAAATGTAAGTTAAAAAGTGAAACTAGCAGCTGACAGTTCTCACACCGTCAGATCATAAGACCGGTTCGACTACCATACCAGCAGATGCATTACTATTAGCAGTCACTTCCACCTCAATTCACTTTCACCTCAATTCACAGAGTTCTGTTGACAGGTTCGGCATTTTATAAAGACCTGTAATCCCTATGGTCGAAATTCCACTAATTGTGTTTATAAAGTAACGAATAAAGAAGGATATAAGATGAACATCAACAAAAGCAAAACGACGATAATGGAATGTAGTCGAATTAAATCAGGTGATGCTGAGGGAATTAGATTAGGAAATGAGACACTTAAAGTAGTAGATGAGTTTTGCTCTTTGGGGAGCAAAATAACTGATGATGGTCAAAGTAGAGAGAATATAAAATGTAGGCTGACAATGGCAAGGAAAGCGATTCTGAAGAAGAGAAATTTGTTAACATCGAGTATAGATTTAAGTGTTAGGAAGTCTTTTCTGAAAGTATTTGTATAGAGTGTAGCCATGCACGGAAGTGATACATAGACGATAAATTGTTTGGACAAGTAGAGAATAGAATCTTTCGAAATGTGGTGCTATAGAAGAATGCTGAAGATTAGATGGGTAGATCACGTAACTAATGAGGAGGTACTGAACATAATTGGGGAGAAGAGGAATTTGTGGCACAACTTGACTAGAAGAAGGGATCGGTTGGTAGGACACATTCTGAGGCATCAAGGGATTATCAATTTAGTATTTTAGGGAAGTGCAGAGGGTAAAATTCGTAGAGGGAGACCAAGGCATGAATACACTAAGCAGATTCAGAAGGACATAGGTTGCAGTAGTTACTCGGAGATTAAGAAGCTTGCACAGGAGAGAGTAGCATGGAGAGCTGCATCAAACCAGTCTCTGGACTGACCACAACAACAACAAAGTAGCGAAAGTCAAATTTTTATATAACTAATTGGAATTTTATTCGCTCGTATATACCTAGTTCTTAATTGAACACTGAACAGATTTTTAGTAAGAAAGGGAGAATAGGAATTAGAAAATTAAAGACACAAATTAGGTAAGTAATTACTTTATTTTTCAATTTAACAGTACATCACTTCAGTACAAATTATATTTTTCGTAAATATCCTTTCAAGATTCTCTAAATAATTCTGTTCGCTATGTCATGTTCGTACAGTACGATGACAAGAAAATAGCACGAGGGGGATCACCGGGCTTAACGTCCCCATTCGATGGACAGATCACCAGCAACATTGTCACAAACCGTCACTGCATGAGACACGGCTGGTGCTTTGGATGTTGATCCACGACGTTGGCGCAATGTGTGAGGATCGGGAACTTTTCACCCCCTCTTTCCTACTGTTTACTGTCGGTGAAAAATTTTTTCCACCACTAAGTTTCGAGTTGGTTAGCTGCAAGTCGAGTGCCACCTCACAGGCGTACGTAGGCTATCCCTACGGAGACGGGTTGCTAGGGCAAAAAAGGTCATTTATGTATCGGTACTTTACGTCATAATTGTGGATTGAGGCTGTTGGGAAAATTGAATCATATCACAAAGAGTAACAAAAATTTAGAACGTAGCATTCCGCGAAAGTGTGCTGAAAAGTAATGCCTCCGAAATTTTAATGTGAAAACTCTTAAAGCATTTTAACATAAAGTTTTAATCCAAGAAGGATCGAACTCTTCTTGCTGCAACGTATAACTGACCACGCATAAAGAATGGTTGCCTTAGTAAAGTCCCAACTTTTTTGGATGCTTATACCTGTGACATATTAATGGTAATTGCAAATGCAGAAATAATTGGGAATTGCTTCCTTTGAAACTCAAAAGGTAAAATAGTACCAGAATTAATCACATTTAAACATGGAATCAAAATTCGCATTTTTCCAGCTAAAACTTGGCAGTCAGTGGCGCTATTATACAAACATTTAACACGGTTTCTGGTTCCATTAACCAATGCTTCTCTTGTATTTTTATTTCTAAGAAGAAAAAACTTGTCTCTAGTTGGGCAAATGTGTTCGTCGTCAAGGTGACTATGCTGAGGAATGATTGTGTAGACATGAAGAGTAAAGATGTAGAATGTTAATAACTTTTTGTTTATTCAATAGGCTTCAAGAGTTTTCACATAAAAAATTCGGAGGTATTATTTTTCCGTACGCACTTGTGGGAAGATACCTCCGAAGTTTTTGTTACTCTTTGCGATGTGATTCAACTTCTCTTACAACCTGATCCATAATTATGGTGCAAAGTACCGACACATAAATATCCTTTTTTTTTCTCCAGCAACCCGCCCTGTAACGGTCGCTTACGCACGTCTCGATTTGCAGGTAGCCACTTGGAAGCGTGGTGGAAAAAAATTTCAATAACAGGAAGGTGGGTGAGAAGTTCCTAATCGTCAAATATGGCCAACGTCGTGGATCAGCACTGAAAACTCTCCGCAATGTCTGATGAAGTGAGGGCTTGTGACAGTGTCGATGGGGAAGGACAAGACCGGTGGTCCCCTTGGCGCTACTCGAGAGGAGTAGGATATGCTGGGTTTCACCCTCTCCCTTTTTTTTCATCGTACGCTATGAAAATGACACAGTGTTACATAAGTACCCCTGACAGACACTTAAACTCATAAGATAAACATCAGGTACAACTCCTATATGTCGCATAGAAAGGGACCATTATCCACAGAGGAAGAAAACCAAAACAATGGAAAATCCTGGATGGAGAAGTTAAATTCTCTGCCAGGGTTTCGACTGCCTCTCGTCTTGCCCTGAGATGAGAAATGTCCTGCCCACTATACTTCCCACTCTTCCCACACTGGTATTCCACCATCCACCAGAGCTACACAACATACTCGTCCATCCCTACACAACCCCTGCTCCCAGCCTCTTACCTCATGCTTCATATCCCTGTAATAGAGTTAGAGGCAAGACCTGTCCCACTCATCTTCCCACCACCACGTACTCCAGTCCGATCACGAACATCACCTGTCCAATCGAAGGCAGGGCTACCTGTGAAACCAGCTATGTGATCTACAAGCTAAGTGGCAACCACTGTGCTGCATTCTATGTGGGTGTCACAACCAAGCTGTCTGTTCACATGAATGGCCACTGACAAACTGTGGCTAAGGAACAACTGGACCACACTGCTGCTGAACACGCCACCAAACACGACATATTCATTTCAATAATTGCTTCACAGCCTATTCCATATGGATCCTTAGCACCAACACCAACTTTTATGAATTGCACAGGTGGGTAATCTCCCTGCAATATATCCCACGTTCCTGTAACCCTCCTGGCCTCAACCTTCATTAGTCACCCATCTAGCCCTTTCCCTGTTCACATTCCAGCACTACACCACAGCCCCCTGTTCCGCCAACGCACCCAGTTTGTTTACTTCTCTCGTTTTCCGCTACCCCCCCCCCCCCACCTCTCCTCTGCTCACCATGTAACCTCTCGACTGCACCTAGGTCCCCTACTCATTCTCCACCTTGTCCCTGCACGGTCCGAGCAGCACATCACTGTCCCCCACACCTACTCTGCTCTCGCCCCCCCCCCTTCCCGCCCCAGCCCCCTCGTTACCCACACCCAGTTTCCTCTCCCATTTTGCACTACTGCTGGTGCTCGTCATGTGGCTTCAGTTGCTAGAAGCTGTGGTCATTTGTGTGTGAGTTGCATTTGCATGTGTATATGTGTGTGTGTGTGTGTGTGTGTGTGTGTGTGTGTCGTCTGTTTTTGACAAAGGCCTTGTTGGCCAAAAGCTTATTTTGTGTCAGTCTTTTTGTTGTGCCTATCTGCGACTCAGCATCTCTGCTATACGGTGAGTAGCAACTATCCTTTCATAATACCGAGGAAAAAAACCCTTTCGACATAGGTGGCTGAACAACCCCTTGGGATCTCCCAGACAACAATTCCATATGACTCTTTGCTTCTTTCTCTAGCATATATCCTAGTTTGTTTCAGTATGTTGTTGGTGGTAAACTTTCGGCTTTTTTACACTCAGGGGAGGCGATGAACCAGTTCCTGAACCAGAATGCCAATGAGATCATCAAGGAAATGAAGCCGGCGGCGGCGCAGAGCATCAGCAGGCACTTCAAGGAGTACCTCAACGTGGCGCTGCTGCGCGTGCCTGTCAGGATATGGCTGCGCGACCAGTAGCCAACGAGGGCAGTGCAGCAGGCCTCCGCTCGATGACGTCGTTAACAGTTGGGGCGCTCGGCGAGGAACAAGTGTCCAAAGTGCTTCACTGCACGAACTCTGTGTCAGAGACTGTTGCCGAGTGCGAAACTCAAGTGCTGCCAGGCTGTGACTTCCTATACAGCGTCGTGGGCTCCAGGGAACGCCCTCAAAGCTGTCGGACGTTGCTGGTGGAGTACTTATGTGATCTCGATCAAACGTTGGACAGTTCAATTTCGTTCACTACTGCAACATCCTGCTTGGAAAAATCCAAATTACAAGAATATTCCATTATATCTCCTAGTAACATGTGTCAACATGGTCTGTCTCATACATTCTGTAGACGCTAAGAACAATGTCGTCAGCTCGTAACTATAGTTTCAAGGAAAGAATTTTTATCTAGTAGTACCACCTTACAAAGTTAATGATTAGCTAATCTCGGAAGTACATATCAGATTAAGTCTTATTTTCTGTTTGTAATAATTGATAAAATATTTGCTCTCAACAAAAAGCGAAGTAATGAAAAAAGCTGCTAGATCGATTTTTGGACAGAAATATACAGAGTTTTTAAGTAAATGCTATTTGTGTAATTATTTTAATATCAAGAAAGCCGTTCGAGTTCTCATTCATATGTGTATATTCAGGATTTATTATTATAAGTGCTTTACGACTCAATACTAGGAGAAATCAAGTTAGCTCCATTAGTTCCAAGCGATCTGTTACTTCACTCTTATTTCACTTCCAGACCACACCGTAATGTCTAACTTTCGATACAAATTATTTTTTGTAATTGTTTGAGAAAGCACATTTAGCTGCCAGGATTGTTGCCTGTAGTGAAACAAATTTTGTTAATGAAATACGTACAAAGTATAATAAAGATATTATCGTATCTTCTTTCGTCATTGTGTGTGTTATTAACTGAAAGACTTCTGCTGCAATTAGTTCTTTAATTTAATGTTTTAACCCAACAATAAGATGAGCAGTTAGTGACATTCACAACCTCACCCAAAAAGAAAATTGAATATGACTGAAGGAAAATAATTTGTATGTCTTCATTTAATCCAAATGTCCAGGTTATATAAACATGTTTTCACACGACTGTAATCTAAGTGCTACGAAGGCAAATGCATAAAAATAATCCTAAGACGTTTACTTTCAGAACATTAAAGTTCTTTTTTCTTTGTTGTTCCCCAGCATTGGGATAGTCATGTGTCAACTTTTTAGTTTACCGAAGAAACAGTCATGAGTGTTATTATTCGCATTATAATACACTTCCAAATAAGAGGTTAATGAATCCAAGGATGTAGACAGGTTAGATATTATTGCACCACAAACCACCTACTGATTGCTCTTTTAATACTATACAAATTGGCATTAAATTCCGTTGTTCCAACTACTGTTCAGTACATCACTTCATCAAAGTGTCACATATTTTCCACTGCCTGTTGGCAGTAGCTGGCATTATTAGCAGAAAATGACAGGAATTTGGTACCGGATATTTTGACAAATAATACTGACTTTTTTGGTTTCTTCAAGTGCTACTTTGCTTTGGTACAAAGACCGAAATACAATCGTCGGTAAATGTATCTTACGCTTAAGTTACACTAGTAAGATGAGTAAAGTGAGCCGCATGTATTTTATATTGTTTTAAAACACATTTTTTACATATTTTGATAAATAATACACACAATTTTTGATTTCCTTAAACTGCTATTTTACTTCAGTGCAATGATCGATTTTTTTGCCCACAATGAGAGGTCGAACTTTCCTCTGTGTGGAACCTTGTCCACAGACATTACTACCCCTGATACTCATAATAATACTGTCCATAAAAACCAAAGTAACACTCTGCGTGCTGGCTGATAGGAGTGATTGTAAGTGGGAAACTGCCATCAGCCACTGTGCTGAGTGCCAAATTGGTTTGTGTGAGCGGTACAGCATTCTTTTCAAGAAAATCGAGAAACTGCCATGTTGATATAACTGTTTATGAAGATAACACATCATATATGATGCTTATCGTATATTTTCACATTAGGAAAATATACAGTCTAAGTGACCACATTAAAGATCTTTCCAAAATGCATCATATTTATACAGTTTCGTGGTCTAAAGTGGCGAAAAATGTGACGTTGGCGGCTAAACATGCAGTAGATCTTATCTGGGAGTTAGCTCTTGATATTATTTAGTTACTGATTACGAAAAGGAAATGAGTTACAGGCAGTAAACTTTTTAGAGAGCCTTAGCACCATAGCTCCGTTTGGTAAGTGTCGCAGCCGCAGAATGGCAACCATGACTCAGGCCAGTTCAGACATAATGTGGCGTCGGAATTTTCACGAAATACAGCGAATAACGCCAATCAGTAGCGTCAAATATATTTTTCTTGAGTAGACCATGATGCAGTATCTTCTTTCGCTCATAAAATGGTTTTTGTTGAGGTGAAATATTAGTCAAAAGCTTATAAAAACTTCAGGTGTTGAAACTTCGGTTCTACGCAACCAATAGGACATAGCGTCAAGTAGACCTAACAGCAAAAATAATAAGAATCTATGTTAGCCACTCAGTAACGTCACTCATATTTTTCAAGTGCAGAACACGATGCTTACTCTTGTCACCACTAGAATGGTGCCTGTGGGGGAAAGTATTACTGAAAAACATCTTTGAAACGTTAGGTGGTTAAGTTCGTTTTTATGCCACCAGTTGAACATTACGTCCAGTAGGCCTAAGATCGATAGAAGTAAAAAGCTATATTAGGCAGTTAACAACCTTAGTTACACTTTTCTATCGTGGAACATTATGTCTTATCTTTTTCCGCCCTAAAATGTCGTTAAGTGAGGTGAAGCATTAGTACTTCTAAAAACTCCAGACATGAAACTTCGACCATTGTATCGCCAATAACATAAAATCAAGTTGGCCTAAGATTGAAAGACGAATATATTTACATACTTTGATAAATATTACATACAATTTACATGTGGGATTAACACTGTGACACTTAACGTGACGATTTGCAACCATGTTGAGGCCTCAAGTGTATTTTAAACTCCATAAGTATCAATGAAATGAGCCACAAGTGTTTTTGTACTTTTACATAACACATCTTTATGTATTTTATTAAACATTATTATTTTTGGTTTCTTTGAAGTACAATTTTACTTTGGTATGGAGATGGAACTACAGTCGTTCTCAAGTGCACCGTAACCTGTAAGATAGACCAGTAGCGCTAATAAGAGAGCCATATGTATCTTGTACTTTTATGGTAATATGGGCAAATAACACTGTGATATTCTATTTGAGGAAGCATTGTGCACCAAGTGGGGTACAATGATCGAACTATGGTCGTATTTTGGAGCTAAATGGGGTACACAAAACAAGATGACAGATTCTAGGGCTCATATTGATTGGCTGTTTCATTTTAAGGAACAGTAAAATACTGCCATACGACTAGGAGAGCAAAATTTGCAAATGTTGTCTTAGAAGCACTCTGATTAGCCTATTTGCAGGAAAGCGTCATGGCTCTGAAGAGAGAAACCACACCAGGTTCGCTTTCCTTTGGTTGGTCAAAATGATACTTCGTACCCACACTGACTTCTGCATGATATTGCTGCACAGTGGGAGTGTCGACGGCTGTGTAGATGATTCCGCCCCGCAATGTGTTTGGAGGTTATTTGTACCTGTGCGTTTGTCTCGATCTGAATAACCAATTAAGCATGGTACCTCTGTCTACAAAGATCGTCAATGCTCATCGCGCTACACTGTTCATATAACCTCGAACATACATGCGAAAAAAATAGTGTCCATGGGTCATATAATCCGATCAGACAAAGCCTTTATTCAGCCTTTATTCAGATACTGTAACATATTTAACTTGTGAAATATTATTGCAGAAAATCTCCACTTTAAAAAAAAAAAGAAAAAAAAGGCACCTTAGAATTAAGATTATAATAAAGATCATATCGAAGAAGTAAACATCTCAGGAATAGTCTTCCACCCAAGTTATATCCATCAAAGTCCCTGGAAGTAGTAGAAGTGGTCGTCAAACACAACATAATAAGTCATAAAAATTATCGTGTCCGAAACTATCGAATTCATGGATCTGTTAGATCCGGTATTAAGCCACAATTTGCTTTCATACAGATACAATCCAGTACATTAGCTGCAGTACCTTACACACTTACGCGAATCGCATGCCTGGTTCATGTTGTGAATAGGAGCTTGAGTGTAAAGTGAGAGTGAGTGGTCCAGTCCATCCCTGGAAGCGTCAGTGACAAAGCGGTATCTGTAATAACATTTGCAAAGTGTACAGAGTAATAAGTCTCTTCAGAGCTGCAGTTTGAGTCCAGGCGTTAAGCGCACGTGTTACGATGAAGACCTGACGCCTCGTCAGCTGGTCGTGGCGTCGCTACCTCTGATCAGAGCCATGACTGCGCGCAATGCTGGTGACGTCGGCGAAGCGAGGAAGGTGCTGCCCACCCAGACACTCTACAATGACACAGTGCGGCTACCACAGAAGCGCTCTAAAAGGCAGCCCATCATGCACTCAGGTGGAGACTGCCGCCTGCGGTCCAGGAACTCATTTGTTGTAAAGACTAGGTCCTGTCCATCCACAGTTGGTCGACCAGGACGGCAGAAGATGCTCAACCATCTACCAGGAGGCTGTGGAGATGCGTCATGCCTTGCTGCGGTGAAGACAGGAGCTTGCGGATCATCCGCAATCACACATATTGTAGGAGGGCTGGCAGCACACGAGTCTTCTCATCCGCGATGATCCAGTAGACAGCAACTATGGCGTGTATCAGGTTTGCTGCATCCTGGTACTGAAGTCAGCAAGCAAGCATCAGGCTGGCCATTATCGATCAGCTTCTCGAGTTTTCACTGAAACTCAATAGACTATCATTATCTCTGGTTCTAGCGACACGGGCAAACTGGCAGCACGACAGAATATGTTCTTGAGCTACGGAAGCCTCGCTATTTAAAGGGCCTAGCCCGCATTCATGACACTATGGCTCTGAATACATGAGCGCATTTGCCCTCGTTTGTCGGACCCATCAGCGCTCCTAACCTCTCTGTGGTAATTCAGTAATTATTCTGGATCACTGAGCTGGACTTTTACTGTCTACCTTTGATTTAGTAGAGGTGCTCTGGTGATGAAGTTACATAGCATTAACTCACAGTGCCTTGTGGAACAGCACTTGCGCTTCTATCTTGCTCTGAGGTCTGTTGCGTTGGTGGTACGCCTTGTTGACATACCAACTGGCACATCAACCCAGCACTAAACCTCTCTGTTCTGAGCTCGCATGGTAGAACATTTAAAAAGCTTAAACATGTACAATAAATAATTCTGCTCTGCAATACTCCTCCCCTGTGCCAAGAAAAACGTCCCGAATTTTGTAAATGTTTATCCTCCGCACCAATCTCATAGATCTACTTACATAAAGTTCGTTGTGCACTTTGCACCAACTTTGTCACTCCTGGGAGCTGATTTAAAGAGATCGTTTCCAACTTCTGTATCGTTATTCTTAAAATTCCGTTTGCTGAATCTTCGTTAAAGTTACGCTACCTTACCCCTATTTTCGTTTTCACGAAATATACTAATTTTACAGGTTTCTTAGTCCATCTTTTTCAGTTTATGCTAGTTAATCACTCGACAAGTATCTGATGTGTCAGTAAGCATGCACGATGGATGCATCTACGTCTGAGATATTGACAGATTGCTATCTGAAACAAGGCAATATTAGTGGCCGAAATGCTTATGGGTAGCACATTTTGGCGTCGGTTCTCCTGGTATTGCTAAATATAAACATCAAAAACAGTTTGCATTACCTCGGTTCCAAGAGTTCCTGGACCTGTACAGAAAATTGGAATAAGGATCAACACAAATATCATTTCCGCCTTTTTTATTTCTCATGAAAGCCACACATTGAATGTTATATCACCTTACAGCGAGACCTTCAGAGGTGGTGGTCCAGATTGCTGTACACACCGGTACCTCTAATACTCAGTAGTACGTCCTCTTCCATTGATGCGTGCCTGTATTCGTCGTGGCATACTATCCACAAGTTAATCAAGGCACTGTTGGTCCAGATTCTATCACTCCTCAAAGGCGATTAGGCGTAGATCCCTCAGAGTCGTTGGTCGGTCGCATCTTCCATAAACAGCACTTTACAATCTATCCCAGGCATATTCGATAGGGTTCATGTCTGGAGAACATGCTGGCCACTCTAGTCGAGCGATGTCGTTATCCTGAAGGAAGTCATTCACAAGACGTACGCAATGGGGCGCGAGTTGTCGTTCATGAAGATGAATACCTCGCCAATATGCTGCTGATATGGTTGCAGTATCGGTCGGAGGATGCCACTCACCTATCGTACAGCCGTTACGGCGCCTTCCATGACCACCAGCGGCGTACGTCGGGCCCACGCAGTGCCACCCCAATGCTGCACTCGCTGGACAGTCTGCCTCCAAAAACGTCTCCGACGATTGTCTTGTTGAAGGCATATGCGACACTCATCGGTGAAGAGAACGTGATGCCAATCCTGAGCGGTCCATTCGGCATGTTATTGGGCCCATCTGTACCGCGCTGCATGGTGTCGTGGTTGCAAAGATGGACCTCACCATGTACGTCGAGAGTGAAGTTGCGCATCATGCAGCCTATTGCACACAGTTTGACTCGTAACAGGAAGTACTGTGGCTGCACGAAAAGCATTATTCAACATGGTGGCGTTGCTGTCAGGGTTCCTCCGAGTCATAATCCCTAGGTAGCGGCCATCCACTGCAGTAGTAGCCCTTGGGCGGCCTGAACGAGGCATGTCATCGACAGTTCCTGTCTCTCTATATCTGCTCCATGTCCGAACAACATCACTTTGGTTCACTCCGAGATGCCTGGACACTTCCCTTGTTGAGAGCCCTTCCTGGCACAAAGTAACAATGCCGACGCGATCGAGCAGGGACATTGACCGTCTAGCCATGGTTCAACTACAGACAACACGAGCCGTGTATCTCCTTCCTGGTGGAATGACTGGAAGTGGTCGGCTGTCGGACCCCTCCGTCTAATAGGCGCTGCTCATGCATGGTTGTTTACGTCTTTGGGAGAGTTTAGTGACATCTCTGAACAGTCAAAGGCACTATGTCTATGATACAATATCCACAGTCAACGTCTATCTTCAGGAGTTCTGGGTACCGGGAAGATGCAAAACTTTTTTTGATGCGTGTATGTTCCAACATTTGCCCAATGGGAATGTCACCTTTCTATGATGCTTTTTGTGTGTCTAAAGAATATATGAGCTCATAGTTCAGAGTGTCGTTAAGGTAAGTTAGATTTTGCGGTGACAGTACTTCTAACGGTTTATCTGTTCAATACAATCCAGAAGGAGTGAACTGAAGTACAGTCGTACTCATGATTGTAGCTAGGAGACGGAAGTTCGTCTCGGCTATCTCGCAAGTCGTGCCGTTTACCAAAACACCACTATCATGTAACTCGAGCTTTACCGTGCCTTGAGATTTCCCATTCTTATAGCAGTTCATGATTAAATGTTATGTTGCAAAAACTGAGTACATCCATTGCACTCCTACCTACTGCAAATAAAGCTGTGGGGCCAATATTTTTTTCTGAAATTTCGTTGCATCCGTTTACCCCAGAAGTAGTTGTATCTCGCATGTCTGGGCGTCAGTCTGCACTTCTCTGCCTGTGCAAAAGGTGATATTCTCCTTCTAAGCGTCTTGTAGTGGCCTTAGTGACATAAGAGGTTGAGCTTCCCATGCTCAGGAATTATTACCACCTCTCGCGACTTCACTTGTATCCTTTTTCTTATCGCTGTCCATCTCACTAGATATGGAAGAACCGTGTATCATCGATACTGCGTGTTCATCCCTACAACTGGTAGTCGAACCACTATGTATGGCGTTGCTGTATGCGTACTCCCACGGTCGCCCTATGGTAAACGTTGCTGAGTTCTTTTCCAACACCTCTGTTCATTTCGTAGCTCTGTAGGAAATTCTACTTATGCTAGTTGCGACCCTGACAAGAATTGTTGCAACGGCAGTAACACCTATGAGCTGCTTGCTACCTGTGAAGACTGAACGAAGATAAGGAAAGCAAAGAATAGAGCTTATAATTGCTTTCCTCAGAGGTCAGCTACTTAATTTTCCGGAAAAGCTTCGCTCAACGACGAACATTACTCACAACGAATGCCGATGCTGCTCGCTTTACTTTACTTCATACCTATAGTGGAATGATTCACTAAGTTAAAGACGTGGACTGTCGTAGTTTTGAAAAATATATGCACAATTCGATCTGTCAATCACGTTGTGCTGTGTGGTTTATTAAATGTCGTACTTCGTTTCAGAGTGTCTGAAATTTTGCGTCTCCTTTCATGCAATAGGAAAGCTGATAATCACATAGAATAATATACAAAGACATGATCTGGCTTTGAAATAAACAGACCAGATAAACATTAAACGAGTTCAGTATATTCCTAGTTAACGAGTGACTGGTTATTGATTCTTACATGATGGTAGATGGAAAAAGGAAGCTAGTGCGAAACAGCAAGACTTCTCCTGGCTGGTTGCAGAAAAACGTGAAGGATGCGCATACCTTCATTTACAAGTATCTTATTTCAGTAAGTTATATATCGCTATCGGACTCTTGGGTCTTCTCCCTCGTGACATATATTTTAAACTTTACATATAGAAGACAAAGAAAATAAATCTGGATTCGGAGTCTTATATATGTAGTTGCCTCCTTCATTGTCTGCAATACAGGCTGTCTAATTACTGTCTGCTGCAAATCTGAATGTAGCATGGAGTATTATTTGGTACTGCGTTGTTGTTTGCGCGTTACCTAAAATATGGCTAAGCTGTTATTAAACAAGCAGGAGTACGCCTGATACCAGCTGTTTTTTTTTCTTTCTTTTCTTGCAGTTGTACGGGCCATGAGCTAGTTTCTGTACGACTGCAAGGTCATCTACGAATAACATTCTTTGGACATCGTTACGGACCTGAGTAACTAACTGTTAGTGTTTGATCAGAGTGTTGTGAAACATGAAAATAGGTGTAAAGTTCATTACTGACCCAGTATTATATAACATTATGTGATGGGAGAGTGTCTGGTTGTGCTTTTTGTCATGCTTATTTCTATGTACAGTATTATTAGAGCATTAAATTATTAAAAAACAAGCACAGCCCCAGATCGTAGAGCTAGTTGTGAAACGATACATTTCTTTGTCGCATATTACTATAGTGCTTGGTTACAAAATAGTCTTTCGTGTTTACTAAACCATTACTGAAATTGGGATATACGTTGTCAACAACTTATACCAAATGTGTCAAAATTCAACTCAAGCTGCTTTGTGTTCATGATTGTTGTGAGGCTGTGTGGCCATATCATTGCCTTTTTTATACAATTTTTTTAAAAAATGCTTCACAAAAGTAACACAGCTCACATCCCTCAAAAATTCATTTTTTATGACCTCATACTTGCATTCCGCTTGACTACAGGTACTGAGTCCACATTTTCACTGTCACTGTGAAAATCATCATCTACAAATGGCAAGACGGAAAAGTAATCTTGAAATTTTTCTGTGTTATTGCAATCATCTATTAATTCAGTCGTGGCAAATGGCAGGGCAGAGAAGCCATTTCTTTTATTTTCTGCGTTTTGTTCGTCCAGCAATTCAACATTTGCAAAAGGTACCAAAGAGAAATCATGTACAAAGTTTTCTACATAACTTAAGATATAGTCTGGTAAATCATCAATTGCAAAGGGTAGTAGAGAGAAATCGTGTTCTGTATTTTCTACCTGTTTGCGTACATTTACTAGTTGACCATTTATTTTTTCTAAAATATTTGTACATAGTCTACTGACATGTGTTAAAAGGCTAGCTGTCAGTCTATCAGATTTTGATAATACTTCCTCTGTAATATAATACGATTGGCCAATCATGTTATGCTGTCATCTCCGCAAGGTTTGAACACTCTTCCCACTAATCACATGGCCAAGGTAGTTTACCTGCATTTGTTCTAAGTGGCACTTGCCTATGCAAAGCATTAAATGTGCAGATCATAGCCTACTGAACAGATCTTGCCAGCGTTTCACATTCTCTGGCATATTCTTTGAGAATACAATGATATCATCCAAATATACCATTCAAGTTTTCAGCTTTAAGCCATGTAGAATTCCATCTAATAACCTCTATCTTCTGAGACTACCTCTAGCTGTTGATACTTTCTTCTCCTCAGATCCATAGTTTTTAAGTGTTGGCACTGTCCTAGGTTGTCTAATATTTCCATAATATTGGGAACTGGATATGTATTCGTCACAGTTTTCTTATTCAGGTAGCGATAATTGCAAAAGAGTCTGTACTTCCTGGTACCACCTGTTGAAGTTTTTGGCATAGTGACGACATCTACATCCCATGGGCTCTCACTATACTCTATTATACCTTCCACTAACTATTGATTTATGCCTCCGTAATAGGTTGAAGTTGCCTCAGTGTGTGATGCCGTTTCCTATGAACCAGCCCATTATTTTCCATAGGCGTTCGGTGCTGGGTAACTGGTGTTACTGGTAAAAAACCCTTCATGTTAAAGGAACCCATAAACTTTTGTAGTGAAGTTTCCACTGCCTGCCGAGTGTTACCTCACAAGTGACTCATTTTTTCTCGGTAACGCTGCTGCATCGATCGTTTACTTACAGCTCTGGTTATCACTTTACCTATCATCTAATACCTCCAATGTGGCAATCATTAAACCCTTCAACAAACTATCCATGCCCATGCCAAAGCTACGGGAACGACAAATTTACCATTAATAATAAGTGTGCTACACTTCTATGCACAAAGTAATGAATTCTGTATAATTTTTCATTTTCTTTCAGTGGCTCTACCACACATAATACTTCTTTTGGTAAATCGATATCAATGGAAACCACTACTAACTTTACCATACCTGCTGATATTTTATCGTGAGAACCAGTCTTTAGCATATGGGTTTACTGTTTAGATGGTAACACCTTCATGATAGGTGCAACTTGCGGCATTACCTCATTTGCTGTTGTATCATCCAATTACAACACAGTCCCAATGTCAAAGATCGATTTTACGTGTCTTTTGTCGAGAAAATCTAGCCCAGGAATTGCCGAATATCCTTGATCCACATATAGTAATACTTCCATATATTTCTGAATCTCTTATACTGAAACGTGCGATGTTGTGCCCAATTATTCTCACCCACTCCACGCAGTTCATGATTTGTGGCCCCCAGCCTCCTCCTGACCATGAGTTCCAGAATGACGACTGACACGTGCACATCTGTGTCCACCAAAAATTTATGTTCCTTGCCTTTTACAGAGCGTGAAAAACAGAATTCCATCTGTACATCTACTTGTGCAGTGTTGCGTTCTATTGGGAATGTCTTACGACAGTTGAAGCACTCCCGTTTGCGTTCAACGGCTACTTCTGCTGGCGTTGCTTCCCCTTCGTATGCTTCCCACAGTCCTGTGCTTGTCCACACTTATAGAACTCAGGTTGCTGACACTGCTTTCGTACGAGACTTTTACATCTGCATCTGTAACACTTTACTTCCGCAGAAAAATCGCGATGATCCGTAAGTGTTCTAGTATCAATACCGATCTCCCCTAATTGTGTTGCGACCCTCAGAGCCACCACTAAATCCTCAAGATTTTTCATGTATACGATAAGTGACATCTCTGCTTAGATACCACGTAGAAAAAAGTGCAAAGCCCTATTCTCGACTTCCCAAACAAGATCGCATTTTGCATCAGGTGGTATGTTTGTGCATTGACCCTCCGAATTCTATCCAAAAAGGTTTCTACCGATTTCTTATGTTTCTATGTCAATGTGCTTAATCTTCCCCGGAAAATCCTTGTGCTGCTTGCTTCTGATAACGTCGCCGTAACCCATGTTGCTGGAATGTTTCTGCTTTACTGGAAACTTCATGGTACAACACATACGTCTTTTCTTCGCCGTCCAGTCGTAAATTAGCCACACAGAGACAAATCTCGTCTGTCGGGCCACTCACTGCGGCGGTAGCCTTAACATTGTCAATGAACGCTGTTACGTCCTTCGTTGCCTTTCAGAAAAAGGTGTTGTTAAGGTGACCGCTGTAAGATCGAAAGAAGAAGAGGAGGGTACAGTTACTACTGTCTTGGTTTCCATAAGCCCTGATTGTAATTACTTAACAACATGTTGTAAAACTTCTACCGTCCTATGTAGCTCCTCCTTTTCCCGCTGTGTCTGGGAATTCAACTATGATGCTACTTGTACCTGCTGCATCAAGGCAACAACAGTCTCACCTGTAGTAACAGAAATGGTATCTGGCATTTTGTGTAATTTACTATTTCCGTTTTCAAAAACAAGAAATAAAAACGGAAATACTGTACTTCCAATACGTACACAACAGTTATACACTAATCATTCCGGCGTATCATCGCCCAACGAGACTCAGAACGATAGGCCACTACGGGGTCTATCGTCTAAACAACCCGTGGCTTCGAACTTCGAAATCATTCTCCCCACAGCTGCATTTGTCAACGGACCTTTACCCTTTCGAATCCCCTTCCTATGGCGATAGGATCGCAACGCTGAACTTGCACGTTCCCCATTCTGATAATACAGCTTCACTAAAAGCGCCTTTTCAGGTAACGTCAACATGCTGCGACTGCTGGCGCATTTAGTTCTCTCTCTCATTACAGCTCCTTTTATACACGATTGTCATTGACGTTTTGCTGTCCAACGCCATCTGTCGGACATTTTGTGAACTTTGTTTTTTTTTTGTTCTAATAAAACCCCATGTCATTCCAAGCAAGTGTGTCAATTTTTACCTCTCTATCTACATTATTCCGTGGTTTATTAAGTTTTCTTATTCATACTGACTTTTTGATCACCCTGTATATTGCTTTTCTACCTACCTCGCTCTGAGGTCTGTTGCATTAGTGGTACGCCTTGTTGACATGCTGACTGGCACATTAGTCCTGCACTAACCTTCTCTGTTCTGAGCTCACTTTTAAAAAATTTCAACATGTTCAATAAATTAAACTGGTTCGACCAACACATACAAGACAGTAATCTGAAACAGTAACTCCTTCTCCACACAGCAAGTTTGCCGCTCATAGTAATAGCCACGAGATAAGCTGTAAGTAATATACTAGTATCCTATGTTGAAGAGATCACATAGTTAGCTTCCCTGACTAACGTGAAGAAAATATAAGCACAAAATTCTTAGATTTAGACGGTTTATCCGTAGAAAAATTTATAAACTCAAGACCTTGTGAAAAACTTGAAGCAACATCCACAAGGAAACCACTGTGTTACCCATTAACCACAAAGTATAATCAACAGAACGGGAAGGTAGAAATGTTTTTATTAAGAATATACGACATACAAATACACAAAAGATCAAACGTAGAGAAAACACATAACACAATAAAACCAATACAATGACACAAACAGTAATCAATCAACCGAAAGCCTTTTACACCAGTAACTACCACACCGAATGTAACGAAAGTTCTGTAAAAGTCGTAAACTTTTTCACATAATATAAAGTTAAAATATAAATCTCGACTTGTCACAGAAACTGAAACATAGTACACATGAAGACACGGGATACTTAACACAATCTGTAATATACCAGATCATACGATCGCATTGTTATATGCATTACATATGTAAAACTGCAAAGGAATTCTCTTAACTATACAACGATTACAAAAAAATCCTGTGACAGCAATGAGCATTCACCTGTTGTAAGCCAAGCACAGGAAACAGTACGTAATTTCATTATAATAAAAGACAAAACTTAAAACATTGAACAAAATATTAAAAGGATAAAAAGGAATTTTTATGGAAAATCAATAATTCACCAATATTTTCACAGAAATAACTTTAAATTTATAAATAAAAACCGGCGGGAGTCAACTACACCATTTTTTTCCAAAATTTCTCAAGTATTATAGAACAGATATAACAAAGATAGTTAAACACGTTTTGAATTTTGGCGTACAGTTTGACATAGCGTGAATGTCAACACACAAATAATGTAAGACCACTGGAAGAAACAGTTTTAATGATGTGCTTTATGGATCACGTGCTTTATTTCTGTGACTTCTCTCCAGGAGTCTTGTACTTTTTGTCATACAGAGAAAACGATGTGTTTTGGATGCAGTGTGTACTACTTGTAGACTGCGTTCGTGAAAAACTGATAAATTACACACGCGCGTTTCTAACGTCCTGAAAGCACACACTTGGCCATTACCTCTTCTGATTGCAGTAACCAGAAGCTTCGAAGTAAAGAAGTCAAATGGGGTGTTGTAACACACCTGACAACACAAATAATTGCCACTGGCATTGCCTTGGAAATAAATCATTATAAAACTGAGTGGTAACTGGATTATTGTTAAACTTTGCTACGTTCGTATACCTTTTCTTGCGCTTCCAAGAGCCTCTTATTTCTAAATAAGCGAATATACCAATTCCCCTTTTCAAATGTAGTAAAACATTACAAACTTAACACTAGGTTGAAATAATAATTGTTTCCGGAATGTGTAATATATTTATCGGAGCGTACTAAATAGGAGATGTTTTTGGGGTGGAAAATGTTAGTAGAGGGCTAGATAACGTGTACTCAGCTGCAGATAAAGTGAACATTATTATGTGATTGATCTTTCTGTCTGTCTACTAGAATGCGCCACAGGTAAGTACAAGTAGGTTTGTATATACATATTTCTCCCGCCTCCGTAATCATTAGCGAGTGTTTCTGTCTAGTAATAAGCGAAATTGTTGGTAATTCTCAGATCCAAAGTCATGTAGAGAAGTCAGGAGGACTAATCAAACTATGGTCAAGAGAGACGGCGCAGGGCTTAAGACTCTGGTTTCATATCTGGTACAATCGGGATCCAGTTCCCTAGTTGCCGCTCAAAGTTCGGGATCCCGTGGTTTCCCTAAATCAGTTAAGCCAAAACCTGAAATGGCTTCGTTGAAACTTCATGCCCACTTTCCTTCCCCATCCTGCCCCAACAGCAGCCAGTGCTTCGTCCCTAACTACCTTGTCGTCGGTGGGACATTAAAGCCCAGTCTTTCTTCGTTTGAACTAGTTTCGCTTTTACCAGTTGACAAAAATAAAAATTTCCGTGGCAGAAGGAAGCAATCTCATATTTGACTGTCGTAAGTGCTTAGATGTCAGTGAGTAAATTTAAGGTTTCATCAGGTGAGCGTGCCATTTATTAAATCTTTTTCTCCAAAACTTCCCACAGTGGAAGATGTGGTAGTGCGTCTCGGAACGAGACCAACAGCTATTCAGCTATAGTTTCTACAAAATGTTACTCATTTACCATCTCTCGAATCAAAGCTTACGTATACAGAAAAAATACAATTTCAGAGTATAATAGATAGAAGCGCTATGTCTGTAAGTTAATGTAACAATAAAACGAGTTAACTTACAGGAAATTTGATGTAGGAGAATAAGGTACCAAAGTCTAAGGTTAGCAATGGCCAGAGAAACAGAGGACACTAGTATTTTTTTGGAGGATCCAAGGTCCTAAGCTGTTTTCAGTATTTTATGTATTTGGTTAGTAGATCGTAATGTGCTAATGAATGGGTAGATTTCCATCATTTTCTAGCACTTAACGATGTATCATTTCTGTAGAAACTGAATTTTGAGAGAAATTATCCACGATAATGATAGGCGAGATGACGGCCTGGTGTAGTTTAGAGGCAGTTGAATCAGTCCTGTCCCTCAGAACATGTTAGGGTCTAGAATTTTCACAGATTAAAGTCACGTATCAGATCAGTCTAAATAACCACGTTCGATTTACAGTCCGACAGAAAATTCCAGTATAGTGCAAACTCCACTAAAAAGGGAATACTGCTTATAGTTCTAAAACATGACGTATTACTTATTGCAAATATCACAAAATATTGTTATTGATTTTATTCAGTTTGAGCAAGGAATGCTTATTCTCTAAGGGTTTCTGAAAGGCATGTTAATAGCCTGTCGTTTTTAATTTAAACCACAATTCTGAGTTTTCAGAAATAATTTCACTCTTTAATTTGTATTTGAAATTATTTATCTTAAGAAATATAGAGCATAGAAATATGAAGACCCGAAGATAAACGTAAACTAAAAGTATGTTTTTTAACTCATTAAAACTCATTGAGCGTACCTATCACAGATTTTTTGTCGGTCTTTTTGTGATGTTATATAACATGATTTTTTCTGTTCACTATATTTACATTCTGTTCGGAAGTATATAGATTTCGTTTGTGAAAATTGGCACTTGTACTTCGGGTTTGCCGATTATGACAACAAATAGTGCAAAATTAAGTTTCTTCGCATTTACATTACGTTTATTATAGCTAGAACTCCATTATTAATAGAAACACCTGAGGGCTCGCCAGTAAAACTGTTGTCTTGAAATAATTATTCTTAACTCGTCATTGGTTCTTTTTTGATACTGAGACAAATTTAGAAAACAAACTACTGTTCCACTCTACGCGTTCAGCGCATAGAACGAAAATTATTTTCAAACTAAATGACTTCTTGAAGTATTTAAAAACTGTGATACATTTTTAGGCCAGTATTGTTCTGCCCACGCTGTACTTATGTACCGAGCGAGGTGGCACATTGGTTAGCAAACTGGGCTCGCTTTCGGGAGGATGACGATTCGAAACCTCTGTCCGGCCATCCTGATTTAGGTTTTCCGTGATTTCCCTAAATCGCTTCCGACAAATTCCGGGATGGTTCCATTGAAAGGGCACGGCCGACTTCCTTCCCCATCCTTACCTAATCCCATGGGACGGATGACCTCGCTGTTTGCTCCCTTCCCCCAAACCAACGGACCAGCTTACATGTACATTCTTAAAGAACCAGCTGCAATTTGTTGAACCCTTGATCACATCTCGAACAACAAAAGAACTACTTCTCCTATATCCCAATCTTCCAAGCGCAACGAGATATGTATTGGTCTCTTCACTGTAATTTGCACTGAATTAAGATTGACACCACTGGAATTCCTCTCATTTGATGAAATGGTCTATGAATAGCTAATGCACACTGTATCAGTTTTATACTCAGAGAGTAGACCACAGAATACTCGTTATGTTTACCAGTATCAATGGCTGTCGATCGTTGTAAAGCGATCAGCGTACTGTACAATCTGCAGTCAATGAACTCCAGTCCAAGAAAAGCCGTGAACTCTTCGCAATAAACATGTCTTAATGAGTGACCGCGAGTATGTACAAAAAAAACGCACGCTATCAATGTTTACTGTATAAATCTCGTTTACTAGCGGTTATTAGCGCGTAACAATTTATTAGCCAATCGTGACACAATATCTGGTTCTCCTGCGGTTTTGCCAGTAAGTTATGGAGTGTCATTTGAAACTGTCAAAGATTGTGCGATTGGGAAACGGAAAATGAAACGGAATATATTTGAGTTCAATGACTGGGAGCATTCCTTCACTGCGTTCTTCGTAAATCGACGCGAGTTTAAGACTACTGTTGGAATCGAAAGTGCCATTCGAAACACAAGTGAATATTCTTTCTTAGCAGAGTAACGACGGAAGATACAAACGTTTCTTAAAAGCGATGTAAACGTTTGACGTTTCTGTTAATAGCGCATAGTGGGAAGTGTAGCACTCACACGGAATCTCCCATTTGTACGCGGATAACTTCCATGTGCGGTTCTAACAGCTGTTTTTAACTAATGGAAGTCAAATTATGGAAAAGTCAGTGGACTACATCAGAAAGATCCCTTTAGCTGCCATATTGCAGTAAATAAAGAGTCGTAATTGGGTTGCGAAGCTGTAATTGATACCGTTATGGTAATGGGCAATACCGTTGAATTCGCGTCTTATGAACATTTATTACATTTCGGCAATGATATACACAACTTTTATGCATTCATCGGTGCCTATGCTTTTCCAGATTCCGAATTTACTATAGTGGTGTATTTAGAAACTGGTATGTACGCGATTTATAGATTTTAATTACTTTATTTCTTATTTTCCATGAGCTGCAGTAATCACACTAGAACATTGCTAGTTGGTCTCCAAAGAGTGTTTGTTGCATATAGCTCCAACTGAATACATTGTCAGTTTTTAGTTGCATGGAAACATCGACAAAGAGTGATTCCCTTTAATGCAGGGACACAATCCAATATCTAGTCCGTATGTGTCATAAAGTACCACATTAGAATCTTATTTGGTAGTCCGGTCTGGTATAGCAACGCCTTTTTTAATATATTTATCTCAGACGTGACAATTCATCTGGCCCTCCATGATGTAATACCCTCCACCACGTTATTTATCAACGTTGAGATAGTCAGGGATATACACTATGCTCACAATAACTAATAGCAATGCTTGTATTATCGGAATATATTGTACAGTTTGTAACACAGAACTAAATGATAATCAAAAACGAAAAATATATACAAGGACAAGGTGAAAAGGAGGAACCGTTGTTAAAATTGTGCCTATGGACTTATGGATAAATTACGAAAGACTAAACCACTAGTTTACTTTTTAAAAAAGAACGAAGCAACGTGTATCTGACTGGTTTTTTTAATAGTATGAATACTTTATCTCTATGTGAAGAAATACCTCAAATGTAAAACAGTATGGTATTATGGATCAACATATGTACACATACTGATATCTACATTGACTTTCTTTTCCTAATTTTGAAACTGAGAATATATGTGACTGAAAAATATTACATAGCAGGTTCGGTACATCCAAATATGCAAATGATTCGGAATATGGAAGAGTACATGTTCTCTGATTTTAAGCATTTAATATGGTGTGAAGCCCTCACATGTTGTAGTGATATGATAGGCACGTCTTAACATGGACTCAAAAATAACTTGGCTATGTTCCAGCGGAATCTCCCTCAGTGTGATATGCATGCGAGACTGTTAAGCATCGGCAGCTGCTGCTGGCAAACTGTGACTATAAAATTGCCAGGCGTGTATATCGAAAGCATGCTGGATGGTTCAAATGGCTCTGAGCACTATGGGACTTAACATCTGAGGTCATCGGTACCCCATAACTTAGAACTAATTAAACCTAACTAACCTAAGGACATCACATACATCCATGGCCGAGGCAGGATTCGAACCTGCGACCGTAGCGGTCGCACGGTTCCAGACTGAAGCGCCTTGAACCGCTCGGCCACAGCAGTCGGCTCATGCTGGATGGATGCGATGTCAGTCGGAACTGTTGGCCGGAGAATGAATCTTACCCTTCACCATTCGAAGAAAGCTTACATCTTCCATAACCATTTCGCCAGGTATTTTCCTGCTGAAATATGACATGTGGAGTAGTCTACAGAAGGGATACAACTTTGGACTCCTACCGATGTCGCGATCACTGTTCATATTACACTCAGTACGTTGTTGTCAAGGTTACATGTGTCCAATGGCGCTCCAAACCACTGCGGCTTGCGTTTGAGCGCTACGTAGTTCATCAACGGAAACTGCCAGATTGTGGCCTGGCAGCGCGCTAACTCGCATGTGGACATCGCTGTAGGTTAGGTGGAAGTAAGACTCGTCAGAAAACACAACAATTAGCTACTCACCTTCCCACTGACGGTGTTAACCTGACCACCGCAGCATGAAGAGTTTGTGGTTTCTGGACAATGGAAGCAGACGCAATGCCACGCAGTCTGTCAGTTCGGCCCGCAGTAGACGGTGCAGAATCGTCGACGCAGGCGGATCTATAATTTTTAGAATCGAGTCGACTTTGTGGATAACAATGTATTAGCAACTGGGACTATGCAGTCGAATTAGTTACTGTACCATGCTGTTGTCACATTGTGTAGGACAGTGCCCGCTGATCGCTGTGTATAAATCTCTTCTGTTCTGTAGTTCGACACTGTGGCAGCAACGTGCCCTGCACGAACCAAAAAGTTATGGTATGACAAGTACACCACCTAGAGACCTAGTATTCTGCTCCGTTGGAACTCACACACGTGCTTTTGTGTTTTGAAGTCAATGAGGCCTATTAGCTCTTGCTTTTACGTTTCCACTTCGCCTGACAGCTCTTTATTGACTGAGCTACTCGTAGCACTGAACCTTCTGGGCCCGCTGCCAGGCCTATCTGCATACCATCTCTATTCTGACGCAATCTCTTACTGTTATTACGCCGGCCGGGGTGGCCGAGCAGTTCTAGGCGCTTCAGTCTGGAACCGCGCGACCCCTACGGTCGCAGGTTCGAATCCTACCTCTGGTATGGATGTGTGTGATGTCTTTAGGAAGTTTAAGTAGTTCTAAGTTCTAGGGGACTGATGACCTCGAGAAGTTAAGTCCCATAGTGCTCAGAGCCATTTGAACCATTTTTGAACTGTTATTACACTGTTCTATACATCCTCCGAGTTTGCGTTCTGTCGGATATTTCTAGCTGGCTCCTGCAGTTTACGCAAAAAAATTGAGTGAGTCGCCTGCGCAAATAGACTTCAGTAATCGTAACTGCTGTCGAAACTAGTTACTTTCTGATATTCACTATATGTTGCAACAACTTAGTATCAATAAGTGAAAGAATTTGAAAACGAAAACGTTACAACGGGAAAGCTGCAATAGGACTTTATTCGACGATCAGTTTCGACAGCATTATTGTCTTCTGGTCGAACTTAAACGAGTCATACTGGCAAATTATTGCTAACCAGTGTCATCATGGACCGTGTATCAAGACTCCACATACTTATCCAGTATTATTATTATTATTATTATTACTATTCATTCTCTTCGTGCAGATGATGTTAAATCTATCGAAATCAGTTATAGTATTAAGTAAAGTAGTATTTTAGCCTTCCGGCGACCATGTTTTCCTTTCCCAAATACTGTGAATATGTGGGGCAACACTTACACAAATTCCGCTGAAGCGGCAAAGAAACTGGTATCGGCATAAGTATTCAAATACAGAGATATGTAAAAAGGCAGAATACGGCGCTGCGGTCGGCGGAGCCTATGTAAGACGAGAAGTGTCTGGCGCAGTTGCTAGATCTGTTACGGCTGCTACAATGGCAGGTTATCAAAATTTAATGAGTTTGAACGCGGTGTTATAGTCGGCGGACGAGCGAAGAGACACAGCATCTCCGAGGCAGGGATAAAGTGGAGATTTTCGCGTACGACCGTTTCACGAGTTGTGAATATCAAGAACACGGTAGAACATCAAATCTCCGACATCGCTGCAGCCGGAGAAAGATCCTGCAACAACGGAACCAACGACGACTGGGGAGAATCGTTCAACGTGACACAACTGCAACCCTTCCGCAAACTGCTGCAGATTTCAGTGCTGGACCATCAACAGGTGCCAGCGTGTGAACCGTTCAACGAAACATCATCGATATGGGCTACCGGAGCCGAAAGTCTACTCGTGTACCTTTGATAACTGCACTACACAAAACTTTACGCCTCTCCTGAGCCCGTCAACACCGACATTGAACAGTTGATGACTGCAAACATGTTGCCTGGTAGGATGAGTCTCGTTTCAGATTGTATCGAGCGGTTGGACGTGTACAGGTATGGAGACAACCTCATGAATCCGTGGACCTCGCATGTCAGCAAGGAACTGTTCAAGTTGGTGGAGGCTCTGTAATGGTGTGGGGCGTATGCAGTTGGAGTGACATAGTACCCCTGATACGTCTAGATACGACTCTGACAGGTGACACGTACATAAGCATCCAATCTGATCACCTGCATCCATTCAAAATTAGAATTACGAGGTGCATTCAAGTTCTAAGTCCTCCGATTCTTTTTTCTAATTAATTACTCACCCGAAATCGATGAAACTGGCGTTACTTCTCGACATAATCGCCCTGCAGACGTACAGATTTTTCACAAAGCTGACGCCATGATTCCATGGCAGCGGCGAAGGCTTCTTTAGGAGTCTGTTTTGACCACTGGAAAATCGCTGAGGCAATAGCAGCACGGCTGGTGAATGTGCGGCCACAGAGTGTGTCTTTCATTGTTGGAAAAAGCCAAAAGTCACTAGGAGCCAGGTCAGGTGAGTAGGGAGCATGAGGAATCACTTCAAAGTTGTTATCACGAAGAAACTGTTGCGTAACGTTAGCTCGATGTGCGGGTGCGTTGTCTTGCTGAAACAGCACACGCGCAGCCCTTCCCGGACGTTTTTGTTGCAGTGCAGGAAGGAATTTGTTCTTCAAAACATTTTCGTAGGATGCACCTGTTACCGTAGTGCCCTTTGGAACGCAATGGGTAAGGATTACGCCCTCGCTGTCCCAGAACATGGACACCATCATTTTTTCAGCACTGGCAGTTACCCGAAATTTTTTTGGTGGCGGTGCATCTGTGTGCTTCCATTGCGCTGACTGGCGCTTTGTTTCTGGATTGAAAAATGGCATCCACGTCTCATTCATTGTCACAACCGACGAAAAGAAAGTCCCATTCATGCTATCGTTGCACGTCAACATTGCTTGGCAACATGTCACGCGGGCAGCCATGTGGTCGTCCGTCAGCATTCGTGGCACCCACCTGGATGACACTTTTCGCATTTTCAAGTCGTCATGCAGGATTGTGTGCACAGAACCCACAGAAATGCCAACTCTAGAGGCGATCTGTTCAACAGTCATTCGGCGATCCCCCAAAACAATTCTCTCCACTTTCTCGATCATGTCGTCAGACCGGCTTGTGCGTGCCCGAGGTTGTTTCGGTTTGTTGTCACACAATGTTCTGCCTTCATTAAACTGTTGCACCCACGAACGCACTTTCGACACATCCATAACTCCATCACCACATGTCTCGTTCAACTGTCGATGAATTTCAATTGGTTTCACACCACGCAAATTCAGAAAACGTATGATTGCACGCTGTTCAAGTAAGGAAAACGTCGCCATTTTAAGTATTTAAAACAGTTCTCATTCTCGCCGCTGTCGGTAAAATTCCATCTGCCGTACGGTGCTGCCATCTCTGGGACGTATTGACAATGAACGCGGCCTCATTTTAAAACAATGCGCATGTTTCTATCTCTTCCCAGTCCGGAGAAAAAAAAATCGGAGGCCTTAGAACTTGAATGCACCTCGTATATATTAACACCTTCAGCTGCTGACGGGTGTTGATATATATAAACGGGTTCAGGTGAAAATGTGTGCCCCGACCGAAACTCGAACCCGGGATCTCTTACTTACATGGCAGACGCTCTGTTCATCTGAGCCACCGAGGGCACAGAGGATATTGCGACTGCAGGGACTATCTCGCGTACGCCTCCCGCGAGACCCACATTCTCACCTTATATGTCCACACACTACATTCGTAGTGTACCTACCCAACACAATCATTACTCGCGGAAGACATTCTTCCCAAAGCCCGTAAGAGTTCGGGTAATATGTGTGCATCAGACATGTCCGAAAGAACAGACACCATATCGATATAAGTATGCATCCATTTATGTCCATTGTGCATTCCGACGGACTTGGGCAATCCCAGCAGGACAATGCGACACCCCACACGTCCAGAAGTGCTACACAGTGGCTCCAGAAACACCCTTCTCTGTTTAAACACGTCCACTGGCCACCATACTCCCCAGACATGCATGTTATTGAGCATATCTGGGATGTCTTGCAACGTGCTGTTCAGAAGAGTTCTCCGACCCCGACCCCCCCCCCCCCTCCCCCCGTACTCTTTCGGATTTATGGACAGCCCTGCAGGATTCGTGGTGTCAGTTCCCTCCAGCACTCCTTCAGACATTAGTCGAGTCCATGCCACGTCGTGTTGCGGCACTTCTCGCAGAGGCCTCACACGGCATTAGGCACGTGTATCAGTCTCTTTGCCTCTTCAGTGTATGTCGTATTAATATATGCTTACAGCTGGCCATCTACGTGGCACTTTCAAATTTCCCAAAGATATTATATAATTAGTACTACTACTGATTAGCTAATTTGTACGTTACTTATACTATTTCAGTACAACCGAAGGAGGGCGGGGCGGGGAGAGACGACTGGCAGCGGCCATGTAGACACTCTTCAGGCTTTGATTACAAAAATTGAAACACACAAAAATGCACATTGCAAGGAATAAAACTGATTTGTGTTTCATGAGGTGATGTTTGCGCTCTTGAAATTCTGTAAGGGTAGCAGTCACCTGTAACATTTTTAGGTGAGAGTGCTGGATGCTCATGGATTTGGAGAGGAAGTCGTAGCAGAAAACATAAGAGACGACGTGGACAAAGAGAAGGCCTGTAGGTTGTAGGAGGCGAGTAGGAATGCAGAAATACAAGGATAGGGTGCGTCGGAGCCTTCTTTATGAATGAATGAGGTAGCGCAGAATTTAGTTGATGCAATGGGTACATCTCAGGAATGTTTTTATGATTTTGGAGATGAAGGCGTTGAAATTATTCTGGAAAAGGAGGTGTAAGGATGGTAGTGTGGCGAAGATTTTCCACGTGTCTGAGTAAGTCTGATAACCTTATGAGTTGGTACAGAATACCTGTTGAGAGAATGTAAACGAATACCGAAAGCGAAATGGAGTGCATGACGCTCAAGGATTTGGTGAAAGTTGTAAAACTTGGCCGTCCGGATTGGCCGTGCGGTTCTGGGCGCTACAGTCTGGAACCGAGCGACCGCTACGGTCGCAGGTTCGAATCCTGCCTCGGGCATGGATGTGTGTGATGTCCTTAGGTTAGTTAGGTTTAACTAGTTCTAAGTTCTAGGCGACTAATGACCTCAGAAGTTGAGTCACATAGTGCTCAGAGCCAAATTTTTGTAAAACTTGGAAGGTGTAAAAATCCAATCAATATTTTGCATGCGTGACGACGCGACGGGTGTGGGTTTTGTACGTATGCATTTAATCGTCTGCGTCTCTTCAAAACATAAATTAAGTCCACATCTTGAAAACGATTAGAGAACAATGAAGGAGGACCTCTATTGCTACATAAGGAAAGTGTAGTAAATATTATGCTGTCGCAAAGCCTGGTCATAAAAGGAACCATGGCTGCCCCCGGCAGCTGGCTTGCCTTTATACGACACTTAAATTAAGACGCGATGCAGACTTCAGTGATTGGAAATGTACTGTGTCGCCTTTCATTGCCGAGCTATAATATAAGAAAATTCATTTTTTTTAAAAGTAAACCGCCACCATATGACCGTTATTACTATATTTATCTTTTCTAGTATCTAGATTTCGTCTTTTTGCCATTATCAAGTACAATGCCAAAAGTTGTTAGATAGTTATTATGTCATACCTATTAAGCCAGTCCAAAGGGGGCTTCTGATTGCGTTAACAGATATGATAACTTTTAGCACTTGGCTTGATATTGGCACAAAAGGCGAAATCTAGATGGTACAGAAGATAAATATGCAATCAAATGACAGTTTATTCTTTTAAAAAGTATTGCACTACTGCGCTCAACAACATAGAAAATTTTCCACTAAGTAGTGATCTCATTGACACATATACGTAGAGTACCTCTACGGCACTGCCGTAAAGAGTTGCACTATTTAACCTCCATAAAACGGTTATGAGTAGATAAAAAATATTCTTCAAGACGAGCGCTCCATTTTTTAGCAAGAATGTGATTTTAGAGATCCAAAAAATTCATAATTGCGTCTACAGTAGTGGAGCCATTTCGGTACAAGATGGGAATCTCTGCAACGGAGCAAAGTTCCGCAGCGTTGTACAACATGTCCAGACGTGAGCGTGGTCAGTTACAACAGCGTCAGAGTTTCAGCAAGTCGCTGACGAAGTTGCACTTGACACGTACACTGAACTAACCGGGAAGCGCAGCGGAGCTACGACCATTTGGATGACTGAACGCTAGTGGGAGTAATCAGTCAACAAGAGACTATCAATCGCGTCTCCCGGTGTAGTAGACGCGTGCGAGACGGACGGGAACTGCGCACTTGTCGGCTGCCCATGAGTGATAGCCAGCCAGTACTCTGAGGCCAGAGGCCAGCGAGAAGCTGCCACATCCGCACCGCAGTAATGGGCGCATTGGCCCCAATGTGTCACTCCGTAGGCTCGCGTCTTATGTAACCATTTCAGCCAACTTTCATCACCGAAGTTCTTCTCCGCAATACGTAGGCCCAATGCTGTTTACAGGCGCAACCAGTAGCTATACCTCACGCCAACTTCTTGCACTATGATTCAACTTCCTGTTATTCATAACAATTATTTCTCTCTGTATCTCGGTGTGAGCTAGCTAAAACCAATTTTCTGCTAGTCACCTTAACTCAATAAGAATTTAAACTGAGGGAACATTCATGACATTGATGGATGTGAAACGAGGAGTTATAAATTTTTTGCTATGAAGATCAGTTAAAATGTTGATGGTGATGGAGCTATAGTATGTTGATGCGACTGATCATTTTGTGTGTTGATGTTTCAACTCCGATGACGGAGATGGTGCTGCTGACAGCTACGAAGCCCTTGGGGAAGACAGTGAAGGTGACAGTTATGGAGAAGCTTTTTTGTCGCTGTCAATATGATAGAAAGGAATAGCGTAGTGAGGCTACGCAAATGCCTGGACAAAACAGCACAGCCAAACTCTTCATCTTAGAATAACACCCGCATCCTTCTCAATTATTTGAAGGGTATTTTCTAATCGCCGTTCACCCCTACAGTTTTTGACCTCTGCAGCTTCTTCTAGTAGCTCCGAGGTTGTTCCTTGTTGTCTTAACATATGTCTTATCATCCTGTCCCTTCTCCTAATCAGCGTTCCCCATACGTTCCCTTCCTCTCCGATCCTGCAGAGAACCTCTTCATTTATTATCTTTTCAGTTCACCTAATTTTCGACGTCCTTATTGATCACTACATTTAAAACGCTTCGATTCTCTTCTTTTCTGGGTTTCCCACAGTCCATGACGCACTTCCAGATAACACTGTGCTCCGAATTTACATTCCCAGAAATTTCCTCTTCACATTAAGGCTGATGACTAATAATATTAGGCTTCTTTTGGTGAAGAACGCCCTCTTTAGCTGCGCTAGTCAGCATTTTATGGCCTCGTCACTTCGTCATTAAGGTGTCATTTTTATTCCAAGTTCGCAGAATTTCTTCGTTTACTTCGTTGTCCGTCCAGAATTTTATCGCTAATCTTATTTCCGATACTCGTAATTACTTCCGTCTTTCTTCAATTTACTCTGGATCCGTAGTGTAGTTAAGTAAAGATTTAAATCGAGGGGACGTTCATTACATTGATCATGTGAAAATGTTGGCGGCTGACGTAACGGTAGTAGTATGCTGCTACTGACCAATGTGTGTGACAATGGGATGCAAAGGTTACGCAAATGTTTCTCAAAAGAGCACTGTAAGGGAAGATGGTGGCAAAGAAAGATACAACACTTTGTCTTGGGGGGATGCTGGTTGTCAACGTAGCAAGGAATCTAATGGCGGTGCCTAAAAAGCAAGTACTGGGTGGCTGAGATACTGATTCATACATAGGATGAGCATGAGGTTTACGGGTAATTTAAAGAAGTGTGAAAGAGCGAATATATTTAAAACTTTTTGGAAACAGATTCGAAGAGAGCGAAATAGGAGGAAAGCGGAAACTGGATACAGGTTGGGTGTAGCCAAGATTGATGAGTGAGAGGGAAATATGATTGATGTTAAGCCTATGGAGGGAAACGTATACGGAAGATATAAGTCATCAATAAAATGGTTTTGATTAATAACATGGAGGGAAGTGGTTGCAGTAAATCAAGAGGAACTTTGGGAGGAAAGAAGAATCGAAGCGACGGACATACAGCTTATGTGGGCAATGGTGAGAATCGACTAGATAAAGGCTCCGTATACTTGTGGGTCAGAAGAAATAAATTTTCACTGGGTTTAGCCATTCTTATGTATTCTATCAGTGACGGTTCGTTAAGCGAAGTTTCTTCGGGATCGAGCTGTAGGCCCAAGTGTTTCTGTGTGTCAGAAGGCTGAGGATTATGATACAGAAACGATGGATTCGGAGACTTAGATCTCTAGTTTTCTAGGTCTGCGATTATTCTGTAATACGCCGCCGTCACTGAGACCACTAGCGCCTACTTGTGTGATGGCTCTCAGTTCTAACAGTGTAACGAAAGAAACTGGCTTCGCCGTACTTGCCTGAAGTATCTCATGGAGTGAGCATAGGTTACATTGTTGTTCCGTCCTCGAAATTACCCTTTCGTGTTGTACACCAAGCTCACTAGAAACAGAATATGCATCCTATCTCTCCTCTCGTCAATAACACTTACTCAAACACGACAGCACGCGCTGAATGTACTCTTCACAGTCATCGACACTGCACAGTTAAACATCTATCACTTCGAGAACCAAACTGCCAAGATAATGTACCATTGAAAAGCTTATATCAAGCAATGAGTGACATGGAAAGCTATTCTTCAACAACAGTCATATTTACGTTCGTGATCTATCGATAAAGTCTCCCGTCCAGTGATTACATTCTTGAAAGGGATTTAAGTTCCTACGAACTTTTTTGGGACCCATTTAATTTTTACTGTGTAAAGCGTCAAAACGGTAATGTAATAAACGTCTGAAAAATACAGGTAGATGCTAATCCTTTAGGTATGTGTTATATTTTCGAGTGAAATGCAAGCACCTAACATTTCTTTTTTTTTAATACAGCTATACATTTTCCTGTGTATGAAATCAAAAATGTAATTTAGACATTTGAAAAGTACATTTAGATATTAATACTTTAAGGATGTGCTCTTAAACAAACCGACAATCACGTTTCTTCCTCTCTAAAATAGATGATGCAAATACAAGAAATGGTTTGTAGATTGAGCGAGTCGGGCACAAATAAATCCCTGGGACATTTTTCCTGTGATTTCTCCTGCGTTCTGCAGGCGATTTGTAGAGTTAATGATTCCTGCCTCCATCCCTGTCTTATCTGAGCTGAAGCTCCGCTTCTTATGACCTTAAAACCGACGACAATTCTAACGCAGAAATGTTCATTTTCTTTGCGTGCAACTACTGAAGTCACCTTAGAGAAATGTACTCTAATTATCACTCATCTTACTTCTGTAGACAAAACAGAATTCCGTGGTACTATTACACGCGCCTGGTAGTGCTATATCAATTTTGCAGTGACACGTCCATGAGGGAATACTGATACTACGGATGACGTGAAGCAGTTACAGTTATCAGCTCTAGAGTCGGTCTTCAAGTCAAGTTTGTATCAACAGCGTAATTTGTCAGCCGCTGTACATATCACCCTGCAATGTTGCTTTATTAAAATTCACATGCGGTACACGAGTGACTGACGTAATCAGTAATGACAAGTTCATTACTTTTTGCAGCTTGTCGTCCTGACTTGGACTAATGTTTATGATTTCGATTATTATCGAATGACTGATTCCATCAGCAAAAATTTTAATACTATATATATATATATATATATATATATATATATATATATATATATATATATATATATATATATACGATCTGACTTGCGAAGAATATTGCCATCTCACAGCTATATCCACATTCTAACCGACCGAGGTAGCGCAGTGATTAGCACACTGGACTCGCATTCGAAAGGACTACGGTTCAAACCCGCGTCCGGCAATTCACCTTTATGTTTTTCGCTATATCGCTTAAGGCACATGCTGGGATGGTTCCTTTGAAAGCGCACGATCAATTTCGTTGTCCGTCCCTCCCCAATCCTAGCTTCTGCTCCGTCTTTGACCTTGCTCCTCCAACTCTACGTCTTGACTTACATTAACATTCCTTCTCCAGAAGCTTACTCTTTTTTTGCTTTTTCTTCGCCTTACATTCCTGAATAGGGCTACAAAAAACCGACTGAATACCTGCTTGTATATCTTAGCCCTTCTTGCTGGCTCTTATGCTCCTTAGGCGAAACATGCTCTGCAGACAACAGAACTAGTTTAGAGTTTGTCTCGAAAAATTAATCTCAAAATTGTACCACTAGCTTTGCACTTACAGAAGGCCGTCTTAACTGCATCATTTTTCTCTTAATGATACTGAGTATGTTCTTGAATCTATTACGAAGAAACAATTATTAGTCACAAATCAGCACTGCATCCACGAATTTACCCAGCTTCTTTCTTCACACCGCCCTTGGAAGAAACCCTATGACTGGAGTAAAGTTCATGGATAGGTCGCACAAGAGTTTTGCAGTTGGTTTGCACACTAAGGTAATTGCAAATTCTCAGAATTATTTCTATTAAACGAATACTGCAACTAATATGTTTTATCAACGCCTTCATGTACTCATTTAATTTAACGTCACTTTGCGTCTTTCACAGGCGTTACAGCACGTGGTTGCTTATCGATGATGCTATGCTCGATATCTACCGGCTTTTGATTCATGCGCTTTGTCTTCATTTACCTACATATATAGTCAGGAATGCCTCCGCAGCCGTAATCGTTAACGAACCTTGTCGAATGCCATTCGATGATCTGGCGGTAGTCGGTATATCTCGAATATTGTTATCTCTTCCGTCAGCCCAGGGCATTAAAGAGCTCGATATCGGGACACGTGGAGGCGCACGGATTAACGACGTGGCCGATGTACCGATAAGTATGGCTGTAGTTTTTAGTCGGTTTTCGAAATACACCGACGTAAATACCGGGCTGGCTCCCACGTTTATACGATGTGCAAACAGTCTGAAAAACTATGTCGATCGTGCGATGAACACAAGACCTGGATGGAAGGAGTACATTAACTCATCCCTTGAGGAGGGAATTGGCAGCGGCTGTAAAACATCTTTGGGACTGGCGACCCATCGTAATAATAGTCCGCATGAAGGGGTGGTAAATACAATTTCCTATCCAGCATTGGCTGGATAGAGGGAACCGGAAAGAAGGAAGGAACGAGTAATAACGTTGAGGGTCAGGTCCTGATCAGACAGTAAGTCAGTTTATTTGGATAAATACGAAAAATGCTCTTAGAGTAGCCCGGGCGGGTGCTGATGAGTCTTCCGTCAGATAGCGATGTCAAAACTGGCGGCTCCTTTCGTGCTGGTTTGCATCTGATTGCAATTACCTTTAATCTTTATTTTCTTTGTGATGCGAAACAAATTTTCGTGCTACAAGTACTGTCTAGTTCATTAAAATTCTCCTGGATGTGAGACAGTTTCATGATATTGTAAAGCAACCTGCGTTCCGGTGTCTACTGGAATAGTGATTATGAGATGACTACTAGTGCGCCTGAGTAGAAGTCACCATGATGAAAGCCGCCTTCAGTAAGAAAGAAGCATCCTGTAAAGTCAGTCCAGTACTCGGATTCGGATAAAAGTCACGATTTGCCTCCTAGTACCTCTCGGCAGAAACGTTTCCTTTAAAGGGCAGCGTAGTAAATAAAAATACTTTCAGTTGCAGTGGGAATCCGTCAAGTTGGACTGTATTTAGAAACGGTCCTAATGCTGTCTCTTGTGGAAGTTCTAATAGCATCCCTAATTCCAGGGCGGATCGGTAAGTTTGGTAAATTTCCGTGAAGCAATGGAATATTTTTGCAGCACCTTCATGGTTGGTAATCTTGATTGTTTCAATGATCGTATAAAGACATACAGCAATGTACAATGCACAGTTCATTACTGACAGCCGTCTGAATTGCTCAGTGTGTGGGCGGCGACTGAAAATGGAGGAACGGAGCTTCGTGCTGTTATTCAACATTTTCATCTGAAGGGTCGGACTGCCGCACAGATCAAAACAGAACTGGATGAAGTTCACGCGGATTCTGCAACAACATTGAAGATATGACAATGCAAGGCCGACAAATAATGATGCTTGAGATTAACTTAGTATTAGGAAAACAGACTTAATCGCATTTATTTACTTATTTAGTCCAGACCGGTTTCAGCCCATCGCAGAGGCCATCTTCAGGGCGACTGCTGGTGGTGTCACGTCTACCAAGGTGTGTCGCCTGCCACACCTGTTTTCCTAATACTAAGTTGATTTTATACCAATCGCAGTTACTCCACAACCACGTTTTCCAAACATCATGCGTGAGATTGCAGTTATAGGCATCTCAACTAAGCGAGTGCATAATATCCTGCACGGAGAATTGGCTATGAAGAAGCTGTGTGCCGGGTGGGTGCTGCTATTGCTCATAGTCGACCAAAAGCGCATCTGGCAGACAATTCAACGCAATTTCTGGCAATGTTTAATCACAATCTCCGAGACTTCTTGCACCGATGTGTGACTGTTGATGAATCTAGATCCATCAATACGAACCAGAGTCAAAACGGCAGTAAAAACAATCGACAAAGGCTCGTGAAAGTGCACCGAAGAAATCAAATACCATTTTGTCAACTGATAAAATGACGACCACTGTTTTTTTTGGGGGGGGGGGGGGGAGGGGGGGATTGTCAAGTAGTAATCCTCACAGACCATTTGGAAAAAGGCAGAGCGATGACTGGATCCCATTATGCTTCATTATTGAATCGTTTGAAACTTGCACTGGTTGAAAAAAAGACCAAAGTTGGCGCGCAAAAATCTGCTCTCTCATCAGGATAACGCACCATCCCACACATCAGCGATTACAATGGCGAAAGTGCACAAAATGGGCTTTCAATTGGTTCCTCATCCACTCTATTCACCACAATTAGCGCCAAGTGACATCGTTCTGTTCCGTAACTTTGGCTTGATGGGAATGAAATTTTCATCAAATGAGGAAGAGGCAGTTGCAGTCATAGAGTATTTTGCGGAGTTTGAAGAACCTATTTTTCCAATGGGATGAAAAGGCTAGAGGATCGGTGGAATAAGTTTATCCCACTCAAAAAACTATGTCGAGAAAAAAGGTAAGTTGTTTACAAAAAAAAAAAAATTCTTCCTTTTCTACCAGACCTACCAAATCGCCCTCGTAGGCACCCTTGAATGACACCTGACGTTATCTGGGCTGTAATGTAGTGCGTCATCCGCAATAATGTTAACAGTAGAACAGCATTCTGAAGACGATTCAGCGGGTCCTGAGGGTTTCCCTCGGTTTTCGCATATCGGCGCCTCCGCCGCCGCCGCCGCCGCCGCCGCCGCCGCCGCCTGCCACTGGCGGTTGGCGGCAGCGAGTCGGCCGCCGGCGTATCTCTGACCTCTGACACTGACCTCCCCAATGTAGCGGCCCGGACCCTTATCAGAAAGGCTGCCAGACAAGCTCGTATACACGGTTAACAGTCCTGACAGCCGGACTACAGAATGGCGTCCTTTCTGCCGGCGTGCGTCGCATTTAAAACCACTTGACTGTTTCGGCTTGATTCCACACATATTACGAATGAGTGAAGCGGCGCTGTGTTTAAGACACTGGACTCTAATTTGGGAGAAGCGGTATTCCAATTCGTGAGTAACTATCGAGGTTTTCTAAAATGGGGAAACGACGAAAGAATCCTCCAAGAAGGTAGCAGAAGATTTCCTTTGCCGTACTAGTACATATCATACCGAGTGAGGTGGCGCAGTTGGTAAGATGCTGGGATGATTTTCGCGGGGATGGCGATCCACATTTAATTTTTTCGTTATTTCCCTAAATCGTTTAAAACGAATAGTTCTTTCGAAAGGGCAAGGCCGATTTCCTTTCCCATCCTTCCCCAACCCGAGCTTGTGATCCTACTCTAACGATCTCGTCATTGACGGAGCAATAAACCTTAATCTTCCGTCTCTAATGGCCTTGATGACAACAGAGTGCTAAACCAAAAATTTTCCTGATTCTGTCTTCTAATTATATAGCGGACACGCTGTACGGTTTATAGTTAAGTGACTGTGCTGACCGCAAATGAATGTTCATTGGAAATGCGAATACTGATGAGATGGGGTGGAGAGAGACGAGACTGGGAGAAATCTCCGTTCATAAACGAGGTAAGAATTTCTCATTCGAACCAACAGTGCGACTCAGTACACAGCTGTGGACACTTTCAGTGAGTTATCTGAATGTTTGTGTAAGAATGGCAGCCCAGTCTTCCTCAAGAGCCGAAACTAGATGAGGTAGTTACGTTGCATGCAGGAATCTGGAGCGAAGTCTAAGTTCTGATTCAGCCCAGGGTGTTCCATTAAGGCAAGTCGGGACTCGATTCCAGAATTTTTATAATCCTTTTATCGGCCTCTCAACTCAGATGATACAATTGCTGAAAGGTTCAAAGAAAACTTGAATTTAATTTCAAACAGATACTCGACTCATACAGTTATAGTTGGTGGTTACTTTAATTTACCCTCTGAAAAATATTTCGAGCAGTTAGTTCATGGGCCCACGCGAAAAGAAAAAGGTCGTGAAAACACACTTGACCTCTTAGCAACAAATAATCCTGAGCTAACACCAAGCATCAAAACGGACACAGGGATTAGTGAACAAAGGGTTGTCGTAGCTAGTCTGAATATAGTAACCTCTAAATCCTCCAAAAATATACGAAAAGTAAACCTATTCAAAAAATCAGATAAAAATTTACTTGACGTCTTCCTGAGAGACAATCTCCTCTCCTTCCAAATGTAAGTGTAGACCAGACGTGGCTTGAATTCAAAGAAATAGTATCGGGAGCAATTGAGAGATTTATACCAAATAAATTAACAATCGACGGGACCGATCCCCCTTGGTACAATAAAACGGGTCATAACACTGCTGCAGAAGCAACGAGAAAATCATGCCAAGTTTAAAGAGACGCAAAGTCTCCAAGACTCGGCATCTTTCATAGAAGCTCGAAATTTAGCGCGGACTTCAATGCGAGATGCTTATAATAGTTCCCACAACAAAACTATCTAGTAACCTGGCAGAAAATCCAAACATATTCTGGTCGTATGTAAAGTATGCTAGCGGCAAGACACAGTGAATGCCTTCTCTGCGCAATAGCAGTGGAAATACTATCGACGACAGTGCTGAGAAAGCAGAGTTACTAAACGCAGCCTTTTGAAACTCCTTTACTAAAGTAGACGAGATAAATATACCAAAATTTGAATCAAGAACAGCTTCCAGCAGAGTACCTTAGAAGTATATATCCCCGGAGTAGTGAAGTAACTTAAAGCACTTAATAAAAGCAAGTCTATTGGTCCAGACCCTATACCAATTAGATTCATTTCAGAGTATGCTGATGCAATAGCTCCATACTTAACAATCATATACAACCGCTCGTTCGACGAAAGATACGTACCCAAAGACTGGAAAGTTGCACAAATCACATCAATATTCAAGAAAAGTAGTTAAATTACAGGCCAATATCATTAACGTCGATATGCAACAGGATTTTGGAACACATATTGTGTTCGAACATTATGAATGAGCTCGAAGACAACAATCTATTGTCTCACAGTCAACACGGATTTAGAAAACATCGTTCTTGTGAAACACAACTAGCTCTTTACTCACATGAAGTGTTGAGTGCTATTGACAAGGGATTTCAAATTGATTCCGTATTTCTAGATTTCAAAAAGGCCTTTCACACTGTACCACACAAGAGGTTTGTAGTGAAATTGGTGCTTGTGGAATATCATCTCAGTTATGTGACTGGATTCGTGATTTTCTGTCAGAGAGGTCGCAGTTAGTAGAAACTGACGGAAAGTCATCGAGTAAAACAAAAGTGATTTCTGGCGTTCCCCATGGTAGTGTTCCTTCTGCTGTTCCTTTTCTATATAAACGACCTAGGAGACAATATGAGCAACCGCCATGGTTTGTTTGCAGATGATGCTGTCGGTTTATCGTCGAGTAAACTCACCAGAAGATCAAAAGCAACTGCAAAACGATTTATAAAAGAAATCTGAATGGTAAAAAAAATTTCAATTGAACCTAAATAATGAAAAATGTGATGTCATCCACATGAGTGCTAAAAGAAATCCTCTAAACTTCGGCTACACGATAAACCAGTCTGATCTAAAAGCTGTAAATTCAACTAAATACCAAGGAATTACAATTAGAAACAATTTAAATTGGAAATCACGCATAGAAAATGTTGTGGAGAAGGCAAACCAAAGACTGCGTTTTGTTGGCAGAACACTTAGAAAATGTAACAGATCTACTAAAGAGACTGTATACACTTCGCTTGTCCATCCTCTTTTGGAGTACTGCAGCGCAGTCTGGGATCCTTCCCAGATACTGTTAATGGAGTACATCGAGAAAGTTCAAAGAAGAGCACCACGTTTTGTATCAAAGCGAAATAGGGGAGAGAATGTCACTGACATGATACAGGATTTGGGATGGACACCATTAAAACAAAGACGTTTTTCGTTGCGGTGTCATCTTTACACTAAATTTCAGTCACCAACTTTCTCCTGTGAATGCGAAAACATTTTATTGCCGCCAAACTACATAGGGAGAAACGATCATCATAAAAAAATAAGGGAAATTGGAGCTCGCTTGTAATGATGTAGGTGTTCGTTTTTCTCCGCGCGCCGTTGGAGAATGCAATAATAGAGAATTGTTGTGAAGGTTGTTCGATGAACCTTCTGCCAGGCACTTAAGTGTGATTTGTAGAGTCTTCATGTAGATGTAGATGTAGATGCAGATGTAGGTCCGCCTCTTGTCACGTCTATCGGTCGATTCCGCATTACACAGGGGTTCCGGATACCTTTTATCATACTGTGTATATAAAAAAAAACGTACTAATCTTTCACATCGCTTTCGTTTAAACCACTAATAACAATTTGGCAGAGAATAAATCTTATAGCTCTACGTCTGCAAGTACAGGGCGTTTCACGCACTACTTAAGCACTTAAGCGCTGTCCACTGCGTTGCGTGGCGAGCAAAACCCATACTACCAGTGTAGGCTGTGATCAATGCATGACGCTGCGGTCAATTGCTCGGTCAGCCTGGTAGGTGACGTATCGGTTAACAGTTCGGGGGAAGTGGGTGGGGGTTTGTGTGTGTGTGTGTGTGTGTGTGTGTGTGTGTGTGTGTGTGTGTGTGTTGTGTCTCGTTTGATTTGCTGTCGAGTATACGTTTTTTATTCGTTACTGTCTAATTTGTGTGCATTACGCTGTACGTGAAGGGAAACAAGTGGTTCTTTTGCTGAATTAAGAAAAAATAGAAACTATGTGGAATATCGTCTTGCTTTCATTCGATAACTGCCGGCCGGTGTAGCCAAGCGGTTCCAGGCGCTTCAGTCTGGAAACGCGCGTCCGCTACGGTCGCAGGTTCGAATCCTGCCTCGGGCATGGCTGTGTCTGATGTCCTTAGGTTAGTTCGGTTTAAGTAGTTCTAAGTTCTAGGGCACTGATGACCTCAGATGTTAAGTCCCATAGTGCTCAGAGCCATTTGAACCATTTTTTTCATTCAATAATTTCCCGGTATACAGCGTTCCCACTGGTTTGACGATAAATAGGTTAGTAAAGAATTTTCAAGGATTCGTGTTACACATAAAAAGATTTAGAAAAGAAAGTGTTTAACAGCGTAAAAAGGAACAACGTAGGAGGAGTCTTCATAAGAAGTCAGAGAACACCGCTGAGCAATTTAGCATTTCGGATTGATGTGTCAGTAGCATCTGCTCACAGGGCTCTACACAAACTGAAGTTGAAACCTCGCAAAATAACGGAAGTGCATCATCAAATCATAAATTCACATACTTCTGTTCGACTTCGGCACCGCATCCGGCTCTTGCATTCTTTGCATGATACTAAACGTGATCCTGAAACGCTCTTTTCTTTCTGGTGAAGCATGGCTGTATCTTTCGTTGCACGGAAAATTGCAGAACGATCGATGTTGCAATTCTCAAGGACCTCATCAGTTACATCACGATTCTATTAAATGGCGTGGAGTTAGTGCAGCACAAATAATTTTAGCGACCTTTTTCCAGCAAATATTAACTTTGGTAGAGTTGTGAACTAACAAAATGACCTATGGCTGTTTCATGCAGTACCGTGCAAAAACACGCGCCGCAGTCTATGAAAATACACTCTAAGAAAAAGGAAAGACGACGCACCGCTAAGTTATCCGAAAGAGACGAAAAGCAATAGATGTGCTGTGCTTGTAGAGAGAAACAAATGATTACAATTTCAGAAAAATTTGATGATTTATTCAAGAGAAAGACCTTCGCAAGCTGAGTAAGTCAATAACACCTTGCTCCACCTCCTGCGTTTATGCAAGCAGTTCTTCGGCTTAACACTGGTTGATAGAGTTGTTGGGTGTCCTCCTGAAGGACATCGTGCGAAATTCTATCTACCTGGCCCGTCACCTTGTCAAAATCTCGAGATGATTGGAGGACTCCGTCCCTAATGCTCCAAACGTTCTCAGTTGGCGACAGGTCCGGCGACCGTGCTGACCAAGGTAGTGTTTGGCGAGCACGAAGACAATCCGTAGAAACTCTCTCCATGTACGGACGGGAATTATGTAGCTGAAATGTAAGCCCAGGATGGCTTGCCACGAGTGGCAACAAAACGGGGCGTAAAGTATGGTTGACATTTTACTGTGCTGTAAGCGTGCCGCGGATGACAACCAAATGACTCCTGCTATGAAAACAAACAGCAGCCCAGACCATCACTCCTGTTTGTCGAATAGTATTGCGGCGGACAATCAGACTGATTCCCAACGCTGTCCGGGGCCTCTCCAGAGACGCCTTCGGCCTGTGGTCTTAGGACTGGAGCAGAATTGTCTTCAGTGATAAGTCTCGATTTGAAATGGGGCCTGATAACCAGCAAAGTTGTGTCTGGAGTCGCCCCGGACAGATGGGATGGCGACAGAAAGGGCATCCGTCGCCCCCCCCCCCCCTCCCCCAATTTAACCGTACCAAATCCGTTAATAATTATACCAACCCTGTGATAATGTGGGACAGAGGCATAAGAAAAAGAAGTAGACAGACAAATGGAACGTAGTCAAGCTTTGCCGCTCTCTGGAGTTGCAGCCTGTTTACTTCACTGCTTCACCCGCCGAATAGTGCTTGCTCTATAGCTTACCGGCACGTAGCTCCCATAACTGCCACAAGATGTCATTCTAAACGGCTGTTCAATAAGGAACAGTAACCATATATTATACACTCGTCATTACCTATAAATTATACACATAAACCTTCCTCGTGAATCATTCTACTTGTTGGTGGAAACAGTAACAAAATCCATACAGGTAGTTCCTGAGACTACCCTTCACATACAGAGAGAAACACGCGGCGGGGGACTTTGATTTATAGTATGTGTAGATTAATATACAACATAGAAATAAGTCCCCTAAATTGGTAGAATGCTCGGATGTGGAATACGACTCCCATGTTAACGAAAACTGTAACTTCAAATCTTTCAGTTGATTTCACGTCAGTACCCACACAATCTCGAAGGGCACCAGCGTAGATTCATTCGCACAAGAGAAGAACAGGACGATCGCTCTGTCATTTCATTAGCCGGTTTGTTTATATTTAGTAGAGGGCGGCATCAAGTAGATACTTTACAAAATCGACCTCCATGAAGGTATATCGATACTTCACGCACTAGCCTCTTCAGCGTTAAAATACCGGCTTCCAATTGCATCTCGTAACCTGTATAATCACGCAAGTCCTTTACACTACATAGTACACCATACGCAGATCAGAGAAAAAATGGTTCAAATGGCTCTGAGCGCTATGGGACTCAGCTTCTAAGGTCATTAGTCCCCTAGAACTTAGAACTACTTAAACCTAACTAACCTAAGGACATCACACACATCCATGCCCGAGGCAGGATTCGAACCTGCGACCGTAGCGGTCGCGCGGTTCCAGACTGCAGCGCCTTTAACCGCTTGGCCACCACGGCCGGCCAGATCAGAGAAACCAAAGTACATTAGTCACTATGCAATATTTACTTTCTACTAAATGTGAGGTATGAGACTGAATCCGTCTGTGGAGAATGTTAATGTAAACAAAATATCCTTAAGCTCTTATCAACCAACTTCTGGCCCAAATGTGGAATATCAACTGTCCAAACACCGATCACTGTTTCCCCCGTCGAGAACAACTTCTTGTGACAAGGCTGTTCAGGGACCCGTATGAATCGTTCGGTATAGGCAATGTTTATCTTAGGTAATAAGCACTTCCTTTCTCTTGTTCAGGTCCTTTTGTGGAAATGTGAAAGTAAATGCCAAACTCGACCTAAATTTGGATAAGTGAAGAGCAATATTTTACCAGAGAGATCTTGCAGATGTTCTCCTGAACCCATCTCTGAATAGAACTCCTTTGTTGTGAGTGGTGAGATCTTGAAAAACGCAGCCGTTCTTTCTGTGTTGCATGGCGTAAGTCGAATGACACTTAACGGCGGACGTGATCGCTGTCACGGTTCGTAGTCCATGCTGCCTGGTTTGTCCTTTTGCCTTTTATTCACTTCACATGAGAGTCAGGGGCCAAGTAATTTCATTATCAGAATCTCTGTAATAACCACCCTATCTAACAAAACACAGACGCCTACAGTACGTGATAATAGCTTTATTGACACGTGACGCGCTAGTCATTTCCCACACAGATATAGATATCTTCAAGAGTTTGTGTTCTGTATTGACGTCTAGGAGCCGAGTGTGTATATTAGACGTATTAGGCTTCGGTGTATCCAAAAATCCTGTTCATAATATGTTGTCTTTCAATGTACGTGTTTCATTGTTCACATATAATCAAGAGACTAATTACATCTTACTCGATTTTACTTGTCTATTAAGCTTCCATGTCTGTTGTCATATGAGCGGCTTTCAGTAACTAATGCAACACAATTTTTTCTCGATCAATTTCGTTTCAAAAATGTCGAATTTGTTGTGTGAAATCGTGGAATATTGCTGCTTCATCCTTTATAGATTCATGAAGTTCCGGTAGGTGGCGACGCTATACGTAACCTTCAAATTGCGTCTGTAACGGAGATTCGTTCCATGCAGAGAGCTGTCATTGAGTTTATGCTTGTGGGAAACTAGAGCACCGTAGATATTCATAGGCGTCTGCAGAATGTCCACGGAGACCTGGCAGTGAACAAGACCACTGTGAGTCGTTGGGCGATGAATTTGTCATTATCGCAACAAGGTGCCGGCGGGCTGGCGACTGTGACTCCTCTAATTCTGGAATGTGCGGACACTCTCAATCGAGATGATCGACAGATCACAATCAAACACCTCGCTGCGCTACTGGACCGTCTCAGTTGGTGGGCATGGAAAGGTGTTCGCCCTCTAGGTTCCTCGCCGACTAACAGAAGTCTATAGAGAGCAACGAAGGACCGTCTGTGCGGAGTTGCTTGCGCATTACAAGGCTGATCGTGACAGATTTTTGTCGATCATCGTCATAGGCGATGAAACATTAATTCATCACTTCGAACCGGAAACAAAGCGGCATTCCACGGAGTGGCGCGCCATACCAGCCCTCCTCCGAAGAAAAACTTCAAAGCTGAACATAAATTCTTCATGGCAACGCAAGGCCTCACACAAGTCTGCCCCCGAGAGGAGCTCACAAACTTCAATGGACTGTTCCTCTTCATACAGCCTACAGCCTGGAATTTGCACCTTCCGACTTCCATCTGTTTGACCCAATGAAGGATGCACTCCTCAAAAGCGGTACGTTGGTAACCGGGAGGTTACCGATGCAGCGAGACGTTGGCTCAGACGCCGACCAGTGGAGTGGTACCGTGCAGGCATACAGGCAATCCCAACAATGTGCCGGAGGTCATCACATAGAATAGAGATTACGTTGAAAAATAAAGTTCTGTAGTCAAAAGAGTTGGCAGTAATATGGTGTATTGGAATCCTGAATAAAACCAGCCTGCTTTCAAAAACAAAGTACGTTGCTTAATGAATGCTCCTCCTATAATACCTCCTGACTTTCGGAGCTTCCCCATCATTGCTCAAAAACTCGGTGCTTGTCAATGCAATTGCAGTGTTGTTAACAAATCATTTTGCTTGTAACGTTCAAATTTAAAATAGGGAAAGGCTGACTCTCACGATATTTAGACACCTGTATCGCACAGTTCAGTTTCACGAGTTCAGCTATAAATGTCAATCAAGCAAATAATGTTTTCAGAGTAGACGAAAGATGCGTGTCAGTTGTATTAATTATTCATTTAATCATAATAATTTCTCTTAAACATATAGTCAAACATAATTTTCATGTATGTGGGCTCTGTTCTTTGACTGGACGAAGTTATTTGAAAAAGAAGTGTGTTTGTCCCCAATAGCTAATTACTGCAAGTATTTCTATTGTATACCATCTGAATGCATGCAATTACTGTGCAACAGGGTAAAGAAATTCTAAATTTAAGTTTGGAAATGGAAAACAAAATTAAACACAATAGAAACACCTTCATACCATTTATAACCCTACACCTAAGATAACGCAAAGAGCAGTTATGTTGGTAATAAGAATAATGAACTTACACTAGTAAGTAGTTTACAATGTCCACAAATTGCGAATAATGAAACTGTAAGATTCGAGAAAGATGGACTTGGATAAAAAAGAACTGCATGAAAGAAGACACTTCATGGAAACAAATACGTTTGTTGCTGTTCGTATCTAGCATTGCTGTTACGGCTGAAAGAAACCAAAACTTGTAACTTTTGAATTGAAAGAACGAGCTAATTAAAACATATGGTACCAAAAGCAGGAAGGGCATCAGCTACGAGAATAAAGATCTACTGATCATCAGATTTCAGCTCGCTGCTGATAACGTTGTAGGAAACAGAAACGAATCTAGTGTAGGCGGACATACCTACTGATGTGATGCATTGGGCTAGAGTTGCGGGAAACGTTTTTGAAGTTCGCGATTGGAATATAGAACTTCAAGGAAGTGGAAGAGCAGACGGATGAAAAACCGAAAACTGTAGAAACTGAAATATGACGGTCAGTGAGCGTCTTAACAATTCAGTGAACAAATAAAGCAAGTCTATGAAATGAATAAGCAATAGAAAGGAAAGATTCGAAAGCGACGGCGTATACGACAAGCTAATTTGACCGTGTATTGTACTGAATGCTTTCTCAGAAAATTATTTTGAACAATTAGTTTATGAGCCCACTCGAAGCTTAAATGGTTGCAAAAGCATACTTGACCTCTTAGCAACAAATAATCCTAGACAAATACTGAGTATCGTGACGAATACAGGGATTAGCGACCATAAGGCAGTTGCTGCTAGGCTGAATGCCGTAACACCTACAACCATCACAAAGAAACGCAAAGTATATCTGTGTAAAAAAGCTGATAAAAATGCTCTAACACCGTTTTAAGAGACAGTCTTCACTCCTTCCGATCTGATCATGTAAGCGCAGAAAAGTTGTGGAACAATTTCAGAGAGATAGTATCGACAGCAATTGAGAGATATAAACCACATTAATTAATAAGGGATGGTACTGACCCCTCGTGGTACACAAAACGGGTCAGATCGCTGTTGCAGAAGCAGCGAAAAAAGCATGCCAAATTTAAAAGAACGCAAAATCCCCAGGACTGACAAAGTTTTGCAGAAGCTCGAAATATAGTGCGTACTTCAATGCGAGATGCTTTCAACAATTTCTACAACGAAACTCTGTCCCGAAATCTGGCAGAAAACTCAAAGAGATTCTGGTCATAAATAAAGCACACCAGTGGCAAGATGCAATCAGTACCTTCACTGCGCAATAAGAACGGTGAAGTCACTGATGACATTGCCACTAAAGCAGAGTTTTGAAACACGGTTTTCCCAAACTCTTTCACCAAAGAAGACGAAGTAAATATTCATAAATTCCAATCAAAAACAACTGCCAAGATGAGAAACATAGAAACAGATATCCTCGGTATAACAAAGCAGCTTAAATCACTTAATAAAGGCAAGGCCTCCGGTTCAGATTGTATACCAGTCAGGTTCCTCTCAGAGTATGCTGATAAAATAGCTCCATATTTAGCAAATATATACAACAGCTCGCTCACCAAAAGAACCGTACCTAAAGACTGGAAAATTGCTCAAGTCACGCCAATACCCAAAAACGGAAGTAGGAGTAATCCGTTGACTTACAACCCCCGTATCACTAACGTCGATTTTCAGTAGGGGTTTGGAGCAGCAACTGTATTCGAACATTACGAAGTAACTCTAAGAAAACGATTTATTGACACATAGTCAGCGCGGATCCAGAAAATATCGTTCCTTCTAAACACATCTATCTCTTTATACTCATGAAGTAATGAGTGCTATCGACAGGGGATGTCAAATTGATTCCATATTTTTAGATTTCCAGAAGGCTTTCGACACCGTTCCTCACAAGCGTCTTCTAACCAAGCTGCGTGCCTCGGAATATCGCCTCAGTTGTGCGACTGGATTCGTGATTTCCTGTCAGAAAGGTCACAGTTCGTAGTAATAGACGGAAAGCCATCGAGTAAAACAGAAATAATATCCGGCGTGCCCCAAGGAAGTGTTATGGGCCCTCCATTGTTCCTGATCTATATTAACGACATAGAAGACAATCTCATTAGCCTTCATAGATTGTTTGTAGATGATGCTGTCATTTACCGTCTTGCAAAGACATCAGATGACCAAAACGAATTGAAAAATGATTTAGATAAATATCTACATGGTGTGAAAAGTGGCAATTGACCCCGAATAAAGAAAAGTGTGAAGTTATTCACATGAGTACTAAAAGAAATCCACTAAATTTCGATTACGCGATAAGTCACACAAATTTGATGGCTGTAAATTCAACTAAATACTTACGGATTACAATTACAAATGCCCTAAATTGGAACGTACAGATAGATAATGTTGTGGTTAGAGACAACCAAAGATTGCGATTCATTGGCAGAACACTTAAAAGGTGCAACAGGTCTACTAAAGATGCTGCTTACACCATGCTCTGTCCACCCTATTCTGGGGTATTGTGGTAAGGTGTGGGATCCACATCAGATGGCACTGACGAATGACATCGAAAAAGTACAAAGAAGGGCGGCTCGTTTTGTATTATCGCGAAGTAGGTGAGATAGTGCCACAGACATGATACGTGAATTGGAGTGGCTATCATTAAAAAAACACGGAATCTTCTCATGAAATTTCAGTCACCAGTTTTCTCCTACGATTGCGAAAATATTCTGTTGGTACCCATCTACATATGGAGAAACGAACATTACGATAAAATAAGAGAAATCAGGCTCGAACAGAAAAACGTAAGTGCTCGTTTTTCCCGAGTGCTTTTCGAGAATGGAACGGTAGAGAGACAGCTTGAAGGTGGTTCATTGATCCCTCTGCCAGGCACTTCATTGTGAATAGCAGAGTAATCACGTAGATGTAGACGTAGATGTGTAGGTAGCATCGTACTGAAAAATTGAAAGAGAATACGATAACTGGGTATGCAGCATAGATAACTGGGCATATTGGCTATAGCAGGAATGCAGTCATGAAGAAACTAGATCATGAGTGGAAAACTGAAGAACAACATCAAATCACAAGAAAGTTTCACGTCTATAAAACAGCACTATAGAACCGCACGACTTACGGTCACACCCAAATTTCCATATGTCGTCAACCATGCTTCTATGTGTTCAGCTAAAGGTAGTTGTGGTTTCTCTGCATTATGCGATATGTATGATAGGATGTTGGCTTCACTAAGAACACAGAGGTTTTTCTACTCCAACTGAGACAATGTTCTATATCAATCACATTGACATCGACCGAAAGTCATTTGATGGCGGCACAAAGTAACTGAAGAAAAAATCCAAAACTGTGTTTTTGACTTTTTCGTTGGTTACGTGAATGTACCGACCCTGGCAGTCTTACATATTACACCACTAGAACATCTTCACTTGTCTGAGCACAACACTATTAACGAATGAACTGATCATCGGAATTCGTACAAATTCTGTCAACACTGTGGCATGTTACCATGTCAGTCGGAACATCCATACTGAAGTTCCAACTAGATTATCCTCAATTTCTGTTACATTATTGCTTCTCTGTTACTCCCGTGCGTATTTGCTTACACACGATAAACCACCCGCTGTTCTATGGGCGTGGACGCTTGGCAGTAGGTTCCTCCTTCTTTTCCGTCCACGTCCACAACTGCTTACATTTAACTCATTTTAATTTGACGTTGTGATATCGAGATGCGTGTGTGTGTGTTTGTGTGTGTGTGTGTTTGCGTGTGTGTGTGTCTGATTTACGGCGCTCAGTGAGGAGGTTTTCGAAAGTTTTATCGGTCCCATTGGTGAAGCTATAGTTTCAGAAGTCCAGCCATATCGATGGTTTTTGTTTTCTGCTCAGTACTTAGAGAACTGTCCTAATCTTCGTCAGGTGCTGCACACACTAGACATCCACGTGCTCGCTACGTAAAGTTTAACCTGATAGGGCGCCTCGTGGTCAGAGTTCAAGTGGCGAGCTCTTTCCGTCTCCCCGAGATAGAATTGGTCTGGAATACAATGGCGCAACCTGCACAGGAAACCAGTTTACTCTACATCTTTCCGAAATGACACTGAATTCACTGTGTAAGTAGGCTGTTTATGTTTTCTCTATGTAAGTAGGCTGTTTATGTTTTCTTTATGTAAGTTTGCTGTTTATGTTTTCTTATTGCAACATTACGTAGCGCTCTATATGAAAATCACTGGCTGTGCTGTGTGCAGTATGTGGCTAGTTTGCATTGTTGTCTACCATTGTAGAGGGGGCAGCTATATGTTAACAGCGCGTAGCGTTGCGCAATTGGAGGTGAGCCGCCAGCAGTGGTGGATGTGGGGAGAGAGATGGCGGAGTTTTGATAATTTGTAATACTGGATGTCAATTATGAATATTAAGGTAAATACATTGTTTGTTCTCTATTAATATCTTTCATTTGCTAACTATCCCTATCAGTAGTTAGTGCCTTCAGTAGTTTGAATCTTTTATTTAGCTGGCAGTAGTGGTACTCGCTGTATTGCAGTAGTTCAAGCAACGAAGATTTTTGTGAGGTAAGTGATTTGTGAAAGGTATAGTTTAATGTTTGTCAGGGCCCCTCTTTATGTGTTTATGTGATACGATTTATGTTGTAGAAATTTTCTAATACTCAGCTACATTCACTATGATGAGGATTACTGTTAGCCTTAAATATAATTTGCATTAATAATATGTTATTTATCTTCAAAATATGCTTAGACATTATTTATTCTGTTTTGTTTTAATGCTCATGTGTGAAGTTGATGTTTCACAAGTTATTCTGATGTTTTCTGTATGTACTCATGTCATAATTCCTGTAACACTGATGTATATGTTATTTCTATTCTTTTGTAAAGCCTGTATTACTACAAATGTTATCTGTATTGTTATGTTTCTAATGATGTATTTTGTACCTTTGTAATTGTATTCTCATGTTATAATATTGTAATTGACACCAGTTCATCAAATTAAGTAACTTGTAAGCATTCATTTCACTGCACACATTTCTGTTGGTCATAGTATATGGACAATATGTGAGAAGTAGGGACTGTTAGTGTTTGCACGTGTCTTAATAATTCAGCAAGGGACTGGATAACAGCATTGCTGGTTCTAAGGACAATTCCAAAAACTTTGTGAGTGCACAAGTGGTGGTTTATGGACTTGCTATCTACTCTGCAAGACTCTTCGATGGTGATTGTGCACCTGCACAGTCGCAGCAGATGGCTGCTGGCCATTTCTACAAGGACTATAGTGGGTCTACACCTTTGCTGACTCACCAATACCATTATCTCTACAAGGACTACAGTGAGTCTACACCTTTGCTGACTCACCAGTACCATTATTTCTACAAGGACAGCAGTGGGTCTGCATCTTTGATGGCCCACCAATACCGTAATCTCTACCAGGACTGCAGTGGGTCTGCTCTGTGATGACCTACCTACCAATCTTTTTCAATACGTCGACTGACTCTGCTGTGGGTTTGCTCCATTGTGGCGCATTACCTGTCAGCATGTCAAGAGTCAGCACTGTCTTTCTGTTGGAAGGACAACACTACTTCTTCAAGACTGCATGGACATCCACTACTTCCGTGTGCATTGTCTTTTATTGCTCAGACTTTGATAAAAGAAACGGCAGTTTTACTGTGGTGAATGATCAGGACTGTCTTTATTGACTGTGAGAAAATTTTGTATTAATAAGTGTGTGCATTTGATATCTTTCTTACTGTAATTATGAAAAAATTTTTCAAATCTGTATTGGCCACTGGCCAAAAATATTTGTAAAATTTTTTGTGGGGAGCATGGGGGCTATGTAAGTAGGCTGTTTATGTTTTCTCTATGTAAGTAGGCTGTTTATGTTTCCTTTATGTAAGTTTGCTGTTTATGTTTTCTTATTGCAACATTACGTAGCGCTCTATATGAAAATCACTGGCTGTGCTGTGTGCAGTATGTGGCTAGTTTGCATTGTTGTCTGCCATTGTAGAGGGGGCAGCTATATGTTAACAGCGCGTAGCGTTGCGCAGTTGGAGGTGAGCCGCCAGCAGTGGTGGATGTGGGGAGAGAGATGGCGGAGTTTTGATAATTTGTAATACTGGATGTCAATTATGAATATTAAGGTAAATACATTGTTTGTTCTCTATTAATATCTTTCATTTGCTAACTATCCCTATCAGTAGTTAGTGCCTTCAGTAGTTTGAATCTTTTATTTAGCTGGCAGTAGTGGTACTCGCTGTATTGCAGTAGTTCGAGCAACGAAGATTTTTGTGAGGTAAGTGATTTGTGAAAGGTATAGTTTAATGTTTGTCAGGGCCATTCTTTGCAGGGATTTTTGATAGTCAGATTGCGTTGCGCTAATTATTGTGTGCCAGGTTAAGCACAGTCTTGTACAATTGTTCTAAGTGGACGTTTCATATGTATAAATTGTTCTAAAGGGGACGTTCCAAGAATAATTTTTCTAAGGGGACGTTTCAACTGCGTTATGGAATACTCTAGATCGATTTAAGAAAATAATTCCCCAAAATATTTTTGAATAACTCGTCGGTTTTCTAGAATTTACTGGAGTTGCTTTTGAAGCAGTTTGAGTTACAGGAGCAGGAACTATCAAGATACGAAAATAAACGTAGTTGTGTCTGAAGCAATGATACCGTATCAATGGCGCCCATTCTGGAGCTAGTTGTATTTTCTTCGCTGATACTGTATCTCTGGCACCGTTATGTGGTTACTTAACGCGCAAGCCCGGAGAATGTTTGTGAACCGAAACGGCGAAGTCCAGAGGCAACTTAGTGCAGTGTACAGAAACCCTCTGTTCGTTGGTGGACAGACACACTCCACCGCCATCGAGAAGTGAAAAGAAAAACGCCGCGTGCGACTAACGAAGATAAGGACGCTGGACCAAATGTTGGTCACCTTCAAGAGACATCGGCCTAATACCGCCTAACACCGCCGTTACTCTTGTAAACACCTCCGATTCAAAGAGAAAGCGTCCACAAGGTTCTTCATATATGCTGTATCCAGCTTGTAACATATCCCACTTTCTGAAATGTCGAAATTTTATTGTTAAAAATAATTAACTATAATTAATGTTAGCAAGAAACACGTGTATAACACGTTATGATTCATAATTATTATTATCTCATTTTTGAATAGTACTACCACGCTTGTGATGAAAACAGGCACCAGAAATACTGGTATTACGGGTAGTAGATATTTGTTTGTGGTCATCGCAACAAATATCTACTAATACCAGTATTGCTGGTCCCTGTTTTGATCACAAGCGTGGTAGAGTATTCCTACACGTCGGTCAGGGGCCAGAAGATGGCGCAGTAAAACGCTGAAACGGGTTGCCCAATAAAATAAGGTTGAAAATTGCGGGCTGAAAGGCGTATAATTTGAGATCCTCAATCGAACAGCCGAATCCCGAAACTATCGCTAAAAAGATGGACATACAGAACCACACCGTGTTTTGTGCAGTTTCTGTTCAATAGTTTATAGACTATTCTTTTTTGCAGAGGTAACTTTGACGGGAATGTCATACCTGGTCACGCTGCAAAGCTGGCTACTTCCTCAACTTCACTATGATTCCAATGATTTCATTTTATGCATGACTTTCACCTTGAGATGCTGCGTTATCTTGACAACATCATCCCACAACGTTGGATTGGAAGAGGTGGACGGGAAGATCTTGTTTATTACTTTTGGTCTCCATAGTCACCAGACCTCATACCTTTAAGTTTTTTTCTGTTGAGGTACAAATAACACAAAGTCCTACCTATGAGCCGGCCAGAGGGGCTGAGCGGTTCTAGGCGCTACAGTCTGGAACCGCGAGACCGCTACGGTCGCATGTTCGAATCCTGCCTCGGGCATGGATGTGTGTGATGTCCTTAGGTTAGTTAGGTTTAAGTAGTTCTAAGTTCTAGGGGACTGATGATCTCAGATGTTAAGTCCCATAGCGCTCAGAGCTATTTTTGAACCTACCTATGACAACTACTACTTAAGAGCTCAGAAATCGAATTGCTGAAGCTGTCAGGAACCTGTTGATTCATGTGTAGAATGAAATGGACTACCTCTTCGATGATTCTTGCGCTATGCATGGTGCCAATGGTATAGTGTGTATGTGACCGTAGAACTGTGAATCATCTATCCAGTGACATGCACATTGTGCTTCTATCATTTATAAATTCTCTGCAATAAACAATTGAAGTCTGTTCTTTCTTTTTGAATAACTCTGTATACTAAATTAAAAAAAACAGTTGTCACTTCTTTTATTACCGACTACCAGTTTCAACCTGCATTGAAGATCATCTTCAGATCCAGATGGAACTGGAAAAAGGAGCAATAACAATGAAATTACAAAACTGTGGTATTGATAGGTGGCGACTCTTTGGGCATGCTATCTATCAGCCCTTGTTAATTATGTAGTCCTGCAGAGGCATTGCAGCCATTTCAACTACGTAACGAGTCATCATGACGACTAATTGTAGGTATGATAGAGAGTTTGTTTGTCGCTAGCAATAATAGTTGTAGCAGTAGATTTTTTCTGTATCGACGAGGCCGGCAGGGGTGGCCGAGCGGTTCTAGGCGCTACAGTCTCGCGACCGTACGGTCGCAGATTCGAATCCTGCCTCGGGCATGGGTGTGTGTGATGTCCTTAGGTTAGTTAGGTTTAAGTAGTTCTAAGTTCTAGGTGACGGATGACCTCAGAAGATATGTCCCATAGTGCTCAGAGCCATTTTTGTATCGACGAGGGTAGCAGGGGGACGTGACTAGTGCTGCAGAAGTCAAAGAAACAGCGGTAGGCCCTTCCGGGAAAGCATCCAGGCTTCTACAAAAGCGTGATCTCTTTGCTTGTGGGCCCATACGGTGGCCCCTCGCAATAAAGTCGGCCCACGAGAGCGGCCGAGTCGTCAGCAGGACAATGGCCAGCTGCCTGCATTCCAGAAGCGTATTGTCCACTTTGGGTGTCTGACCGTCAGATGGGCGCCGAGCTTTGTGATTGCGCTGGGAAGGAGCCGCAGGCGTGGGATGCACACACGTTTCTCAAGCCCCAAGTTTAGCGGAGAAGAGCGTAGATTTTGACGGCAAATTTTCTCATTGGAGCAATACCGCTATGCCGTGTCTAAGGGGGAGTTCTGGCGCGGTGTTATCAGTACGCCATTGGTTCAATTTGTGCGAGTAGTTTGGCCATTAGAAGGGACAATTTTTGGCGATTCCACGTGGATTTGGTGTCGAGGAGGGCAGAGAGGAGAGATTTGGCTTCGTAATAAACTAAGTCTGAAAGGAACGGAATATCCCATTTCAGTATTCTATTCATCCTGACTATTTGAATTATAATAAATTTTTGTGAGCTGAGGATACGTAATGGGGGTAAGAAACCTTATAATATTTCAAAGACTGCCATCAGAGATTGCAGAATCAACAACCAAATATTATGAGAATCCACACATACCTCGCAGAGCAAAGTGCAGTTTGTCATCTACGTAAAATACAAAATGCACTAAAGCTTTTTTTTATATCCACGTGTCATGGGCAGACAAACACAAATAAATAAAATGAAATAAATAATGAAATCGAGTATTAAAAGACATGATAGTCTGTATGTATGATACGTTATAGAACAAAAGATAAAACAACTGTAAAAAACCACACAGTGCAGTTTGCATCGTACATTTTCGTTCTTGTTTGTATATTTTAAAAGACGTCAAAATTAACAAACATATCTGATGAGCATAGTTTAAATCTTCCGTCCATTAAAATACAACTTTAAGAATTGGTCTTCATTTTTACAAATAAAAATATATTTTACGATAGTGGAATCTCATTGATGTTGTTTAATGTATTAGCCTATGACATAATAACACTTCACGTGAGTAAACAAAAATTTTTACTCTACTTTGTATTTTACGATAGCTGACAAAGTGCACTTGCAGCGTCAGAAATGTATGCGTTCTCATAAATTTTGTTGTTAATTGTGCATTCTGTGATGATAGTGTTTGTAATATCACACTTTTGGAATTTTATTGTTGTTGCCCCTTTTTCCTGTTCCAACTAGACCTGAAAATTATCTTCGTCACAGATTGAAGCCGGTAGTCAGTAATAAAAGAAGTGGTCCAAATGCTGTTTGTTTATTTATTGTAACAAAAGAAATTACTGTTCCTGGAATAAATTATACAGCAGTTTGAAGTGATACTATACGTCTTTTCTACAAGCGCTGGTGTTCATCTCGTTCCAGGCAACTAAGCAATTTTTCACCAAAGTTTTTTCAAGTCGCTGCTTAGCTCACTGACTTATTAACAGAACTCATTTCGCTGCCAGTTGTTTATAGGCTGATCGTATTCACTCAGCTGATTCCGTAAAATTTTAATCTCGTCTTAGATGCACTTTGTGTATGCTTTAAGCAGAATATATGAAAATAAGTTGAACAGATTGATGAAAGACATAACAAATAAGTGGACTGAATACAGTGTTTCTCTCAGTAGCAGAGTTTGCACTGTTTTGAAACCTTCTGGAAGATTAAAAACATTTCCTGGAAGAGTAAAGGTTTTAGGTTCGAGTCCTCTGTCAGCACGCAGTTTTAACCTAGTAAGTGCTTACATATCAAACTATTATTTTGTAAAAACAATCGTTTATTCGCCCAAATAATCTACACGTTGAGAAATGCAATTAATTCAGCGACATTGCAAATTCTTCATTCAAAAACAAAATAAAATTGCTATCTATCTACACATAATATTCGTTTACAACATTAATCATATCTTCATTCGACTCTTTTTTACCTCTAGACATGCTTCGATATTAGGGGAGAGAATAAGGGCAATGGTGCCGAATATGGGAGATAATGTGGGTGAAGAACCATACCGAAACTCACTTCGTGCATTTTTCCAGTCGCAGTTGCCGATATGTGAGCAGAAGCATTGTCCGGGTGCAAAAGCACTGTTCTGTGCGCCAGTCTCTGTCGCCTCTCGCTCAGCTCTCTACACAAAATGTCCAATAAAGTTGGATAATAACTACCAGTGTTTTACACTTTTACGAACAAACAACTGAAATAACCCAGTCACTACCACTTTTAGCGCCCACTAAACGATTCTCACGTGATTCACTTACATTTTCGTCCACCAAGTATTTTGACTATTGTTTCGCTCCTGAGGTGATATGTTCCATTACAGCCACTAAATAACTTTAGCGGTGCTTTCGATTACGCTCAAACCTTTCCAACAAAGATTATGAAATCTCTTCCCTCGAGTGTTTTTGCTTGGTGACAAAAAGCACCGCACCCTATTCATAAGCAGGATATTAGTAGCTATTCATATGATCAACCTATCGATTCACTTTCTATATTCTTAATGTGACAGTTTTTTCTATGCTAACTCAAATAGTATCGTGCATTTCTTCAGAAGAGAAATCAATGTGGGGTCCGAAACATCTCTAAATTTCTGTCATCTTAAGATCGCGTTTAAATTCACTTATCCAGTAATGAGAGATATTGAGTTCGCATGTTGAGCTTTGTGTCTGTGGCGACAAGCACTTAATCGCATAATTTTACAAGGATGATCCTTGAGTATCTACAAAATGACAACCACTGGAAAATCAATAGTTAGTGTGTCGTACACCAGTGCGCCGCTGATTTGTCCGAAAGATAATTAAGTTATCCTGTGTCCACAGATGGAGGTCATTGCCAAAGTGAATGGCAACTCTGACGAACAAAGCACCAAGAAGTAGAAAATCCATAGACGTAGCTGTAGTATCGCCAGCGAGTACTGATTTAACCATACAGTCGCAGCACAGCGATGGCGATGTTTGAGATGATGAACTAAGTTCCCAAGAGGCTCCATCAAAGTATTTTCTTAATTTGTATCTGCTAGTAAAATCTGAATTACCTTTATAGTATTTGCAATACTCGTTATAAACGCTGAGTAATTCACACAGTACATATTGTGCTGACATGTGGTAGCCTCAGCTGATAAAGAAATATCACTCAAGATAGAAGTAATAAAATCCTGAAAGCATTCTGCGTCCTAAAAATTAGAGAGTAACCAACAAGCATCGGACTTATTTGGACAGAGCGTTTCTCTGTTCCTGTAGTCGAAGGCTGAACTATAAAGTCTCTACTTAACAACCGATGACTCTTTTAAACCATTGTAGAAGTGGGTAGTGATTCATGAAGTCATACAAGATGCCGTTGATCACCTACTTAATATTAAACACGTTCATATAGAAGTCAGTCACTTCGATACATATTTTCGCACGTCTGTTTTTAGCTGTGGTGCTCAAATGTGTAACACTAATTTATAAAAATGCACTGTGTTGATCAAAGTACCAGAGTAATACACTGGTGTCCATAATTAAAGCAAACAAACCATTATTTCCCCGTCCTGTTCACGATGTAATTATACACTCCTGGAAATTGAAATAAGAACACCGTGAATTCATTGTCCCAGGAAGGGGAAACTTTATTGACACATTCCTGGGGTCAGATACATCACATGATCACACTGACAGAACCACAGGCACATAGACACAGGCAACAGAGCATGCACAATGTCGGTACTAGTACAGTGTATATCCACCTTTCGCAGCAATGCAGGCTGCTATTCTCCCATGGAGACGATCGTAGAGATGCTGGATGTAGTCCTGTGGAACGGCTTGCCATGCCATTTCCACCTGGCGCCTCAGTTGGACCAGCGTTCGTGCTGGACGTGCAGACCGCGTGAGACGACGCTTCATCCAGTCCCAAACATGCTCAATGGGGGACAGATCCGGAGATCTTGCTGGCCAGGGTAGTTGACTTACACCTTCTAGAGCACGTTGGGTGGCACGGGATACATGCGGACGTGCATTGTCCTGTTGGAACAGCAAGTTCCCTTGCCGGACTAGGAATGGTAGAACGATGGGTTCGATGACGGTTTGGATGTACCGTGCACTATTCAGTGTCCCCTCGACGATCACCAGTGGTGTACGGCCAGTGTAGGAGATCGCTCCCCACACCATGATGCCGGGTGTTGGCCCTGTGTGCCTCGGTCGTATGCAGTCCTGATTGTGGCGCTCACCTGCACGGCGCCAAACACGCATACGACCATCATTGGCACCAAGGCACAAGCGACTCTCATCGCTGAAGACGACACGTCTCCATTCGTCCCTCCATTCACGCCTGTCGCGACACCACTGGAGGCGGGCTGCACGATGTTGGGGCGTGAGCGGAAGACGGCCTAACGGTGTGCGGGACCGTAGCCCAGCTTCATGCAGACGGTTGCGAATGGTCCTCGCCGATACCCCAGGAGCAACAGTGTCCCTAATTTGCTGGGAAGTGGCGGTGCGGTCCCCTACAGCACTGCGTAGGATCCTACGGTCTTGGCGTGCATCCGTGCGTCGCTGCGGTCCGGTCACAGGTCGACGGGCACGTACACCTTCCGCCGACCACTGGCGACAACATCGATTTACTGTGGAGACCTCAAGCCCCACGTGTTGAGCAATTCGGCGGTACGTCCACCCGGCCTCCCGCATGCCCACTATATGCCCTCGCTCAAAGTCCGTCAACTGCACATACGGTTCACGTCCACGCTGTCGCGGCATGCTACCAGTGTTAAAGACTGCGATGGAGCTCCGTATGCCACGGCAAACTGGCTGACACTGACGGCGACGGTGCACAAATGCTGCGCAGCTAGCGCCATTCGACGGCCAACACCGCGGTTCCTGGTGTGTCCGCTGTGCCGTGCGTGTGATCATTGCTTGTACAGCCCTCTCGCAGTGTCCGGAGCAAGTATGGTGGGTCTGATACACCGGTGTCAATGTGTTCTTTTTTCCATTTCCAGGAGTGTATAAACTGTCAACATATGTACGTATGATCATGTCTTGGACGGAAGATGGCATTCTGGTCAACGGACAACCGCGTCAACAATGGCATCAGGGCGCCTATCAAACAGTATAGTATTTGCCCGGTGGTCTCACATCCCCAGTCGCTGTGTATACAGTCACAGACGGTGCAGTATGGCACAGAGATGAGTCCTACCACGCTCTCTGCGGTGGAGGGCCACAGGAAGAATGGAAGCAGGTCCATCGCAAACTGATATGGCCCGATGGCTTAATGTGAATCTTTCTGTTGTTTTTCGGATGTAGCGACAGTTTTATAACTAGACTGTATTCCGAAGACCAGGGCGGTGCCGACCACGTGAAACATCAGAAAGAGAGAACCGTTATTTCGCTGCAAGGGGCACGACGGTGCCGGCTTAGTACTGCGCGGCAAAGGGAATCTGACCCCACAGCATCCACTGGACGTGTTGTATCAAGGCAAGCGGCTTACATAAGGCTTCGGCAGAGCGGCTTTTATTGACAGAAACCTGCTGTATGTGTACCTCTTACGCGTCTTTACAGAAGGGAACGTCTAGAGTAGAACCGCCAACATGCCATCTGGACGAAAGAACAGTGGACCAATGTTCTTTCCACAGCTGAGTCCCGATATGGTCTGGACAACGATTCTCGACAGATTCTCATATGGATGGATCGTGGAACACGATTTGGGACCCAAACATTGTGGAAAGAGACTGGTATCGAAGATGATTCTTAATGGCGTGGGCAGGGATTATGTTTAGCACTCGAACACCTCTTCATGAAACTGTACGGTTAAATAGGCAAGGTTTAACTGCTGTAAGGTATCGTGACGTGATCTTTGGACCTCGTGCGGCTGTTGCGATGTGCTGTGGGCCCAGACTTCGTATTGTTAGAGAATAATGCTCGACCTCATAGAGCACGCTTGGTTTATGTTTTCTGAGAAACGGAAGATACTGCACACATGGCGTGGCCTGCTCGCTCTCCCCATTTAAATGGGATGCACTGGGGACAGGGGTTGCATCACATCAGTATCCACCAACCACTCTCCAAGACCTGCGAGCAGTGCTGCAGGAAGAATTGGCGTTAATGCCGCAACATGAGATTGATGGCATCATTTACAGCAAGTTACGTCGTTTTTCAGGCATGTGTTGCTGCCAGAGGTGGTCATACTGAGAGCATTTACCAGTTGTCGGAGTGTGTGTGTAAATTTGTTAACCTGGAAAAGAGGAAGAACATTTTTGTCTGCCGTTATGCACGTTGCAGTTGTTTACGTTCTGTATTCTTCATAGTGTTTCTATTTTGGTATCACCTGATTATACAGTTTTGTTGCAAAATAAACACAACTTCGCAAAATTTCGATCTGTTGCTTCAATTTTGGACACGTTTGTATATTAATGTAATATTTTGCAGAAGTAAAGAGTTGACGATAGATGTAGAAATAAACTCGCGTGTGCCTCAGGAAAGCATGCTAGTACCGTTGCTGTTCATGTTGAATACTTATGAGCTGGCCGATAATATTAATAGCAGCCCAGACTTTTCGTTGATGATGAGGTCATCTACGACGAAGTACAGTCTGAAAAAACCTCCACAAATATTCAGTTGGATTTTGACAATCACAGATTGACGGTTTGCCTTAAATGTTCAGAAAAATAAAATAGTGCACTTCACAAAACGAAAAAGTGTAATCTCTTGTCACTAAACTGTCAACGACTTGCAGTTGGACTAGGCCAACTCATACAAATAGGTTGACAACAAAATCCCATCAACAAGAAGTAATTAATCTAGAGTAATGTAATTTCGGGAATATATCTGTCTAGGTAACATTCCTAAGTGGTTAACATTGCAAGATGACAGGTTAACGTAAGAGCGAGAAAAGCAACTGCAAATGTGAAATGTGGTACTAGTGTGACCGCTAGAAAACTGAACGCATTTACGCAGACGTGCATGCATTGTGTTGTACAGGCGCCGGATGTCACTTCGTGGGATAGACCTGTTGCACTTGGTCAGTCAATACAGGGATGGTTAATGCTGGTTGTGGATGACGAAAAGATTTCTCATCGGAAGATGTTCCATACGTGCAGGGTTGAGAACAAATGCGGAGATGGAACAGACCAAGGCCACATCTCGACACTCTGTAGAGTATGACGGGTTACTACAGGGGTATGTAGGTGCGCGTTTTTCTGTTGTAAAACATCCCCTGCAATGCTGTTCATGAGTGGCAGCACAACAGACTTAATCACTAGACGGAGTACAAATTTGCAGGCAAGGTGTGTGATATAACCACGAGAGCGTTCTGCTATTATACGAATTCGCATCCCAGACCGTAAATCTAGGTACAAGTCCAGTGTGTGTAGCACTCAAAAAGGTTGGTGCAGGCCCTCAACTGGCCTTTGTCTAACGAACATTGGGCCATCACTGGCACCGATGCAGAACCAGGTTTCATCAGAAAATACGACGGACCTCCACCCTCTAATGAGCTCTCGCTTGTCATCACTGTAGTTGCAACGGTGGTGGTCTGGGGTCAGAGTGGCATGCACGCTACAGGGTATCTGGCTCGGAACTGTCCTTGAAGTAACCGATTTCTAACATTTTGTTATGTCATTGTGGTGCCAACTTCTGCTCAGATTGCTGCTGCAGGCGCAGTACGACGTGCCACAGTCATACACAGAACACGACGACGCTCTTCCCTCTCGGTAGCGCCACGTGGCCGTCTTCTTGTGACCGTACGTTCTCGTGACCACTGCTGCCAGCAATCATGTATTGCGGCTACATTCCTGCCACGTCTTTCTGCAATACTCCAGAAGGAATACACAGCATCTCGTAGCCCTATTACAGAACTTCAACTAAGCGAGCAGTTGATAATAGCATCTTCGTCGTCTTAAAGGCGTTCTTGACTAATATCAACTCACAACGTCCAGCCCCAGAGGTAACTAACGCTCACGACCGTTACAGCAGGTGTTTAAAGCTAACCTGATCTGCATCCTCACAGGGGCGGTATTAACAACATTCTCGTGCGACTGGTGAGAAATCTGAACAGACTTCATCTTTCAGATGTAGAAACACACCTACCGTCTTTCGTTTATCTCGCACAACTCCTTGTTGGTGTTGGGATTTTTTTCAGTCACTATGCATGGGTGTAGCAATATGTAACGATATGAAATGGAACTGACACATGGACTCCGTAGAAGGTAGCGTCGGATAGACCGTCAGAGACAGAGCACCTCGTGTTCCTGCTGCTAATAAGGCGAGTACACCGTTAGTTTGTTACATATTTTTACGAGCTTCAAAGAGGAACGACTGCAGAACACTTAGAAGGTGCATCAGGTATACTAAAGAGGCTGCTTACACCACGCTTGTCCACCCTATTCTGGAGTATTGCTGTGCGGTGTGAGATCCGCATCAGGTAAGACTGAAGGATGACATCGAAAAAGTACAAAGAAGGGCAGCTCCTTTCGTATTATTGCGAAATTGGGGGAGATAGGGCCACAGACATGATATGTGAATTAGATTGGCAATCGTTTAAAAAAAAGCCATTTTTCGTTGCGATGGGATCTTCTCATAAAAGATCGATCACCAGTTTTCTCCTCTGATTGCGAAAACATTCTGTTGGCACCCACCTACATAGGGAGAAATGATCATAACGATAAAATAAGAGAAATTACGGCTCGCACAGAAAAATGTAAGTGCTCGTTTTTCCCGCTCTCCTTTCGGGAGTGGGACGCTAGAGAGACAGCTTGTAGGTGGTTCATTGAACCCTCTGCCAGGCACTTTATTGTGAATAGCAGAGTAATCACGTAGATGTAGATGTGCCAAACTTCGGTTCATCGCTGTCATAGTAGGGAAGTGTAATAATTCTACAAAGGCTGTTGCTTATCAATCACTCGTACGACTCACCCTAGAATGTTGCTGAAGTGTGTCGGACCCGCACCAAGTAGAACTAACACGGGGTATTGAACGTATTCAAGAAATGTCTGCACGAATTGCCATAGGATTTTTTTGACCGTTGGAAGAGTGTTACAGAGAAGGTAAAGTACCCAAAGTGGCAGACACTTGAAGATAGAAGCAACTACACCGAAAAAAACATACTTACAGCAATTAATCTAGGAATGTATATATCATCTCCTACTTATCTCTCACGTAGGAATCGTGAGGTCAAAATTAGATTAGTTACAGTGCACAGAGGCGTTTAAACATTCTTTCCGTGCTCCATACGTGAATGGAGTGAGAAGAAGCCCGAATAACTGGTACAAGGGAAAATATTCTCTGCCGTGTACTTCACAGTGGTTTACAAAGTATGGATGTAGACGAGATGCACTTTCGCAGATAATAAGGAAAACTTTCAGCATATGTTGTATTTTAATCATGTCTTCGAATTTGGAGAGATGCTTTCTCAATAGAGCCATAACGAAATTACGCAAGAAGGGCATGCCGCACAGCTCAGTGACTGAAACACTGCCCATTCGACAGTCGCACTCTGGATCTGTCAGAGGTCTGGGGTACTGTCTCTGGAGCGAGCAGATAGCCCTGACACGTATTAACAGCCTCTCTTGTCACTCACGGGGTCTCCTCTCGAAATGAGAGACTGTGACCCGTACCGTACGATCCAGATAGGAAGAAGTGCGTCAATGGCGTCTCGAGTTTTTATGTTCCAAGGAGCGGACGATAAATGACTCTGAAAACTGGACCAAGTGAAAGTAAAAAATAATCCCTGCTGTTATAGGTGTTCCTTGACATAGACCTATCGTGTGGACGAGTTCTGATCGCGAACGGTGATAAAATATCTACCATTTTTCTACTGACTTTTTTCACTGTCATGAGGTTATTGTTAACGCTATTACACATCCGCGCGTCGGGTTATGGTGGCGCCACTGGTGTCTAGCTGTCGCACGCTTTCGCTTAGCGCCCTCCGAACTCTTTTTAATTTTATGAAGCCTCTGTCCTATGATCTATTTAGTTTCATACCGTCTTCTTTGTTCACGAAACTGTAATTCTAATTTCAGCTGTTTTTCAGATAGCTTCATTCCAGAAGCCATATACAAAAATTTGATTAGAAAAAAAATTCAGTTAAAGCTTTCCAGTTCATTTGTCGTATGAAATGCATACTGAACGCATTTGCACTATTGTAACGACCCATAAGCATTAGCATATTTTCGAGACCAATAGCATGAAGAGATCTGTTCAAATGACGCCAACACATATTCTTGTTGGAGGTTGTTTTGGAGGTTGAGTGAAGTATATGTGCATTTATTTTTCAGTTTCTTTTGAGTTCATGTAAATGACAATTCTCAGACCAGGTCTCTTGAACGAGAAATGAAATCGACACCGGCTGGTAGCTGAGGGCATGTGGATTAAAGCTCGGGTTTCGTTTAAGTTTTCGGTTGGAAAACAGATGCAGGGTGACCCTGTGTTCAACGAGAAATGTATCTGCCAAGTTAGGCAAGTAAGTACTGGAAAGGAGATAACAGTTGTTTACATAATTCATAAGCATAATGTTTTATTATGGTGATTGCGCGCTTACAAATATGATATTGGAACAGAAGGAACGTTCAGTGCGCAAGAGAATCAAGTCACAACAATAAAGATTTGAGAAGAACAGACAATGTTTTTGCTGAATAATTAATTACAGGAAAAAGTTCACCATTTTAAAATGCTTGAATGGTAGACTGTATTTTGTGTAATATACTATCATAGCGAAGGAGGATGAATTCGTTATTAAATGCTACGTTGAAAAAAAAGAAAAAAATTGGACCTGACTCTTTTGTTCACTGAACGTATTGTTCTACTTTCGGTTTTCTGAAGGCAAGAGTAAAGAAATATATTTCTTGAATGTATAATTATAAATTTATTACCTTTGTCTCTGTTAAATACTTCCAAATAGGAAGCTACACAATTCAGATTCAAAGAAAAGTGTATTCACTTTTGCGTGGTTTCTCTTGCAAAGCTCTTGTGGCAGTATCACACGATAGGTTCTTGAAAAAATGGTGATGTACTGGTGCTATGCACTACAGTAAGCCCTCCACGTCCTTTCTCTACGCTTCTGTTACTGGTCGACGTAGGGCTCTGCTTGACGTTGCAAGAGTACGCCATAGGATGGACGGGCTTCTTTCTTAAGTCAACTTCGTCAAACTCCACATCGGGTTTCAGAGTCTGCTTAAACATCAGGATAAAAGGAGATTATGTTTCATAATATACCGATCTCAAACAACCACTTGATCCCTTAACCATAACCTTTTTTCTGCTCATTATTGACTTCTCCAAGTTACTGAAGGAAAAGAAGGCTGAGAAATTCATTCCAGGACCTGAAATCTGGGAGACATTTTCTTTGCTTGTCTAATGATATCCATCCACTCATTTGGTGTGTAAATGTGCGAAATTTCCCTACTGGATTTCTCCGCAAAACCAAAATCATTATCATTAGGTAAGTAAATATGTCCTGATACTAACAATGTGTGATCACAATGGTCGAAGCTTCACGCTAGGGTTTTGACATAAATTCATGTGAGACAATGACATTTTGATGTTCCGGTTTTGGATGGTACAAGAGTCTGAACATAAGATCATTTTATTACGTGCAAAGGTTACACGCCCTCACTGATCTCACTCCTGTCCTTAAGAAACAATTGGAGCTAACACTTTTAGGATTTCCAGAACCAACCCTTTCCCAAGACTTCAAATTGGACCTAACTGAAGTCCCACAACGTATTTACTGTATTTTGACGACTGTAACCACTAACCTAAAATGTAGACTGGCAATGGCAAGGTTGGTTGGTTGGTTGTTTGGGGAAGGAGACCAGACAGCGTGGTCATCGGTCTCATCGAATTAGGGAAGGATGGGGAAGGAAGTCGGCCGTGCCCTTTGAGAGGAACCATCCCGGCATTTGCCTGGAGTGATTTAGGGAAATCACGGAAAACCTAAATCAGGATGGCCGGACGCGGGATTGAACCGTCGTCCTCCCGAATGCGAGTCCAGTGTCTAACCACTGCGCCACCTCGCTCGGTCACAATGGCAAGAAAAGCGTTTCTGAAGAAGAGAAATTTGTTAACATCGAGTATAGATGTAAGTGTCAAGAAGTCGTTTCTGAAAGTATTTGTATGGAGTGTAGCCATGTATGGAAGTGAAACATGGACGATAAATAGTTTGGACGAGAAGAGAATAGACGCTTTTGATATGTGGTGCTACAGAAGAATGCTGAAGATTAGATGGGTAGATCACGTAACTAATGAGGAGGTATTGAATAGAATTGGGGAGAAGAGGAGTTTGTGGCACAACTTGACAAGAAGAAGGGACCGGTTGGTAGGACATGTTCTGAGGCATCAAGGGATCACAAATTTAGCATTGGAGGGCAGCGTGGAGGGTAAAAATGATAGAGGGAGACCAAGAGATGAATACACTAAGCAGATTCAGAAGGATGTGGGTTGCAGTAAGTACTGGGAGATGAAGAAGCTTCCACAGGATAGAGTAGCATGGAGAGCTGTATCAAACCAGTCTCAGGACTGAAGACCACAACAACAACCACTAAGTTTCCAGAAGGAATGAAATATGTTTCCCCTTTTAAAGATGACTGTGCCATTGGGGCTGGCAGGAGAGAGCGTTGGCAGAAAGGCTTTTTGCTAGAACTCTCACGCCTTTCCTTGTACTATACTCCTCTCCACATTTCCGATGCCGTTGCCTAACACTCGTCTTCCACTTCTCAGGATGACGACAACGTTTTCTTTCTCTGCTCTCTGCTCCAGCTTGATTGCAGAGATCATTATCAGCTGCAGCAGAAGCACCATCTTCCTCAGCAGCTGTGGCGTGTCCTGCATTAAAAGAAAAATGTAACATAACACACAATACTGTGTGGAAGGGAATGGGCGGTTTTTTAGGTTATTGTTATCACACATTTAGGCTCAGCAGTCCAGTGTGATTATTAACACATTAGTTCATTCTGACTTATCAAAATTACAAAGAAACTGTCAGCTTACCCGAGTTATAGCACTGATATTTCGATGGGTTATCTTCCATAACCTCAAACGAATCGCTCATAACCATCAGTCTGCTATAATTAGAGCTCACACGCCGACGATACGAACCATACAAACTGTGACAATGGACATGTTCCCACTGCGCTCTGAACAAAATACTGCTTTCCTCCATGTTCAAGAATGTTATTTACAATATTTGGACATGAATCTTTTATGCGCTGAAAGCAGATTCATAAATAATACTTAAAAGTGGAATAAGTCCAGAATGGCCAAAAATGGACTTTAACCCCTTTGTGTTCCGAACGCCCCATTTATGTCGTTTGCCAGCGTGAGAGCAAAGATAAATATGAGGACGATTATTTCGACAAACTGCAGCAAAAGTTATATTACCCATGTCTAATATGCAAGTTACAAATTATCTTGTATGAGAGACAACCGCAGTCGTTAAGTAGCTTTCTTAAAAAAAAAAAGGTTCAAATGGCTCTGAGCACTATGGGACTTAACTTCTGAGGTCATCAGTCCCCTAGAACTTAGAAATACGTAAACCTAACTAACCTAAGTACATCACACACATCCATGCCCGAGGCAGGATTCGAACCTACGACCGGAGCGGTTGCGCGGTTGCAGACTGTAGCGCGTAGAGCCGCTCGGCCACACCGGCCGGCAGACATCATGAATAATAATCGTTTGGTTGTTCTTGTAAATAATTTATTTAACGGTCAGCTTCATAGACTAGAGGCCACGTCATCAGGTTAGATATATTATATCATGATGTAAAACTTGCTACATGGACGGGACCGAAAATTCCTAGCTTATGAGTAAATGACGCAATTAGCGATTCGTCAGGTAAGCAGAAAGCATGGTCCCACGATGCCTCAAGCGTGCCATGAATCCGGAAAGGACGACAGTAGGCCAAACGTAGCCGGTTGACCGACAGATCGAGGGTCACAGTCCATCAGAAGTGCCATAAATACAGCGGAACGCGATGCGTGGAGATGCGGGCGAGAGAGTGCAGCCCATAGCTGGGCAGGCGAAAGGGTCGTTAAATTCCATGTATAACTGCTACAACTGACAGTGGAATAATGCGTGCGACTTCGCAAATTGTACTATCCGTACAACCAATTTCTTCACGTGCTCCATGCCGGCTAATTTAACACGAAGTGCTTCATGACGTACAGAACAATGAATCCCGCCTGTCGATCGTTGAAATTTCTTGCTCTTTACTGTCAACTAAATCTTTAAATTCTTGTAACGCCGTTTCACTGCAAATTTGCAGTACCCGTCGATTATGTCACTGCATGAGACATATTGACAATCTCATCTCGCTTACTGTCATTCACATTCACTTTTAAAGGCTTGTCACCACTGATCGCTGCAATACCTCCATTTTTTTCAGTCAGTCACTGGACCTGTGAATGTTCTTTTTACTAGGAATAAATAGCGAAGGATGAACAAGGCTGTTACCACGATTCTCCCTAACTGTTTTGACCGCATACGTCTGGAAATAACCGAGTAAAGCCTGGAAAGGACGAGCGTCGGTTTGCACGTGGCCCAAACATGCAGCTCGCATACTGTTTGGCCTGCCGTGGTTGGCCAGTTTCTGTAAAATTTCGATCTGAAGACATCGACTTTAATTTCCTTCTCATCAGCTGCACAGAACCTTTACTGGCGGGAAAGTAAAATATCGTTGATTGAATCTCTTGTGAAGTCCTCTATGGCCTTTCCTGAATACTGCGGCTACCGTATCCTCTAGAATGTGTCATGTGAACTCGTCCCTCAATATTACACTCGCATCCAACGTCCACCTGACCTTCGCGATGAGCTACATATTCTTAAAGCAATCAACATGCTCCGTAGTACCCATACTGACAAAAGCGGAAGTATCACTTATCCGACACATTTGTTACGTTGCATACGGTGCATGAAAAGTCAGGCAGTGAATCAGAACACTGAAGATGTTAAGGAATCTCTGCATGATTTAAGTGAGAAATTCGTACAGTACATTGTGTAAGTCATAATGTCCCATGGCCGTAAAACACAAAACAGTATATCTATTTTCGCATTGACGTCAGTTCAGAGTATCCTGTTACACGTTTGTTCGCCATTCTTCAGTCAGTGCTGGGTTCCTGTTTTTCTGATTTTCATATCCAACAAGCGTTTCCAGAGGCTTCGATTGGGGTAGTAGATAAGAATCCTATTAACCTAATTATCTCGCCTCGTTGCAGTCTTGTGAGTAATGAAGCTGAGATTACAGACTGTATTATATCTGCCCAGCGGCTGCTGTGTACCCCAAAACAGAGGTTATAATAGAATGGTGGTATCCTCTGAATGTGCGACAACTGATGTACCCAAACGTCAACGACATATTAGATCGCCCCAAAATAGCCAAACCACTCTAACTGGCTCTAATTTTCGCAAAAGAAATTTAGAAGCTGCAAGAAATTGCACTTCAATCAGTCTCGCCCATGGATGGCAATTGACTTCGTCCGTGCTTACATGGGATAGCGATTAATCAGGCGACGGAGGAAAGTGGATAGGCGTTTGAAGACTAGTAAAATCAAGTTTAACAAGGAGATGTATTTTATCAGAATTCGCTAACATAGAACTAAGGCAGCCTTCACTGACGTTTTAATACCACTTACATACAAGGAAGGCACTGAGCAGTACATCAACCAATGAATACGGAAGCGACATAAAAAGTTACGAAATGAATCTAAGTACACCTTCAGTACTAACGTTCTGGAGGGAATTGAAAGTGTGTCGGAATCCTAATGTGCCAGAGAGAGAGCTTTACTCATAAGACAACGATTGTGACAAACGGGGAGAGTTACACTGGCTCGTTACCACATAGCGGAAGATGTCTCACGTCAATAATGTGACGGTGACAGCTACACTTAAAATTGCTGCACCAAGAAGAAATGCAAATGATAAACGGATATTCATTGGAACATATTATACTAGAACTGACATGTGATTACATTTTCACGTAATTTGGGTGCATAGATCCTGAGAAATCAGTACCCAGAACAACCACCTCTGGCAGGAATAACGGTCTTGACACGCCTGGGCATTGAGTCAAACAGAGCTTGGATGGCGTGTACCGGTACAGCTGCCCATGCAGCTTCAACACGATACCATAGTTCATCAAGAGTAGTGACTGGCGTATTGTGATGGGCCAGTTGCTCGGCCACCATTGACCAGACGTTTTCAGTTGGTGACAGATCTGGAGAATGTGCTGGCCAGGGCAGCAGTCGAACATTTTCTGTGTCCAGAAATGCCCGTACAGGACCTGCAATATGTGGTCGTGCATTATCCTGCTGAAATGTAGAGTTTCGCAGGGATCGAATGAAGGGTAGAGCCACGGGTCATAACACATCTGAAATGTGGCGTCCACTGTTCAAAGTGCCGTCAATGCGAACAAGAGGTGACCGAGACTTGTAACCAATGGCACCCCATACCATCACGCCGGGTATGGCGATGACGAATACACGCTTCCAATGTGCGTTCACCGCTATGTCGCCAAACACGGTTACGACCATCGTGATGCTGTAAACAGAGCCTGGATTCATCCGAAAAAATTATGTTTTGCCATTTGTGCACCCGGGTTCGTCGTTGAGTACACCATCGCATGCGCTCCTGTCTGTGATGGAGCGTCAAGGGTAACCGCAGCCATGGTCTCCGAGGTGATGGTCCATGGTGCTGCAAACGTCGTCGAACTGTTCGTGCAGATGGATGTTGTCTTGCAAAAGTCCCCATCTCTTGACTCGGGGATCGAGACGTGGCTGCACGATCCGTTACAGCCATGCGGTTAAGATGCCTCTCATCTCGACTGCTAGTGATACGAGGCCGCTGGGATCCAGCACGGCGTTCCGTATTACCCTCCTGAACCCACCGATTCCATATTCTGCTAACAGTCTTTGGATCTCGACCAACGCGAGCAGCAATGTCGCGATACGATAAACCGCAGCCGGCCGCAGTGGCCGTGCGGTTCTGGCGCTGCAGTCCGGAACCGCGGGACTGCTCCGGTCGCAGGTTCGAATCCTGCCTCGGGAATGGGTGTGTGTGATGTCCTTAGGTTAGTTAGGTTTAAGTAGTTCTAAGTTATAGGGGACTTATGACCTCAGATGTTGAGTCCCATAGTGCTCAGAGCCATTTGAACCATTTGATAAACCGCAATCGCGATAGGCTACAATCCGACCTTTATCAAAGTCGGAAACATGATGGTACGCATTTCTCCTCGTTACACGAGGCATCACAACAACGTTTCACCAGGCAACGCCGGTCAACTGCTGTTTGTGTATGAGAAATCGGTTGGAAACTTGCCTCGTGTCAGCACGTTGTAGGTGTCGCCACCGGCGCCAACCTTGTGTGAATGCTCTGGAAAGCTAATCATTAGCATATCACAGCATCTTCTTCCTGTCGGTTAAATTTCGCGTCTGTAGCACGTCATCTTCGTGGTGTAGCAATTTTAATGGCCAGTAGTGTACATACGAGCGACATTACTCTCTTCGGCTAAGGCAATGAAGCTAACTCGGCGTGGTAAATGCTAAGAGCAGTGCGCGTTAGCATTCGTCTCGTTTGTCTGCAGCCGTTGGATTGAAGCAAAATCGGTAAAATGGAGCTGGGATGGGTGTGCTCCAGAGTTTTAGGACCTCTCCGTCGTCTGGCTGCAGTCAGCTTCCGACCTCAAAAAACAGGTCTAGTACCACCTACGAGTAGCAGTGGTCAAGGGCCACCTACTGGAACCTAGAGAACAGACAATGGCTTCTGACAACGAAGGTTTCTCCTCATGCTTTAGCTCCATCTGTCGAAAAGCGGTCGTCTTTGTGTCATTATATCTCCTCGAGGAAGATGAAGGAGCTCTTCGAATTTTTATCTGAATTTAACAGTTACTGTCATCTTGAGAAAATAATTAAATCATATGGAAATGAGTGCATCCAAAAACAAATTGCAGAATACTGTTACTCAAAATATCATTAATCTATTATTTCCTCCTTTGTCTCTGAACAGTTAATACCCAAGTGGTTAATTTACAATTAAAGTTTAGGAATCCTTGAAATAGAATCCTCTTAGACGTTAAGAATGGGTTTTTAAATTGCAGTAAATATGGATTATTAAATGTTCGGGCTCTCGTTCTTTGATACAGACCTCGCACGAACACACATATTTGCCTCCTGACACATGACGAGCTTGGCTAGGATTGTGTACCACACGAGTTTCAGCGGAAATCGAAGTTACTAATGCAAAATTTTTCTCTCTCGATCGCAAAGTGTGACCTTTTGCACCATCTAATACATTTCAATCGCTACATCCAGTGTCAGTTTCACCATTAGAAATCGAAGTTATTCACTTGCGATTTTGAAAATTATATGCATCACCTACTGTCCGTCTGTATCTGCCTATAAGACATATGAAGTTATTATGTTCATCTAGGAATATATCTAGATATTTCAATTTAATTTTGGATTTTCTTGAAAGGTTGCTTTTGAGCAGCAGGTACTTAATTTTGTGTAGTGATAATTTGACACTTCAATAGCATACCTGTAGTCTATGGAGTGAAGCACACTACTTATCTTTCATGGTTGTGCAGTCATCGCTTGTAATAAACAGTATTTAATTTCCAAATGGCACCAGCCAATTTAGGTTACCGCTGTATGGTTCTTTATTTGTTTGTCGCTGGATTTTGCGAACAGACGCAGGACTAACTGTCCCGTGATCTTGACAAACATCCTACTCAAAGATTATCGCAGTGTCACCGTGTAATCACGTATAGCGAGTTTCGTTTGTTTAGCGGAATAAAGATAATGGCTGTTGAGACGAAAGCCCCGTACAAAACTCTGGAACACACTCTGATCGCTGGAAACAGCTCTTGAATTTTTTTTTAATTTCTTTTCCTGGACACATTAACGAGGCTTGTATATAACTTCAGCAGTATCTTAGGCAGTGGCACAGCACATGTGGACAGTCCAAAAGCCTCTGAAGCCGAAAACAACATGATTATTAGAGACCTTCAGAAGCACGCATGAAATCAGTCATCATCTCTGGAACGTGCGTACTTCAGCTTTCTTTGGCATGTGAAATCGCCTTATGTACAGCGACTTCTGTTGACATGTCTCTCCTAAATCAGTACTGATGAGGGCCCATTCTGCGGTGCAACGTTTTACTAGACAGCGTCTTAAACAGTAATACAGACAGCTGAAGGTCATTTGTACTGGCCTGACGCAGCTGCAACATTTCCGCTATTGTCGGAAACGAATCGCCGCACGATGTTTCACATTGTCACTATGCTCCGTCATTTTGTTTTGTCTCCACTAGCTGTGTGCTACGTTACTGTGAGGTGTGCAAGTTAACATCCCTTAGATGGTGCAGGCTCACTTGCGGTTCCCCTTCATCAAAATGTCTTGGGTCAAACTTGTCTAGTGGTTGAACAGCACGTGTCGCATAACACGCCCTAAATTAGACACTTGTGACCCTTTGGTTAAATTGTCTGGCTGATGGCAAGTTTGCGAAATACAAAGTTAACATAACATAACAGATAATATCGGGAACTAAATGAACGACCTATAAATGATGTAAACCACGATTTGGTTAGAATAATGTTTATTCAGAAAACAAACTAATAGCGAAAGTGGTCGTATTTAGAGTTACTGTAACAATCGAGAGCATATTCATTTGGGACAGTTCGATCATTCACAATCTCATCGCGAAATACAGGTTATCTACGCAAAAGTCGGAGTTCACACCAGGCGCGCGGCTGCTCACCGCTCAGTGACAAGTCCCGCGACACTACACAACGCGAAATTTTCTAAGTCGTCTCACTTCCTAGGTGCCTAAAGACCGACCGTCCGCTTTCGCGTCTCAATCCGAACTGTACACTTTTGTGTATCCAGCCGAACTTTGGTGTCTAGACCAGAACTCCCCTTGCCCGACCCGGCCGCGTTTCCTGCGCGCCGAATATCCTCGCTCAACTGACTAGGGCAGTTCCCTTTCCTGAAGCCGTCCATCTGACTGGCTACAGCTTATTCTACATTATTTTACATTTTCACATATTTAAATAATCAAAGCTTGACCACTTTCATGTTCTAAATAAAGTAACAATAACATTCATTACATAATAAACGTTAAATTCTTTTGCATAAAACCAATACAATTTCCTTCTTAGCTTTGAATGCCACGGCCAGTAGCCTTGCACCAGTGTGCTTTCAGATAAATAAATAAAGAACAAAATTAACTATTATGCACTTAACTTTACAACAAATATTCTATTACCTAATGATTCAATAAGGTGTCATGCTGTCATCGTCCAATGTGTTTTGTGTGGAGGAAATGATGATCTGATGCTTAACTGTAAATACTGACAATTTAAATTTACTATATCTTTAAACAAATAAAGTTACAGAGTTGATATTTACAACGTTTTTCATTTTAATGATGCGCTTCTATACGAAATGTCGATCGTTAAGATCGACTAAAGCGTCCATATTTTAGCATTCAGGTCTTTGTTACAAAAATTGTGAATTTCACTTTAACAGTAAATCCTAAACTATCTTAGATATGATCAATATTCAAGTTTTATTGGGATCACCATGAAAATTTATGGAGGATGGCAAATTAAAATTACTGTGGCTTGATTCCCTGCACCACTACAGAATTAAACAGTTTTCATAAATGTTTCCCTCTATGGCCGATCTTAGGTCCGCCATATTTAACACTGCTACGTCTCCTTGGCCACAAAAGCCTTCTACTGGGTTTCTCTATGACGTAGGTTCTCGTATGTCTCACTCGCACACTCCAGCACTTAGGCATCAGTAGAAAATAGACTCCTGTGAGTTACCCCACCTCGTGGTGATTCTGCGCCCTTTGTGGCATCCGGTCCTGGACGACAGGGTTCGTTTCACAATTCCTGAAAGCTGACTCTTTCGGCCGTATACTTAAATGAGAGCGAAATGCTCGTTAACTCACAGATGGGGATTTCCATGTGTACCACGACTGTAGACATGTACCTGGAAATAAACAAAGAAGTACTTACCCTTGTTTTTTCAAGATCATAATTAAAACTGCATAGCTACCCCTCGTAAATTAGATTGTATCTTCATGAGATATCGACGAGAACACAGACGAGGATGGTAAAACCATCTGGAACGAGCCCACTACGCCAAAGGCAAAGTTGCACCATCGACGCCCACAGCAATGTCTTGCGACTCCAGTGATGTGTTCACGGTCACGCCTGTGGTATCGTCTATATTACATCAGTATTACGCTGGCTGAGGTCTCGATTAATGATAGACATGCTTCATGAATGCTTTTGTATTTGTTTGTCGACTTTGGACTTTGGAAAAGGGGCGCAGGACAGTTGTCTCATTAGTCGTACAGAAGGTGATCTCGCTATGGACAAACATACTACCCAGGAATTATCACAGTGTTATTGTGTCTGTTGAGACGAAAAGGTTACTCTTTACGAATTATCTCCATCTTTCCAATTTGGTTATCGACCAATTTCTTTTACAGTGCTGTTTAATGAGTCTGTTCACATCGCTTCGAAATATTTGGTGGGTCTTACTTCTCTGTTAAACCTTTCTGTCCATGTTCCTTCTCGTAATTTCTATCAGATAAACGGTACTCCTCTAAAACTGCATCTCGAGATGGGTATCAGCGCTTCTCGGGAACAAGATGTTAGCCTTGAGCCGGCCGGAGTGGCCGTGCGGTTCTAGGCGCTACAGTCTGGAACTGTGCGACCGCTACGGTCGCAGGTTCGAATCCTGCCTTGGGCATGGATGTGTGTGATGTCCTTAGGTTAGTTAGGTTTAATTAGTTCTAAGTTCTAGGCGACTGATGACCTCAGAAGTTAAGTCGCATAGTGCTCAGAGCCATTTGAACCATTTTTTTTTTTTTGTTAGCCTTGGAGATGTTTAGTAGGATACAATACAACAGTTGGAGTGAAGTATACAAACAATGAGACGAAAATGACACGAGGAGCGCTATCCAGCAAATTACTGCGACGACAATGGTCAGAAAAGTAGAAATATGGTATTCCTGCCTTTCTCTCTTTTTTTCTTTTGGTACCTTAAGTGTTTCGTATTATTTTATTCGTCCCACTCATATTATACAGTCATCTAATATACTTCCTGTGACTTGAAACTTGGAACACCATAACAATAAAATACCTCATTGGTCCTCTGTAAATATGTTTCTGGGAACATAAAATTCTTTTGTAACAATAACGTACAGAAGACACAGAATAAATTCTCAAATTAAATTAGTGTGTTTATTATTGTTGGTTCATAAAATAATTCCAAATATGCACTTACATTTAAATGTATTTTACTCTCACAGCAATATTACAGATGCCACTGTTTTCCTATGTATTCTTACAGTGATGGAAATCGTGGATCACTTAAGAACATTCGTCTTATTGTTTACAGTGACGAACTAGAACTAACTTCTCTCTCTTTTCGAAAAGAGAGAGAGATAGCACAGAGAATAATGTGAACGTTTGCTCTACTTTATCGCAGGTGGTAAAATCTATTTGACATTTAGATGTGGATTTGTTTTATGGTTACGTTGGAGACGAAAAAAACGGAGATACAACAAGAAGAATACGCTACAATATTAAATGCACATAGTATTATGGCAGCTGCTGTTGACGCTGAGATTAAATTGTTTACATATTTCCATCTACTCCTTATTATTTGTAATTATTTTGAGTATGCGAACATTGTTAATCAAATATTTTATTTTGAACTTGTGCAACGTATGTACTAAATATACGGGTCAAAGAAAGCTATACACAAAGCAGTTAGGTCTCTCTCTCAAGGCCTGAATGGAAGGGAGAACTATGTAATCGAATAAGGTCCTTATGAACGCAACGTAGGGTGTGCTAGAATGTCGTTAAAAATTTGGTGTATTGGGTAAGGAATGAAGAGTTACTAAAATGTACAGATGGCAAAGCTTTATGTAAAACGCGTATTGATGGAAGGGACAGATTAAAATAACGTCTGCTAAAGCAAATAACAGTTAATCACACAAAGAACAGTAGAGTAGACAGACTGGGAGGATGAGGAGGGGGCGCAGCGATTATATCATGTAATCAAATCACCGAAGATGAAAGATTCAGTAAATTCCCAAAGCCTTAGATTTTGATACAAAATAGTAAAAAGGGATGAAGTCCATTACGAGAGCAGTCGAAGAACTTGTGACCGAGGAGGAGAAAATGTACTGTGACCTAGTACTTTACGGCAGGACCTTTGTGATTCTATTAATCATGTCATCTCTTGATATTCCATACATCTCTTCCAGCTGATGTTTACATGTTAAGAATCTGGCACTCAGTCATAAATCTATACCTATAAGGTCTTTAATCAACAGTTTGCCACATGGAAATTTGCTTTACAGAATACGATCGCAAAAAAATATGTTTCTTCTTGGGAAAAAAAAGTGATAATGTCATCGGCAAATGAGTCTTTCGCAGTCAGTATTCTGCATGCCAGCACTTACACAGTCGTCGTACAACGTTTCATTTCCTTCCTTGCAGATAAAGGTATACATGGAAAGTCTCTTCTGATAGGAGGATGCCTCGTAATGAGGAACTAGCTGTTTTCAACAAACCAGAAACTTGGTCTGTCCCTTTACTACTTACTTGTGATATACGAAAGCTAATACAGCAGCGAAGTTGCGTCACTTCACCTTCTTGTCAGCGCTGCCCAAACGAATTTGTCAGTGTTTATCAATTTGTGTGACCCGAACCGGAACGTGTTTCTTATTAACGTCTTCTTTTTCTCTCCATGACTCGGTGTCTTCTTGTTGCCTTCTGATAAATGGCACTGAACTCATAAACGGAGACGCATAGCAGTAGTTACTACTGCTGTATTCAATCCTTTATTTAGATTTATCTCGAGCACGTTTCTTCTATCCCTCAGATACAACAAAAACTGTTTGGTAGTAAACGTGGAAAGCAATGAGAAAAAGTTTCGAATTACGAATAAAGACGTAACGCAAGTACACTAAATCTCTTTTTGGCTTATCAATACCCAACATTTATTCTAAGCTTCTGCGAGGCCGTTCAGCCATATAAATATAAAACAGGTAATTTTACACAAGATAGCTATAGGACGCTGATTGTACGGATGTATCAAAACTGACGAGACAGTAATAGGTAAGTGGCACCTCCTTCAAGAGCGTGCAAGTGTCCACGTCTATATTAGTGTTTGTCTACGGAAATGCAGACAAGTCCAAAAATGACAAAACAATGAGAACCTAAGAAATCCGAAGAGAACTATTTTGTATCAGTGTTCTGACTGGTTTTACGCGCTCCACAGCGATTTATTCTCCTGTTCCAATATCTTCATCAGTTATTTGATGTCTGTGTCCCAACATCTGTCTTTCCTTACAGTGTTTGTCCTCTTAGGCTTCTTCTAGTACCATGGAAGCTATTCCCTAACGTCTTAAACATTGCCCTAATGTCCTGTCCTTTCCTTTAGTTTTATTTCCACATATTCCTTTTCTCTGCCGAGTCAGTGGAGTAACTCATTATACCTTCGACATACGGGTTGAGCAGTAGGAGACAAAGGCCTTGTGGCCTTTTTAATGCAAGCACCTTTCCCCTCAGTCTTCCAACCTCAATTTTCCCTCTCGTTTCTTGTACTATACCTGTCTTTTCCTATAGTTTAGGCCAATTTTTCTGAGGATTTCAAACATCTTACATCATTTGAAAGGTACAGGGAAAAATGAAATAAATCACGTATCTATTCGAAACGAGTTTGAAGTGTCATTAGATCCTGCCTACAGAGGAATATCCTTTGGAGGTATGAAACGGAACAAAAAAAGAGTTACTCATCGATTTTTGCCATTAAAGTTTTGGCACACATAAAAAGAAGAACGTAAGTCAAATGTTCCAAAGAAAAAAACCTGGTACGTCGTCTGCATTACAACAGATGGCAGTGCAATCTTCGAAGTATTACGCCATTATAGCTTTCTCATTCTGAGTTTCTACATTGGATGTCATAGTGTAAATTTATATTTCAGTACTGCGTAATAAGCTATGCTGTGCTGTTGAGGTGTTTTCCTTGGAGAATGAAGGAGATGGTATGTGAGGGATAGCAATAATGCCACCTATTAATAGAAAGAGGACACATAAAATAGAAAAAGTCGTAAAATTACGAGGTACTATATTTGCGTATGGGGTCAGAATTCGTGTTGGATCTGACTTTCTTTTTAGTCTTCTGATTGGTTTGATATGGATCGTCACGAATTCCTTAACTGTGGCAACCTTTTCATCTCAGAATAGCACTTGCAACCTACATCCTCAATCATCTGCTGGGTGTATTGCAATCTCTGTCTTCCTCTACAGTTTTTGCTCTCTACAGCTCCCTCTAGTACCATGGAAGCTATTCCCTGATGTCTTGACAAGTGTCCTATCATCCTGTCCCTTCTCCTTATCAATGTTTTCCACACATTCCTTTCCTCTTATATTCTGCGCAGGACCTCCTCATTTCTTACCTTGTCAGTCCACCTAATTTGCAACATTCTTCTGTAGCACCACGTCTTAGATCTTTCTGTTCCGCTTTGCCCACAGTCCATTTCCACTACCATACAATGCTGTGCTCCAAATGTAAATTCTCATAAATTTATTGCTCAAATTATGGCCTACGTTTAACACTAGTAGACTTCTGTCGGCCAGAAATGCTCTCTTCGTCAGTGCTAGTCTACTTTTTGTGGCTTCCTTATTCTGTCCATAATGGGTTATTTTGCTTCCTTAACTTCATGTACTTCGTTACCATCAATCCCGATGTTAAGTTTCCCGCTGTTCTTATTTCTGCTCATTTTCATTACTTTCATCTTTCTTCGATTTACTCTCAACCAATATTCCGCACCCATTACACTGTTCATTCCATTCAACACATCCGGTAATTTTTCTTTAATTTCGCTGAGGATAGCAATGTCATCTGCAGATTTTATCATTGGCATCCTTTCACCATGAATTTTAACCCCATCCTTGAACCTTCCTTTTCCCTGACCACAAGGGTGATGATATACTAACCCGTGCAAAGTTTCTGTGGTCAGTCAGCAGGAAAGTTATTTCACGGATGACCTGTGAGATAACTGCGTGTTTTCACGGTTGTAATTTTTAATGAGTAATATTCAAGAACGATAATAATAGAACCTTATAATCACTCCAAAAAACTCAAGGGTAACACGTGCCTGGTTCCTGAGACGCCCTGCTAAGCCCGCCGGACAGGACAAGTAGTAGGAATTGTGGAAGGGAGGGGGGAGGGGGCATAATGAGGGGCTATCAGTTACTCTCCAAACATAACACTTTATTTAGTTGTCCAAACATTACAGCGCAAATTCTAAGCTTCACTATCGACAAAAAAGTCTTTAACTCTAAAATGGCTGAAGGGCTTTGCATTAAATACAACTGCTACAATGGTTTTTTTTTTTTTTTTTGTGAGACCGAAGGCTCTAGGCTTTAACTTTAAAGTATCTAAGGCCAAGCGACCTAACACTTGACTAGTCAGATAGATTAAGTTTTTTTAAAAGCGACTGAAGGCTGATAAATTTAAAACAACATAATTACAACAAACTTTCAATAGGCAGAAGGCCTAAGCTTTATGACCAAAAAGAAACCTTACTCCAAAATGGCTGAAGGCCTTTGTTTAACAAAAAAAAACTGAAACCACTTTTCCAAGGCAGAAGGCCTAAAGCCTTTAACCTTAAACAATATTTAAGCCCAAGTGATGTAAGGCTTGATAAGTAAGAATTTAAACTTTTAAGGCGGCTAAAGGCCAATCATTTTAAGAACAATACAACTACGATAAATTTTCAACCGGCAGAAGGCCCACAGCTTTATTTTGAAACAATGTAATACTTGATAAGTAAGAACCTTAAAACTTAAAGTGGCTGAGGACCCACGCTTTTAAAAAAAATAATACAACTACAATAAATTTTCAACAGGCAGAAAGCCCACAGCTTTATCTTCCAAAAGGTAACACTTGATAAGTAGGATCCTTAAAACTTGAAGTGGCTGAAGGCCGATACTCTAAAACAATACAACACATTTTCAGCAGGCAGAAGGCCCAAGCTTTATCTTCAGACAATATAAGACTTAACCGATTTAGAAAAACTTACTTTTAAAACGGCTCAAGGCCTTTGATTTTGTAAACAAATGACAAGCACACAAATTCCAACCATCGGCTGTGAGCCATTGAAAATACACGGCTAAGTGCCAACAAGAAAGGCAGTATACGCAACGGCGCTCAGTAGTTTCCAGGGGCTCGGTCTGCCCTTGAAATTTTAACGTTCGCTTAGGTGAGACAAAAAGTCAGCCCAACTATACTCGATCCGCCGGCAACACAACCAAGAGACAGTCAGGGACCCACCGACAAGACGACTTGCTAACCACCTACCAGTATACGAGAATTCCTAAGCCAAAACGTAACAAACATAGCCGCCCACAACCAAAAACACATTAAGACGTCAAAAACTACACACCATGTTGGACAGCGACAACAGGTGAGGAAAGGACACTGCCTGAACTTACATCGGCGACCAGGGAAGGTAACCGGAACACTAATGGCCACAAGGCAGAAAATTCCGCTGGTGCTCTTGAATTTCAAATCGACAAATGTAGTTGATTCCACCACATAGTGGCTAAATCTTCACCAACTCTAAGACTCGCTGTTGCTCCCAGGAATACCACGAACAGCGAACCACCAACCAATGGGACAACATGAACAGACGTGGCTTCGGTAATTAAATCACCACTCAAGTTTCGTGTCCTGGGTCGGTGAGCCACAAACCTCGCAGCACTGGGAACAGTCCCCACACTGCGTAGACACTGCGTAGAAACCGGCAGCGGGCCCGGCCAACAGCGCCGCGCGGAGCCTCTCTTGCTGATCCACTACAACCGACCGACTGGATGCACACCGCCAAGCCGGAACTATAAGCACCAGACCAAAGATGGTATACGCTGCAAATATCGATATAGACCGCTGCTGCCACACATAGAAAGAGGAGGAAGTGTTAACTGTTTTTCTGTTTTTTTTTCAGAAAAAAGTGCTGTTTGAGTGACATTTTTGGTTTTGTTCCATAGACACATTAGACATCATTCCATTTGGTTCATTACATATAGTGTACGGGCTCAAAATTCCACTATGACTGAAAGAATTACTCTGTCTGAGAAGCATGTATTGCATTTCAAAATCAACATTCTTTTCTTGGGCTTCATGAGAAAAGTGTTTTACCTGTTTTTCTTCGAAACTCTTCCTTTTACATTGTCAAATGCTGTTCTGTTTTGGTTCGACAATATGAAGGGAGCAACATAGTGAATCTCTAAACATCGTATTGGCTGGATAGTTTCTTCAATGGTTTACAATTTAGGATTTCAAAGCAATTAATAGTACCATTACCATTAACTTCATTTGTCTCTATTCTCTTATTGTTTATTCTTTCCTGGGGCCAGTACACCACTGATGGGCTTTCAGTTAACATGGATTTATAACTTTTTTCATCTATGTCATCAAATCAGCTATGTAAATTTCGTTCTTTCTGTTTTAAATGTTTCTTTGTTATGTTTCTTAGCCATTTATTGGAAGAGTAGGTGAACATACTTAAAAAGAGAAAAAAACTTTCCTCTTCTCCAGTGTTTTGGATCAACTGGTATTCATATGCATCGGTTCGCTTTCTAATAGCACTAACTATAGCTCTGCGCCCTGCGGGATCAGCCGAGCGGTCTAAGGCGCTGCAGTCATGGACTGTGCGGCTGGTCCCGGCGGAGGTTCGAGTCCTCCCTCGGGCATGGGTGTGTTTGTTTGTCCTTAAGATAATTTAGGTTAAGTAGGTGTAAGCTTAGGGACTGATGACCTTAGTCGTTAAATCCCATAAGATTTCACACGCATTTGAACATTTTTTTATAGCTCTGCATATTTCACTATAAAAGCAGAGCTATCCTGACAAAGTAATTTCGTACGCACACAAGCGCTACCACGTGCCTTGTAAGGGCCTGGGATGAGACCGTTATGACTGCATTATGGTGAATCATGAAGTGTGGCGATGAAGGCCAGGTGGCATTACGTGCACTAACAAAATAGCATTAGCAAGACATACAGTTATTCGATTTAAGAGTTACAGCTGAATACCCAACCATCTAATAGTGTGTGCTGGAGGATACTTTTTGTGCTACTAACTGAGCCCTCCACTCCTGTTCTACATGCTATTCACGCGTGGGAAGAATGGTTGCCAGTGAGCCCCTGTATTGGCTCTAATTTCTCCAATTTTCTCCACATGGTCATTATGCGAGAAATATGTAGGGGGAAGTAATATGTTCTTCGACTCTCCCTGGAAAGTGCTCTCTAGAAATTTCAATAGTATATCTCTCCATGATGAACAATGCCTCTCTTGTAACGTCTGCCACTGGAGTTTGTTTAGCATCTCCGTAATGCTCTCATGTCGACTAAACGATCCCGATGACAGAAGGTTCCGCTCTTCATTGGATCATCTCTATCTCTTCTATATCTGGTCGGGATCCCAGATAGATGAACAGTACTCAAGAATGGGTCGAACAAGCGCCTTACTACTTCCTTCATGGATGAGCTTCATTTTCTTAAGATTCTTCCTATGAATCTGAGTCTGGAATCTCCTTTTCCCATTATTTTTTTCATATAGTCTCCTCTTAAGGTCGCTCCAGATAGTTGCTTCTAGATATTTTACGATAGTTACTGTTTCCAGTGGTTTATTATCATCGGTGTTGTCTTGTGACAGCCAGAGCGAGAGCACCAGCAGCAGCGAGTACTGTTTGTATAAAGCGTTTATTTTGCATTTTGTTTACGACCTTCCACTAAGGAAGGGATTCTATTTGTGTTTATCTGCTCTGCATAGTAACTAACAGTTCTTGATAAAACTTTACGTAGTTTTCGTGTTAGATTTCTTAGTGTTTTCTTGATCGTTTAGAACAGAAAGCGCCCTAAAACCGTCTTTGTTTGTTTCGCGGTCGTTAGCCACTAGTCACTTGAATCAGCAGTTGTCTTGTGACAGCCAGAGCGAGAGCACCAGCAGCAGCGAGTACTGTTTGTATAAAGCGTTTTTGTACTTATTTGCTGCGCTTAGCTTTTAAATAGTTTTTCTGGGAAAACCTAGCGTAGTTTTCGCGTCTCGTATTTCAGTGAGTGTTTCTTGATTATCAGAGTAGCTCATCAGAAGATTATCTTGGGAATTTGTCACCGTATAGGGTAGGGTAAACATAGTCATGTGTAGGGACTGTGGTTGTTGTGAGCGGACGCAAGGAGAATTGGCCACTCTTCGGGGGCAGGTGGAGGCTTTGTCTGTTAGGCTCATCGAGCTCGAGGCGCAGGCGTCGGCTCGTAGTGGCGTTGGGGCAACTGTGGTCAGACCTATGCCTACTTCGGTGGCCTTGGAATCACATGGAACCCCTGATGTCGCTGCGTCTTCCGGCAGTGAGCATCTTACCGGTCAGCCATCACTCCAGGGTGAATGGCGGACAGTGGTGGGCTCGCGCGTGCCTGGCCGAAAGGCGAAGGTGGGATCTGGCCGCGTGGCAGCTGCCTTACCCCTTTCCAACAGGTACGGGGTGCTTCCTAGTGGTGATGACATCGTTTCCGAGCCACCACAGGATGCCTCGCCTGTTGGGCCAGTGGCCGATTCTCCGGCAAGGTCCCGACAGTCACAGAGGGCGGGCCTATTAGTTATAGGGAGCTCCAACGTTAGGCGGGTTATGGAGCCCCTCAGGAAAATAGCGGGTAGGTCGGGGAAGAATGCCAGTGTGCACTCGGTGTGCTTGCCGGGGGGTCTCGTCCGTAATGTGGAGGAGGCCCTTCCGGCAGCTATTGAACGCACTGGGTGTGACCGGCTGCAGATAGTAGCACATGTCGGAACGAATGACGCCTGCCGCTTGGGTTCTGAGGCCATCCTTGGTTCCTTCCGGCGGCTGGCTGATTTGGTGAAGACAACCAGCATCGCACGCGGAGTGCAAGCTGAGCTTAATATCTGCAGCATAGTGCCCAGAGTCAATCGCGGTCCTCTGGTTTGGAGCCGTGTGGAGGGTCTAAACCAGAGGCTCAGACGACTCTGCGACTATAATGGTTGCAAATTCATCGACCTCCGTTATTGGGTGGAGAACTGTAGGGCCCCCCTAGACAGGTCAGGCGTGCACTACACACCGGAAGCAGCTACTAGGGTAGCAGAGTACGTGTGGCGTGCACACGGGGGTTTTTTAGATTAGAGGGACCCCCCCTTGGGCGAAACGATAAAATACCTGACGGCTTACCAGAGAGGACATTATCATCGTTGATAAAGAACGTCCGTCCTCAGAGACGAAAAACAGGAAAAGTTAACGTAATATTGGTAAACTGTAGGAGTATCCAGGGCAAGGTTCCTGAATTAGTATCTCTTATTGAAGGAAATAGTGCGCATATAGTATTAGGAACGGAAAGTTGGTTAAAACCGGAAGTGAACAGTAACGAAATCCTAGACACAGAATGGAATATATACCGCAAGGATAGGATAAACGCCAATGGTGGAGGAGTATTTATAGCAGTAAAGAATTCAATAATATCCAGTGAAGTTATTAGCGAATGCGAATGTGAAATAATCTGGGTTAAGCTAAGTATCAAAGGTGGGTCAGATATGATAGTCGGATGCTTCTATAGACCACCTGCATCAGCAACCGTAGTAGTTGAGCGCCTCAGAGAGAACCTGCAGAACGTCGTGAAGAAGTTTCGTGATCATACTATTGTAATAGGGGGAGACTTCAATCTACCAGGTATAGAATGGGACAGTCACACAATCAGAACTGGAGCCAGGGACAGAGACTCTTGTGACATTATCCTGACTGCCTTGTCCGAGAATTACTTCGAGCAGATAGTTAGAGAACCAACTCGTGAAGCTAACGTTTTAGACCTCATAGCAACAAATAGACCGGAACTTTTCGACTCCGTGAATGTAGAAGAGGGTATCAGTGATCATAAGTCAGTGGTTGCATCAATGACTACAAGTGTAATAAGAAATGCCAAGAAAGGAAGGAAAATATATTTGCTTAACAAGAGTGATAGGGCTCAAATCGCAGAATATCTGAGTGACCACCATCAAACGTTCATTTCTGAGGAAGAGGATGTGGAACAAAAATGGAAAAAATTCAGAAACATCGTCCAGTACGCCTTAGATAAGTTCGTACCGACTAAGGTCCAAAGCGAGGGGAAAGATCCACCGTGGTATAACAATCATGTACGAAAGGTACTACGGAAACAAAGAAAGCTTCATCATAGGTTTAAGAGTAGTCGAATCATAGCTGATAAGGAAAAGCTGAACGAAGCGAAAAAGAGCGTAAAGAGAGCAATGAGAGAAGCATTCAACGAATTCGAACATAAAACATTGGCAAACAATCTAAACAAGAACCCTAAAAAGTTTTGGTCATATGTAAAATCGGTAAGCGGATCTAAATCCCCTATTCAGTCACTCGTTGACCACGATGGCACCGAAACAGAGGACGACCGAAGAAAGGCAGAAATACTGAATTCAGTGTTCCGAAACTGTTTCACTGCGGAAAATCGTAACACGGTCCCTGACTTCAGCCGTCGCACGGACGCCAAAATGGAAAATATTGAAATAAACGATATCGGAATTGAAAAACAACTGCTATCACTTAGTAGCGGAAAAGCATCCGGACCAGACGAGATACCCTTAAGATTCTACAGTGATTATGCTAAAGAACTTGCCCCCTTTCTATCAGCAATTTATCGTAGATCGCTGGAAGAACGTAAAGTACCTAGCGACTGGAAGAAAGCGCAGGTCGTTCCCATTTTCAAGAAGGGTCATAAATCAGATGCGAATAATTATAGGCCTATTTCGCTTACGTCAATCTGTTGTAGAATAATGGAACATGTTTTGTGTTCTCGTATTATGACGTTCTTAGATAATACAAATCTCCTTCATCATAACCAACATGGATTCCGCAAACAGAGATCATGTGAAACTCAGCTCGCCCTATTTGCCCAAGAAATTCACAGTGCCGTAGACACTGGCGAGCAGATTGATGCCGTATTCCTGGACTTCAGGAAGGCATTTGATACGGTTCCGCACTTACGTTTAGTGAAAAAAATACGAGCTTACGGAATATCGGACCAGGTTTGTGATTGGATTCAGGATTTCCTAGAAGAAAGAACACAACATGTCATTCTTAACGGTTCAAAATCTGCAGATGTAGAGGTAATTTCGGGAGTACCGCAAGGAAGCGTGATAGGACCTTTATTGTTTACAATATACATAAATGACTTAGTTGACATCATCGGTAGCTCCGTGAGGCTATTTGCAGATGACACGGTTGTCTACAAGAAAGTAGCAACATCAGAAGACTCGTACGTACTCCAGGAAGACCTGCAGAGGATTAATGCATGGTGCGACAGCTGGCAGCTTTCCCTAAACGTAGATAAATGTAATATAATGCGCATACATAGGGGCAGAAATCCATTCCAGTACGATTATGCCATAGGTGGTAAATCATCCGGAGCGATCTGAAGTGGAATGATCACATAAAACAAATAGTGTGAAAAGCAGGCGCCAGGTTGAGATTCATAGGAAGAATTCTAAGAAAATGTGACTCATCGACGAAAGAAGTAGCTTACAAAACGCTTGTTCGTCCGATTCTTGAGTATTGCTCATCAGTATGGGACCCTTACCAGGTTGGATTAATAGAAGAGATAGACATGATCCAGCGAAAAGCAGCGCGATTCGTCATGGGGACATTTAGTCAGCGCGAGAGCGTTACGGAGATGCTGAACAAGCTCCAGTGGCGGACACTTCAAGAAAGGCGTTACGCAATACGGAGAGGTTTATTATCGAAATTACGAGAGAGCACATTCCGGGAAGAGATGGGCAACATATTACTACCGCCCACATATATCTCGCGTAATGATCACAACGAAAAGATCCGAGAAATTAGAGCAAATACGGAGACTTACAAGCAGTCGTTCTTCCCACGCACAATTCGTGAATGGAACAGGGAAGGGGGGATCAGATAGTGGTACAATAAGTACCCTCCGCCACACACCGTAAGGTGGCTCGCGGAGTATAGATGTAGATGTAGATGTAGTAGGTATATAGTAGTGGATTTCTTTTCCCATGTATGCGCAATATGTTACGTATATTTATGGTCAGGGTCAAGTATCAGAGCCTAGAAGTCAAATGCAAATCATTACTATTTTCTGGCGTTGCTACTTTGTTACAGACATTCGCGTCATCTGTGAATAGCATTAGAGAGCATCCAACGCTTGCTACTAGATCATATATCTTAAACAGCGGTCCTATCACTCTTCCTTGGGGTACACCGGAAATTATCTGTACGTTTGTCGATTTTGTTCCGTTAAGCGTGACGTGTTGAGTTCTATCTGCAAGGAAGTCTTGAATCTAGTCGCAAATCTGCTCCGATACTCGATAAGCTCGTATTTTTTTCACTAAAAGGCATTGCAGTACGGTGTCTAATGCCTTCCTGAAGTCAAGGAACATGGCATCAACCTGAACGCCATTGTCTACATCGCTGTGGATCTCGTGGAGGAACAAAACAAGTTCAGTTTCCAAGGATCTCTGTCTGCGGAAACCATGTTGATTTTTATAGAGGAGATTTTCCTTCTCCAAGAATGTCATAATTCTTGAGCATAAAACATGCTCCATAATTCTACAACAGACTGACCTCAGCGATATAGGTCTGTAATTGTGTGCATCTGTCCTGCGGCCCTTTTTGGAAACGGCAATGACCTGCGCTTTCTTCCAGTCGCTAGATACCCTTCGTTGCCCAGGCGATCTACGATAAATCACTACTTGAAGGCGAGCAAGTTCTTTGGTATAATCTTTGTAGAAACTTAGAAGTATCTTATCTGGCACTGACGACTAAGAAAATGTAGTTGTTCTTCTATTCTGCGATCGATTACCTAAATATTTTTTTGACGTTCTTACGACGATTGAAAGGGGAAACCGTGTTACGATCTTCCACAGTGAAATAAGTTTGGAAGACCGAATTCAGTACTTCGGCCTTCTCTCTGTCATCTTCTGTTTCGGTACCAGTATGGTCACTGAGTGAATGAATAGATGATTTTGACCCTCTTACTGATTTTCCATACTGTAGCGGCACCACCGTTTAGGATAGGGAAAGTTAGTTTTGTGCAATAATCTGAGCACAAGTTACAGCCAGGTGCAGGCTGGATTGCAGTGAGTTACGCATACCAACAGTTGCGAAGTAGAATAGAGGCCACAGGGCCATCAAACTGCTGAAAGAGTATATGTAGCGGTTTTGCATGTCGCAAATCACAGGCAAAAGGGGCTCACTGGCCGACCTAGCGCCGGTCGTTGTGGCCGAAGGGTTCTGGGCGCTTCATTCTGGAGCCGCGCGACCGCTACGGTCGCAGGTTCGAATCCTGCCTCAGGCATGGATGTGTGTTATGTCCTTCGGTTTAAGTAGTTATAAGTCCAAGGGGACTGATGACCTCAGATCTTAAGTCCCATAGTGCTCAGAGCCATTTGAACCATTTTTTTGAGCCAACCTAGCGTGTTATGAGTACATGACGTGAAGGAATGTGTATGGCAAAATGGAGGCGCACAGCCGCATATGAATAAGTGCGGTTTTCTAACGCGATTCATTCAAGTGTGGCAGCTCTCCTGGATGGCAGGGCGTGTCACACCAACTACATGCAGCAGCAGAAGGGGCACCAGCTTCCAGTCCACGGCAGGTCGCTGGATCGACCCTCTGAGGCTGACGCAGGATCCGTAGCTAGTCATTGGTGGGCCGCTCCATGACTCGCTACCACAGGCAGGCTTCCAACACAAGCTGGAAGCATCCCGAGGCGAGGGCCACAGATTCGGACGCCGGATCCCAGGCGCTTGTTGTAGCCGCGATCTCAGCCACGCCGGTGAGAAGCACGCAGCTGGCCACCTGCGGCTCACACTAAGTGACACCGAGTCGGCAGGGATACCGACCACTGAGTCAAATGCCGGCAACCTGACGACGCTGCAACTCCGTTGGCGTACAAGGCCAACACACAGAGTGGGTGCACGGGTCGCTGGAGCAGCCATTCCGCGCCAAGCCATTTTGGAGACAGCGAAGTGGTGTCCTCAGCATTGCGGTACCTGGTGATGCAGACTGAGGGGAACACGGCACTGTAGTTGGAAACAATAAATCACTTGGAAAGCTCAGACGAGTCTTAATATGGTGCCTTCTACCTCTTCCAGCTACATTTGCTCATCCTGATACATTCAGTGGCAGAAGTTGCCCACTAGAATATGATCAAAACCTCTCAGGGTTTTCACTCAGATTGGTTGACAATGTTTGCTTTCAAAGTCATTGAACACCACTGTCATTGCTCTCCTTATGGTTATTTTCACTTCGTTCAGCTTGTTTTTGTCAGCTAGGTTTTTACTTCGCTTGAATCTGAGGTGAAGTTCTCATTGTTTACCTTCTAACATGGCCATTATACCATCGTGGGTCTCTCCCATCCATTAAGACCTCTCTTGGAACATATTTGTCTAGGGAAAATTGCACGATTCCTTTGAATTTTTTCTATTTGTTTTCCACATCTTCGTCCTTATCACCGAATCTTTGATGCTGACTGCTTAGATACTCTGAAATTTGTATCCTATTACTCTTGCTAAGCAAAAATATCTTCCTACCTTTATTAACATTCTTTGTCAGAACTGTTTTAGATGCTATTACAGCCTTATGATCACTGAGACCTTCCTCTAAATTAACTGATTCGATAAGTTCACGTCTTCATTGCCAGGAGGTCTAAGATATTACTCTCACGAGTTTTTTTCTCTATCTGCTCAAAATAATTTTCGGACAAGACAATGTCACACAATTTTCCAACTGCTAGTAATAAATAATACACAAATAGTCCTGGAAAATCATTCACACCAAGTGTAAAGGTATTAACAAAAAGAAACGAATTATTGTTTGAACTAAATACCTACATAATTTTGCAATCATTTAGTAAAAATGTTCACATTACAGATTAAATAAAACGGGAACGCACTGATGATGGCACAGAGGTGCTGAAACATGTTTGGGAACTTGGAAAAAACGGTGTTTTGCGTAACTGGCGAACCTTACATCCTACATATTAATCTTTTCTATCTCTGATCTTCGACGACCAACGTTCTTTGAGGACATTGTGGATAATTTATCATGCAAATAGTCTTTGATCCCAAGGGAAGGTTTCTCTAACCTAAAAAAGTCCCATGTGTAGGCCACACGTACTCTGATACCTTAATAGCCGCTTCCTGCGTGTAGTATACGCCTGACCTATTAACGAGAAACCTGTAATTCTATACCCAATAGCGGAGGTCGAGAAATTCGCATCCGATACCGTCGGAGAGTCGTCTGAGTCTCTGGTTTATACCTTTCATTCAGCTCCAAACCAGAGGACCGCAATCAACCCTGGGAACGATGCAACAAATAGACAGACTCTTCCACATCACGGGCGAGACTCCCCGGCAAACATACTGAGTGCACGCTGCCATTCTTTCCCATCTTGTCTGCTGTTTTCGTAAAGGGCTTCATAAACCACCTAACGTTGGAGTTCCCAATGACAAGCATACCCACCTTTTGCACTTACCCGGACTGGGCAGGAAAATTGGCCACTGGCTCAACAGGAGAGGCATCTTGTGCTGGTTCAGAGCTAACACTGGGTAGCTCCTCATACCTGTTGCTAAGGCGTAGGGAGCCAGCCGCGCGACCGGCTCCCTCTTTCGCCTTCCGTCCAATGACACGTGAACCCACCACTGTCTGCCACCCACTCTCGAGTGAGGACAGATCGGTCAGATGTTGCGAATCAGAAGACGCAGCGACATCCGGGGCAACAGGAGATTCCAAAGGCACCAAAGGTGCCAAAGGTCTCGTCCCCAGCGCCCCGATGCTGACGCAACTTTCAACATTAGCCAGAAGCATGTCGATGGTAGTCAACGCTGTTTTCAGCTGTTTACGAACAGCAGACAACTCTCCTTGTGCCCGGTTACAACAAGCACAGTTTCTAGTGTGTAAAAATAGATACTCTACTGGCCACTAAAATTGCTACACCAAGAACAAATGCAGATGATAAACGGGTACTCATTGGACGAATATATTATACTAGAACTGACATGTGATTACATTTTCACGCAGTTTGGTTGCATAGATTCTGAGAAATCAGTACCAGACCGTAATAACGGCCTTGTTACGCCTGGGCATTGAGTCATACAGGGCTTGGATGGCGTGTACAGGTACAGCTGCCCATGCAGCTTCAACACAATACCACAGTTCATCAAGAGTAGTGACTGGCGTATTGTGATGGGCCAGTTGCTCGGCCTCCATTGACCAGACGTTTTCAATTGGTGAGAGAGCAGGAGAATGTGCTGGCCAGGTCAGCAGTCGAACATTTTCTGTATCCAGAAAGGCCCGCACAGGACCTGCAATATGTGATCGTGCATTATCCTGCTGAAATGTAGGGTTTCGCAGGGATCGAATGAATGGTAGAGCCACAAGTCGTAACACATCTGAAATGTATCGTCTACTGTTCAAAGTGCCGTCAATGCAAACAACAGGCATCCTGTCTGTGATGCAGCGTCAAGGGTAATGGCACCCCATACCATCACGCCGGGTATGGCGATGACGATTACACGCTTCCAATGAGCGTTCACCGCGATGTCGCCAAACACGGATGCGACCATCATGATGCTGTAAACAAAACCTGGATTCATCCGAAAAAATGACATTTTGCCATTCGTGCAATCAGGTTCGTCGTTGAGTACACCATCGCAGGCGCTCCTGTCTGTGATGCAGCGTCAAGGGTAACCGCTGCCATGGTCTCCGAGCTGATAGTCCATGCTGCTGCAAACTCGTCCAATTGTTCGTGCAGATGGTTGTTGTCTTGCAAACGTCCCCATCTGTTGACTCAGGGATCGAGACGTGGCTGCACGATACGTTACAGCCATGCGGGTAAGATGCCTTTCATCTCCACTGCTAGTGATACGAGACCATTGGGATCCAGCACGGCATTTCGTATTACCCTCATGAACCCACCGATTCCATATTCTGCTAACAGACCAACAAGAGCAGCAATATCGCGATACGATATACCGCAATCGAGATAGGCTACAGTCCGACCTTTATCAAAGTCGGAAACGTGATGGTACGCATTTCTCCTCCTTACACGAGGCATCACAACAACGTTTCACCAGGCAACGCCGGTCAACTGCTGTGTGTGTATGAGAAATCAGTTGGAAACTTTCCTCATATCAGCACGTTGTAGGTGTCGCCACCGGCGCCAACCTTGTGTGAATGCTCCAAAGAGCTAATCATTTGCATATCCAAGCATCTTCTTCCCATCGGTTAAATTTCGTGTCTGTGGCACGTCATCTTCGTGGCGTAGCAATTTGAATGGCCAGTAGTGTATAAGATCTCAAATGGCGCTACTGAGTTTGGAATGTACGCAAAATATAACGATCAGAATAAAGAAACATTAAAAACTCCTCTGCAGTTTTCTCACTGTGCCCTGACACGGCAAACTCTTAACAGAAATAAATTTCTCTACTGCAGTGGCTGCTTCTACGGTTACGTATTACTAGGAACCCTGCTTACTCGAAAGCTACCGCACGAGCTAAGTATGCAAACTAGAATGCAATGGTCTAAACTATATGCTATGTACCAGCACTAGATTTAAACTTTAGTGGCATAATATGGTGGTCTGACGGCGGGAAATTTACACTAGGAAGGACATGTACGCAAAAACAAAAACTTACACTACTTTGCTAACCACTAGTCTACACAGTGAAATACACACGTGCAGTTCACTTATTTGCAGAAGCATTTGAGAAAAAAAGAAACCTAAACCAAATTACTGTGTGTCAGGCAAATGTTGCTGCTGCTACCGCTTCTGGCACATCCACTCTGCTGGTACACTCATCAGAGAATCATCTTCTCTGCAGCCATGTAGAGGGCAATGGACATTGCGTGCATCCTTAGAACACACTGACTTGTCCACTCAGCAGATTCTCGAGGCCACTGTCTCCACTGCAGCTGCTCACATAACACCGCAGTGCCTTGCAGGGCAGCAGGTGGCAGGCATAACTCATACACTGGCGTCGACCAGTATATCGTCGACTGGTTTCTAACAGGGCTCTATCGCTGAAATCAAAGGGGTGTGGTCAAGTAAACCCCAGTAGCTCTGCACTGGATGTAGATGGTAGCGCAGAGCTAAAACACAGCCTCTCCACCAGAAGTAGACCATGGACGCCGATGTCTGTTCACAGATGGAAGTCAGGAGCAGCAGCATGGATACAGCATGGATACAGCAGCAGCAGGTTGATGTTGAGCCGAAACCCATCAGTTCCTCTCGACAAACCGGAGGTAGAAGCCCCCAGACTTCACATAAGCGGATGAAAGGTTGGCAGCTCAAAGGAGCTGGATCTGCCAGACCAGGCAGACAGCAGTCTCAAAGGTAGAAGGCACCTGATGAATGGTAGGCAGCACATCACAGGTTCTATATCATAGTTGGCTAACTGTAACTGAATAACATATCAGCTTGGAAGGATGAGTATTTATTGCTGTCCATCAAAGCCAAGAACGTTATGTCTTGGCAAGGATCACAACATGTGTCCTCGTTTTCTGTGCTCATCAGCATTTTTCGCCGCACGTTGGTATCATAACAGTGGATTTCAGTGCTTCAGCTTGGTGCTTTTCTGCCATGTCAGTGGGCTGACAAGTGTTCTTGAGGAACATTTACTAGTTGTTGCAGCATCGAGCTGTGCTGTCTGAATGATGTTATGATCTCTTCTCAGAGAGAAATGTGTCTGAATTCCGTGATGTATCATATTACTCCCGGTATCGGCTGTCTGTGTGTTCTTCATTCTGATTGCCTCATGGCGTACAGACCTAATTTTATTTGGGTTTGTGCTGGTTGGAGAAAACTTAAAGAAAATTTTGCATTTGCCCAGGATATCTTTCTGTAAAACTATATACACCACTGCTTTAAAAAAATTCCTCCCTAATTTTTCTTTGGTATGCATCTGAAACAATCTCATGACCTATATGTTACAAGAATAATTACACACTACACAATTTTCTTGTTATTCAAATGTTTGTGGAAGCTTAATCATAAAGTCCCTCTTTTGTTTCTTAATTCCATATTGTCTGATGAATCTTTATGCTCTAAAATAAGTTTGTAGTCTTATTTTGCCTTAGTTTTTTGTTCCTTATCAATACTGTTTAGCCACTGAACAGGTATTTGATGTATTTTTGATTCAGGATGATGAGTGGTTTTACAAATCAAGCAAAAGTAGAGCACACAAACTGTTAGTAGAAAAATGGTGGCACTGGTAGTGGTAAATCTTATAGTCGTGATATTATAACATTGTTTATCTCTTTGGCTCTGAGCACTATTGGACTTAACTTCTGAGGTCATCAGTCCCCTAGAACTTAGAACTACTTAAACCTAACTAACCTAAGGACATCGCACACATCCATGCCCGAGGCAGGATTCGAACCTGCGACCGTAACGGTCGCGCGGTTCCAGACTGTAGCGCCCAGAAACGCTCGGCCACTCCGGATGGTGTTTATCTCTTTGGTGTTGAATATGCTGGAACATTTCTTTTGCGATACGCCGCCCTTTTTGTGACGCTATCAGTTCGCCGAATCAGTGTAATAGATCGGGGTTTAAGGCGTAGTTCAGGGTCGTTTTTCTAACCAATACCTTGTAGTAACTTAATGGTGGCCGTACCAGTGATGGTAGCTGGAAAGCGAAATTTTACTCCTGCTATGTGACAGATTGCACCAGTTATCAATATATCAGGGTTTTGTAATTCTACTTTGGTCATGCCTCATGCCTGTGGGTTTACAATTTTTGTAATAGTTCACGATGACAACTACCAGTGAGAGAACTGAATAAATCCAATGTGCCCCCACTCACTGGAAATGTAGCCTTCAGCACTCTGCTTCTTCTGTTTTCCCTAAGAACAACTGAACCTCACACTGCCGCACATTAGTCTGCAACAGTATCACTCTTACTTCACAAATAGTGATGCTTTCTCTCAGACATTCTTGTAACTCTGATAATGACATAACGATGTACGCCTTCCTCTGAAATTAATAGTACCTCCTGCATTTATACCTGTATCCACTTGCCTATAGTTTCCCACTTATCCGCTTTATCGGATATGGGTGAACGGTAGAACACTGGTATCTTGCATTCATGCCCACTATCGGAATTTGAATGGATACATGCAGTTTTATTGTATGTGAAATGACTTCAGCGGCTGCTAAGTGATAGTACAGTGCTAGGCTCTCCTCATTTAAGTTAATTACATGTTGCAGTTCTGCGGGAAATTCTTTTCGTCGGGCGTAATGCCGCTAGAAAGTGTTCTTTTAGGTAACAGTGCAAAACTCAGTCGCCGTTGTATTGCGTGATAAACCGCTTCTTGCATTGTTCCTACTTTTAATCTTGTATCATTGAAGCTATCTTCCAGTGTTCATAACAACCTGGCTAAGATCATTCTCCCGTCTAATGCGCTTAACCGAATCTGAACTCTTTGTACACTCCTGGAAATGGAAAAAAGAACACATTGACACCGGTGTGTCAGACCCACCATACTTGCTCCGGACACTGCGAGAGGGCTGTACAAGCAATGATCACACGCACGGCACAGCGGACACACCAGGAACCCCGGTGTTGGCCGTCGAATGGCGCTAGCTGCGCAGCATTTGTGCACCGCCGCCGTCAGTGTCAGCCAGTTTGCCGTGGCATACGGAGCTCCATCGCAGTCTTCAACACTGGTAGCATGCCGCGACAGCGTGGACGTGAACCGTATGTGCAGTTGACGGACTTTGAGCGAGGGCGTATACTGGGCATGCGGGAGGCCGGGTGGACGTACCGCCGAATTGCTCAACACGTGGGACGTGAGGTCTCCACACTACATCGATGTTGTCGCCAGTGGTCGGCGGAAGGTGCACGTGCCCGTCGACCTGGGACCGGACCGCAGAGACGCACGGATGCACGCCAAGACCGTAGGATCCTACGCTGTGCCGTAGGGGACCGCACCGCCACTTCCCAGCAAATTAGGGACACTGTTGCTCCTGGGGTATCGGCGAGGACCATTCGCAACCGTCTCCATGAAGCTGGGCTACGGTCCCGCACAACGTTAGGCCGTCTTCCGCTCACGCCCCAACATCGTGCAGCCCGCCTCCAGTGGTGTCGCGACAGGCGTGAATGGAGGGACGAATGGAGACGTGTCGTCTTCAGCGATGAGAGTCGCTTCTGCCTTGGTGCCAATGATGGTCGTATGCGTGTTTGGCGCCGTGCAGGTGAGCGCCACAATCAGGACTGCATACGACCGAGGCACACAGGGCCAACACCCGGCATCATGGTGTGGGGAGCGATCTCCTACACTGGCCGTACACCACTGGTGATCGTCGAGGGGACACTGAATAGTGCACGGTACATCCAAACCGTCATCGAACCCATCGTTCTACCATTCCTAGACCGGCAGGGGAACTTGCTGTTCCAACAGGACAATGCACGTCCGCATGTATCCCGTGCCACCCAACGTGCTCTAGAAGGTGTAAGTCAACTACCCTAGCCAGCAAGATCTCCGGATCTGTCCCCCATTGAGCATGTTTGGGACTGGATGAAGCGTCGTCTCACGCGGTCTGCACGTCCAGCACGAACGCTGGTCCAACTGAGGCGCCAGGTGGAAATGGCATGGCAAGCCGTTCCACAGGACTACATCCAGCATCTCTACGATCGTCTCCATGGGAGAATAGCAGCCTGCATTGCTGCGAAAGGTGGATATACACTGTACTAGTGCCGACATTGTGCATCCTCTGTTGCCTGTGTCTATGTGCCTGTGGCTCTGTCAGTGTGATCATGTGATGTATCTGACCCCAGGAATGTGTCAATAAAGTTTCCCCTTCCTGGGACAATGAATTCACGGTGTTCTTATTTCAATTTCCAGGAGTGTATGTTGCTATTTATTGTCTGCTTAGTACACTGTGCCAATTCCATAGTCCACTGTCTTACCATTCTCTTAGTATTTAACACATTTTGTTCCATGTTTGATACCTTTGTAGTATCTGGTTTTGGTGGCACCAGCTGTTACTCGAATTTGCTCTACTCTATTATTTAGATTTTGTATATCTCAGCGCTGAATATGTTCTTGCCTAATTTCTCTACTGCATCAGACCATCCTCTTTTGCTTGGTGTTTACGTCTGTGGCACGTATATCCGCTTACTGATTCAACTGCTCTCTCAATTCCTCATAAGAAAGTCTCAGCTCTTGATACTCGTTTTGTATTTCGGCTAAAACTTTATCTTTCCGCACTTCTTCTTTCGCCGAAAGTTAATCTCAACGTCCACTAATGGCTAATTAGTAGCGTGTATGGCTGTCTAGTGACCAATATTCCAGAATTCAGAACGTGGTTCTGAACTGGATTCAGTACTTCTCCCTTGACGAAATGAAGTGTTTTTGGGAATATGATAAAATTTTTGGATTCCACGTTAGCACGCCGCCTATGTTATCAATTCCCTCCCGCTCCGGACAAAGTGTGTAGCTTAAAAATAAAAATAAAATAAGCTCTACCCTACTTATTGACAAATAGCATCTAGTACAGACTTCTGAATTCTCAATAACTCACAAGAATACTTACAAATAATGAATGACAGCAAACTCTAAAAGCAATATAAAAAAATCTGATTATAATTACTTATCTGGCGGCCAGAGTGCATTAAGTATTTTGCGTATCTCTTTACAATCGTTAGGAACCCGTTTCCAACTACTTTAGATGCTTTTTCGATACTGGTGTATCTGATGGGACTTGTAGTAATGTACTGACAGCACCTTTGAATGGTTTAACCCCACTTGGCGAAGTCGTTTTAATGACGTGGTATGAGTCGTGCATCCGGTTTTAAATTTCTTAGTTTTAGTTGTAGTCAGGTCTGCCAACTCTGTATTGTAGTAGTTTTCCTAGAGATTGCTCCTTCTGTTCCAGACATTCTAAGGCTTTAGTGTCGGCTCATTTCACTCTTTGCCAAACCTCCCGCAAAAGTTTTGCGAATTCTTTTACTAACTCACTATCAGTTCGAAGCTTGGGTTTCATCACATCAAAAGGAGATGGTATATTTCTGCCATACGACTCCTCGTATCGTGAAAACTTGGTACTGGCGTGGACTTTAGAATTGTATACTGAAATTATGAAGATAATTATGTGTCCCAATCATTGTGTTGCCAATTGAAATAATAGCTTAATATTTTGGAAACAGTCCTATGCACTGTCTCTGTACATCCACTTGGCCAACGATGAAAAAGGCTTCTTTGTAACTTCCGAAAGGAAAGCAAATGACGCAACTGCTTCATTACATCCGATACGAAATGTATTCCCTGATCCATTATTATGGTCGCCAGTACTCCAAATTTTGAGGTTCGAGTTATTGTAACATTCGTTACATGAGATATGAGCAGAGAAAAAAATGACGAAAAATCTTTCTGACTTTATAATGTTCGAATCGCACCGACTCTTTCATGAATCATGGTCTCAGATCACGTAAAACGCGCATCACATCGGTGAGAGAGATTAGATTGAAATTGTTCATTACAAATGTCTTACAACAAAATATCTTTCTCTCACGGTGTCAATTAATAATTTGAATACAATGTATTATCTTTTGAATTAATGGGCTTGGTTAAACAAAACTGAAAGACTGTGAAATTTGTAATTGTATGTGCGCCAGTTTCTGTTCGCACTAGCAAATTGACTTCAATAATATAAATCAAGCAGCTTATATGTAATGTATGTAAGTAATAATTATCTTAATGAGGTGGCCACAACGGCAGCTGAACAGATCGCGACCGAGCCGGCTAATTCTGGTTGGTTGGTTGGTTTGGGGGAAGGAGACCAAACTGCGAGGTCATCGGTCTCATCGGACTAGGGAAGGATGGGGAAGGAAGTCGGCTGTACCCTTTCAAAGGAACCATCCCGGCATTTACCTGAAGCGATTTAGGGAAATCACGGAAAACCTAAATCAGGATGGCCGGACGCGAGATTGAACCGTCGTCCTCCCGAATGCGAGTCCAGTGTGGCTAATTCTGATTACAAAAACTTACCAGTGGCTGCTTGAGCTGTTAAAATCTAATGTTGTGATTAGAATAAAAGACCACCATGCAGTCGATTCATTTTTTATCTTAACTTATTACTCAGTAAGTAGACTTACACAGACTATATGTCTACACAGACACAACCAGAAGGAAAGCATAAGAACAGATAACAAGAGAAAAGAGTAAAAACAAGTGACACAAAACGACAAAGATTCTCCTTCCTTACTCGTGGACATTAAGAATTTAATCAGCATTATTATGAGTCCACATTTTTATTATTTTCCATTCAATAAAATATCACCGTCTTTTCAAATTAAGTTATCCAGGGTAAGAAAGAAAGGAAAAGTATCACTGAATCCTTTCATTATGTTCGCTTTTTCTTCTGGACTTGCTACTTCAATGTATCGAGAAAAATTACCTGTTATTGTTAATATTATTTATTTCCTGTAGGGGTTATATTAAACAACCCTAAAATATCCAATCTAATCATTTCGGAGGGTTTGCTCACTTTTAGCAATCTTTGCAATGTTACTTGCAGAAGACAAAGGTCAGCACTTTGTGCACAAAGTATACAGTTTTTGATATACTGTTCCACGTCATGTCTCCTAGTTTTCCACCAGTATTTTACATTGACTGTTCTCTCCATAGTTCTGTGACTGTCATTACCTTCTAATACGTGGTCATGCACTTGTTAAAAAAAAACTTTGTCCCTGAATGCTGCCGGAACCACTGCACAGGATGTAGATGGTGGTGCAGGCTTACAGCATGGTCTCATTCACCAGAGGTAGACTGTGGACGTCGCTGCCTGCTCACAGATGGAGACTGGGGGCAGCAGCCTTTTGCACACCTCCTGGATACAGAGGGAGGTTGAAGGTGTGCCAAACATCATCAATTCGGCTCTCAGCAAGCCGGAGACAGAAGTTCCAAAGAATTCACATCAACGGATGAGAGGTTGGCAGCTCACAGCGATCAGGTTCAGCAAACCAGGTGGGTAGCAACCACAAAGGTAACCTGCTGCTTCAGATGATACATAGATTTTATTGTTGATAGTATAAGCCCTAGTTGAATCATTTCCCTATGAGACCCGCCTGCTATTATGACCATTATTAAATGACTGTTTAAGGTGCTTATTGAAAATCTATTGTTGATAAAATAGTGAGATTCACCACCTAGACCATGGCGATGGATGTTAAATGACTGATTACAACGCCAACGCTTGGGCTGCTAGTTGTATCGCATAAATTTAGCGCAGTCACGAACCGACAGGTCACCAAGCTTCATGCTGGCTTGAAGTATTACTTTCATTGCTACATTCATCACTCACTGGAAATTTCGAGTGGCTACCCTGCGACAATAAAGTGCTATTTTTATATCTGCACAAGTATCAACTAGCCTTACCCAGATCCTAGCGTGAGGAGTAACTTGGAGGTTCTCGTCATCGAATAGGAATACCTTTGCACGGTCTACAATGGAACGTGCCTGCACTGACACACCTCACACTGTGGTGACTGCTCTGCTGATCTGTCACATGTAGACTTTTATTCTGGCACGTCCTTGCAGAATCGATAAGATGAGGTTAGAGTACAACAGGGCACGCACAACTGGATCGTAATGCGAAAGGGGCTTGAATTCTGCCTCTAATGATCACATCGTCAAAGCTAATCTTCATCTGACTTCCCGCTCTGCCATCGAAGAAGAGGAGTAGGTCGTCCAAGAATGACTTCAACCAGAGATTGTTGTTACTTCTCGTTCTCGGCCCATCAGAACAGACGACAAACTGAAACTAGACAGTGGCGAGTTTTACTATCACAGCAACTCATTGCATACTATCAGCACACATTGCCTGGAATCGTCTTCATGGAGGTCGTAGATTTGCTCCTACGCGACATTCGCAATAACATAGGGCTCAAAGATGTTGATCAGAGGAAAAGTAAGTGATTGAGTGTCACCAGATGGCGCCGTGCTTTGTTCTCCGACAAGTCATATTTTAGTGTGAAGCTTAACAGCCGTATGTTCAGACGTGTAGAGATTATGAATGTTGAAAGCTCTCTCATTTCTGCGTAAAAGATCGTAACTTAGAGGTGACTGGTTGAACGTGCGAGCAGCATCAGCATTAGCTGGGGTATAAACCTCCACATGGTCGTAATATGGTTTTTCATGATCCAGGGATACTGAGGCAATACCCTGCGCTGTTTTGTTGAATTTTACGATGCAACATTCACTAGTCTTTACTATATGCGCAAGTAACAATCATCCCTCTCCCTGTCTCACCAAAGCTCAATTGATGGACAATATACAAGAAGTTGAATGCAACAGCAAATGCGCTATAAAAACAAGAATTATACTGAGTCAAGCAAGCAAAGAGGTGGCATGGTAAATCGGTGTTCAGTTCGCCTAAACTTCATTTTCTGCAGATTTTCACCATCGTTATGTGTTATTGCCTGCATTCTTTCAAGCAGGACAACGTTTTCTTTATCCATGATCAACAGCCTTTACGTCCATTTTTCTTCCTGGTGGCACGGCGGGCTATCGGAATTTATAAAACCAGCTGATATGTCTAAGGTCATTCCAGTTCTCAGAAAGCCTCTGCCCAGCTTAAATACCAGTTACGTATAACGAGATATAGTGATTTGTTTCGTGTTGATATTGGACTAACTCTGTGGGTGGCATCATTCGCCAGCAGCAGCATGCAATGTTCTAGATAACAGTGCTACATTCTAATGCAAAATAATGTGTAAAATATCACAATATAGGATTTGGACATCTGTCTAAATTAAATACGTTACAGCATACACTGCTTTACAGTTGCTAAGGAAGACAGTCATTTTTGGACATGAATAATCATAGCACACATATTTGTAAGGGAAGATGGTACAGACTGCAACACTTGGTAAAACAGAAGAATAGGCATAAATAAAGTTCATGTTGGACACATGTCCGACTCCTAACATAAAGGTCGATATCGGACTGTCAGTAAGGAATATGCCCCCAGACGGTAGTAGTACACATTTTGTACATGTTATTCATGCGCCTCTCTCAATGCAGTTCTTAGTTCTTCCACAGTTCGAAGAGGCAGTGTTTGCTGAAAACGCGTCTGCCAAGAGCATCCCAGGTATGTGCTATAGGGTTAGGGTCTGGGGAGTACGTAGGCCAGTCCATACGTTCAATATTTTCACTTTCCAATGTGTCTGACTCTTCAGCAGTCCTGTGTGGGAGGGCTCTGTCTTTCACAAACAAAATGTCGCGACCTACTGCTCCCATAAACAGACGGGCATGATCCCGAACCATCTCCCTACAATACCGCTGAGCTGTAATGGTACTTCGCGCTAAGATATGCAGCGATGTTCGGCCATTGTGCATAGGACTGCCTTCACCATAAAGCGCAGGCCATACCGATGACGTTCATGAACATTCTGTGGAGTGTAACATGTTCCTTTCTCTCTCAACACTAATTGTGGGCAGAATTATTTGCCATAGTGAAGTGCAATTCGTCGGAGGACATTACTCTGCACCACTGTTGCTGACCCCAACCAACATGCTACCTACACCAATGAACTCCTTGTCCACGATAGCGTTGTTGAAGTGGTATGTACTTAACAGGCTTCCAAACGACGTTAGGGCTATGAATCAATGTTATTGAAGAGTGGTGGTTCGTCTACGACCACCAACATTCTTTCGCATAGCATTTCCACCTTCAGCGTCCTTCTTTGATCGAGAGATGACACTTTTGGACACACTCATTTCTGTGGTCACAGTGGTCACACTTCGAGCCGTCCATCTGCTTGTCCACGGCTGTAAGAACTCAAACGATGTCTTGCAGAGATATTGCCGTACCAAACGGAATGTCGTACTAATCGGTTCCAAACAACATTAGTCAAACACCGTACTGAATGCATCCAGAGCGTTCGTGTACGGACTTCGCTGCAATTAACACATCCCGCCCTCTACATTGGTAGGCCGTTCCTTAGGAATAGTTGGCTGCTTCATAGCAATTCGCAGTTGCTCCTTAGAAAGTAAGTTGTTCCTTACGAAATGTCAAGCGGTGTAATCCTCTACGCTGATTTTTTGAGTCTAACATGTTATCTATTGACTTCCGTGATCCGATAGTACGAGGTGTTTATCCGCTTTCACAAGGCTAATCTTCTATATGAAACTTGAGGCAAATTTTAACTTATGCGTGGAAACTAAAGAAATAGGTTCACCTATACGCCAGTTTTAGTTTTCGATTCGTCTGGTTACCGGTAAGAGTCTGTCTGGTGCAGCTAACTACCTTGCTCGCTCGTTTATTCATTACGAAAAGTACATGAAGTCGACTTTGTGTTCCCCACTTCAAAAGGTGCAATTCAGTAACGATATATGAGATGTTTTTATTAAAATGAAGGTGCGTCAACAGTGGATTGGTCGGAAGGGGCGTACGGGTCCGGCATCGACCATTGCCATCCATAGTTGTCTGATCTCACGGTACGTAGCTTCTACTACAACTTTTTCTTAACTGCGACACCGCACACTAATACCATAGAATGCTATAACTCCAGACATATTCGCAAAAGTATGAAAGTATGGGACGAGTTTCACTGGAATCTGAATGTTAGTCGTGCGTCTGGTGGAGGGAACATTGAACATTTGTGATAAGAAAGGAAAACTTTGATCCTAAACGTGAAAAAGAAGAAAAAAAAGAGGACTGAAAGTTTCTGAAACATCTTGTACTGCGCTCTGGTGGCTATTCACACTGATAGACTACCATTAAAATTATTTTTAAAAATCGTTGAGTCCCGTGCGGAGTGTTCCTCCGAATGAGAGTGCACGGTTACAATGAAAATATCGTTGTTTAAAAAATTAACAAAAACGTCTAACATGTTCCGACGTTCGTTTTACATCGCCTGTTACTTGATCTCCGTGTCCCCAGAACCATGTCAAGGTGTTCGTCACACACTCAATAACGATGGTCTTATCTGTTGCGACAACAGAAGGCGTTTCTGTAAACAACGCCCTCTTTTGTTTTCGAGAACAGAAACTGTAACTTGGAATCCGGAGCATGCGAAGCCATCACGGCCTGGCACGAACTGTGACCGCGTCGGTGACCTTCTCTTTGGAACGCTGAATTCCCCCTCAGCGACGTTCATCGAACGGAATGAATGAATAACATCGCAGTTCACGACTTACTTATCTAATCTTCTTGCTTCTCCTTTCTCAGTTCAGTCTGCATGCGTCATGAAGTAAAGAAGAAATACTATGTGCGCCCACCCACGCGCGGGCGTCCGAGCACGCGCACGCACATGTGTTTGTATGTATGTATGTGTGTGGGTGTGTGTGTGTGTGTGTTTGTTTGTCTGTATGTGAAACGCGGCGTAAAATTTGACATCATTGCGAAACTCCTTTCCCTTCATCTATAAAAGTAACTACACATTCACAAGAGACTTGTCTAGGCAGTTCTGTTGTTCTCCAAATTAAACATGTTATTAGTGATGTACCAAAGGACTATGAACATGTATCGAATACGTTCCGCATGGGTACATGCAGTTGAACAGCAGGTTCAGGTCGACTCCGTAATCAGTACCTCACACATCATACGCCCAATAATGATGTTCTTATCTGTTTTCTGTCAACAACGCCCTCTTTTGTTTTCGACAACAGAAGCTGTAAGACGGAATTCGGAGCATGCGAAGACATTACCCACATGAATCTGTGAATTTTAGGTGCTCCAAAACAAATGTATTATAGTTATTAGGTTTATATCTTCGCGGTGAATCTCGGATAAATGGCTGTTATACATTGCGCGACAAAAAAAGTGAAGCACCCAGAAGGCGAGAAACGGAATTAAACATCATGGGTTGAGAGTACATGTGGTGTTACTTCAGCGATTACGATACCGAGCAAAATTTACAAAGAACTTGGCAGTACGAGCCCATTTATCAGTACGACGTTGCAGCCTCTCTGGCCTGTATGCGTGCACTGTTTTCCATGGGAAGGGTGTCATAAAGCCGTTGTATCCTCTCCCGAGGCTTGTTGGCTAACAACTGCTGTAACTGATCTTTGATATCCTGCGTACTAGCACTGAGACGGAGTTGACATCCGAGAAAGTTCCACACATGATATATCGCGGACAGATGTGGGGTCTTGCTGCTCATAAGAATATCTCAACATCACGCACACAGTTCATAGACACACGTGGCGTGAGTAGATATGCAGTCCTGTTGAAAACTGGCACCACGATACTGTCGTATAAGCGATGACACCTTCGTGCCGTTTGAGTTCCCTCAGTCACTACCAGCCATAGCCTGAAGTCGTACTGGATGGCTCCCCACACCGAGACAACAGTACTGACACCGCTGTGTCTCACCAAAGCAATGGACGAGTGGGATCTCTCTCCAGGTCGACACCATACTCGCCGACCATGGTCATATGCTTGGGACGGTAATTCCCTAGTACGGCTGCTGTTAGACTCGGACCAGTGGTGTGGCATGACTGAATATTGCAAGGAGTACATTACTTGTTTACGGATGGCACGCGCAGATGTGAAGGAGTTACGATTCGCCTGGTGCACAATACGGCGATCGCCCTTGTGTTGGTCAGACGTGGTCCGCCAGAACATTGACTATGAGTATGACTGCCTTTAAGTTCCCAGGCAGTCGAATATCGGGCCGTTATCGCATCCGAAAACTCCACAAGTCTACATATTGCACGATTCGGCCTAGGAGACACACAACGAGGTCCGTTTCAAGCACTGTCAGATGCTGATAAAGCTGTCTCGCACGAGCACACATCTTCTCGGTGTCCTTGACAGTCACCACTCAACATCTGATCCTGTTCATGTTCCTTACATACTCCAGAAGGCATAACACATGGAGAGATAGAATGGAGCAAGGTCACCACTACCAAAATGATGTTGTAGGTCATAACGAGTTAAACATCGACCCTTCTGGATTGTGTGATTTCTGTTGCTTCCTGTAGACGCTACCTTGATATTGACTTCCAAGCACTGAAAGTAGTTTCGTACTTATTCTAATATTCACAGCAAAAATTTTGTACTCTGGAGGTAAAAGTGATCCATGTGACCGAATAAGTCCATTAGATTTCTACTCGACCGGCGAGAACAAATTGCTATTTGACCATCCGTCCTACGCTATTATGCCTAACAGTCACTAAGTGGTTCTTAAGTTACCTAAAGGAAACGATTTCTTTCTTCATGCCCATTCCGCCTTTCCTGCGAGATGAGCGAGTACTTTGTCTTTAGGTTCTCCGTTTAATATGGACAGCTTTAATGAACTCATGCACATTCATATTGCTTTGTCTGCGTTTTTCTTGACGAAGGGAAAGGAGGAAATTTGGTGCCAGCACATAGGCTACTCTTTTCGAATAGTATCAAAATGGTTACCAGTTTGCTTTTGTTCTACAATATTACTTTTATTGCTAACCGGTTTTCGGCTTACAAGGCCATCTTCAGACATTTACTGAGTATTATCACCAAAGAAGTTAACTTCAGACATTTACTGAGTATTATCACCAAAGAAGTTAACTTCTTTGGTGATAATACTCAGTAAATGTCTGTAGATGGCCTTGTAAGCCGAAAACCGGTTAGCAATAAAAGTAATATTGTAGAACAAAAGCAAACTGGTGCTTTTCATTTATTATAATGTTGTTCTACCAAGAACCGAAGGAAGATTATGTTAATATGGTTACCAGTCTTAATGTTCTCACCAAACGGCAGCTCTCTATCAACCACACATATGCGCTCACGCTCTGAGATATTGTGAATTAGTTTGGAATTTAGCTTAGTATAATGGTACAAATTATATCAATCATTTGTTTTTCAGTAAAATCTCTCCTATATTTACCTGTTAAATAAGAAATGAAAAATTCTTCCACGATCAAAATTGAAATGGCTACTTCCTGGTGAAGCACCATCACACTGCTGTGCATTAGCTACTTCAGCTATAGAGTCTTGTTTAGCTTGTCTAGCGGGTATTGATAAAATGTTTCGGTTGTAAGAGAAGTTTTCACTCATATATTACACTAAACAATTTGGAACATGCATCTTTATCATTATGTTATACATGACTTTCATTATTCTTTAAGCCCTTTCTTTTTTTATTTGAACGCTGAACATAAGCATTCAGTTACGCCTTTTCTGTAGCACTGTTATTGAAGTAACTGTTTTTAATCATATCTTGAATAATTACATACATATTGCCTAGTGATCTCAAAGCTGGTGTGACAGAAAAGTAAAAGAAATCGCATTTATTGAAACCAGCCCATCTACAGTAATGTCATTCGGTTTTCTTTCCGTAGTCAGACCATCGAAAAACGTTGGAGAACTACTCCTGTGAACATTTTACTTGTGCCACAAAAAAAAATCCAAGCATTTTTTATCAGAAAAAGGTTTAATTAAACGTAGATTTAACAACAGAAGGATGCGCAGTTCTAGAAATTATTATTTCCTTTCATTATTATTATAAATTGAAAAAGTTATCAATGAATTTCTTTCTCTTGTTAACGTCATATATTGGATAGTTCTGTCCTGCTAAAATTTACAATAACTAAACTCATATACGATTGAAAATGATTAGCACACAACCATAAGTCATCAACATCAATTTTAGCGTCTTTATATTTGTTTTCAATATTTAGATTATGTTTTTCTCTTTTCACTCATAACAAACGATTGAAAGTTACCCATCTCAGTTTCAACCACATAATTTTTAAAAAATCGCTTTCTTTGTAAAAAAAAGCTGTACATCAGCATCACTAAAATCGATTGGTTGTTATTTTTCATCAGTTATAGTTTATTAATTTTATCATGAACAGAGACAAGTTTATAATTTTACGAAATCCAATATGTGCTTTAAAATGTGCTATAATATTTCTATCACTAAAAAATTAAGTTGCAGCAGTTGAGTTTTTTGTGGTACAGCTTGATTGGTGGCGCCTAATAAATTTCCTACTCTTTTATTTATATCTATAAAGAGTTGCACATTACTTCGTACAACGATTCCTTTTAATGTTATTTTACCCATGTTACATTTTGTTAACTCCATGGCCATTTATGGTAGTTGGTGAATGACGCAACCACCCATAAATACTTTTAAATGTTTTTTTTTGTGCCATAATCTGTTCAGGGCTAACAAGCTCATCTTCAATTGGCTAATATGTTCAGTTACATAGACGTTTTGATCAACAGCATGTCATCTGCTCCCACACTGCACAAGAATAGTTGAGTATTTAGTGCCACTTTATACGCTGTTTCGTTCGTAGAAACACGTTGAAGTGCCTGCATTTATTTGGATAGAATGCAAAATAGCTGTGTTCACTTAAATAAGTTCCAGTAGACGGCGATTTGTTTTGTTGTGGTCCACGTGGCTGTCCAGATCGTTGTACATGTTGCTGAATTCCACACAGCACACATAGTGTAAAAAAATTACTGTGATACACTTCGTTATATTCTCAACGTCAGTTTGTGGTACGCACTTGATGTTTGTATGCATTTGCAAAGATTCTCATTAAGCAAAGATACAAAGATGTCATTCATTTCCTATTGACCAAGGATGTACACATAGCATACATCATCTTTGCCTTGTTTACATCCTTGATCAATAGTAAGTAAATGACACCTTTGTATCTTTGTTTAATGGTATGCTTTGCATTGTAAACAAAAACGTCGAGTGTACAGCTCATGTGTGAGGCTCTACATTGACATTAAGAATATCGTTAAGTGTACCACAATAATTGGTTTACAATGTGTATACTGTGTGAAGTTAAACAACGTATACATGTACCTGGAAAACCACATGGACCACAACAAAACAAATCGTCATCTACTGGAAATTTCTCATTATACTCGTACCTAATAAATGCAAGCACTTTAGTGTGTTTTTTTATTAATGAAACAACCATTCAGTTTAATATTCTATTTACGATAAAAGTATTTGTATGAATAAACTTGCATTCCGTAACAGAGACAACAGCATTTTCTGCATCACAATACAGGTAACACTTCTTACAATGGGAGACCAGGACACTGGGATCAAGGATTTACTTCAAACCTTATACACTTTAATAGGCCATTAAAACAATGCAATGTGCAAGTAATAAGGTGCACCACTCCCGTAATTCCAAGAAGTGGCAAGAGAAGTTTAACGCGTCTATTATGTAACCGATTCATCCATGCCTAGGTGCCAGACGTTAAGAGTTCATGGTGGTGAAGTGATGAGCGTTCGAGCTTTTGTAAGACGAACGCGTAAGACGCGACATTTCGATTCCCGCTCGAACTTAATTATCAATCTTTTTTTTCGTCACTGTTTATATTATTTAATTTATATGACATTTGAAATGTAATATAATGAAAAAAACTAAGTGTATTTGCATGAAGTTTCAATTCGTGTTTTCCATGTCTGTATGACAAATATCATTCTGCGGCGTGTAATGTCGAGAGCACATCCGACGAGAAATTGCACACACATCTAAAAAAAACGTTTTGCATCACCCTGGTTCCCAGAACTCCTGTAGATAGACGTTGACTGTGGATACTATATCACAGACAAGGTCGCTTTGACTGTTCAGGGATGTTACTAAACCCGCAAAAAGATGTAAACAATAATGCATGAGCACCGCCTATTAGACGGAAGGGGTCCGACAGCCGATCAGTTCCAGTCATTCCACCAGGAAGGAGGTACACGGCTCGTGTTGTCTGTAGTTCAACCATGCCTAGACGGTCAATACCGCGGCTCGATCGCATCCGCATTGTTACTTTGGGCCAGGAAGGGCTCTCATCAAGAGAAGTGTCCAGACGTCTCGGCGTGAACCAAAGCGATGCAGTTCGCACATAGAGGAGATACAGAGAGATAGGAACTGTCGATGACATGCCTCACTCATGCAGCCCCAAACTGTGCGCAATTGGCTGCATGATGCGCAACTTCACTCCCGACATACATAGCGAGGTCCATCTTTTCAACCACGACACCATGCAGCGCGGTACAGATGGGCCCAACAACATGCCGAATGGACCGCTCAGGATTGTCATCACGTTCTCTTCACCGATGAGTGTCGCATATGCCTTCAACCAGACAATCGTCGGCGACGTGTTTGGAAGCAACCCGGTCAGGTTGAACGCCTTAGGCACACTGTCCAGCAAGTGCAGCAAGTTGTAAGTTCCCTGCTGTTTTGGGGTGGCATTATGTGGGGCCGACATACGCCACTGGTGGTCTTGGAAGGCGCCGTAACGGGTGTACGATACGTGAATGCCATCCTCCGGCCGATAGTACAACCATATCGGCGGCATATTGGCGAGGCATTCGTCTTCATGGACGACAGTTAGCGCCCCATCATGCACATCTTGTGAATGATTTCCTTCAGGATAACGACATCTACATCTACATCTATACTCCGCGAGCCACCTTACGGTGTGTGGCGGAGGGTACTTATTGTACCACTATCTGATCCCCCCTTCCCTGTTCCATTCACGAATTGTGCGTGGGAAGAACGACTGCTTGTAAGTCTCCGTATTTGCTCTAATTTCTCGGATCTTTTCGTTGTGATCATTACGCGAGATATATGTGGGCGGTAGTAATATGTTGCCCATCTCTTCCCGGAATGTGCTCTCTCGTAATTTCGATAATAAACCTCTCCGTATTGCGTAACGCCTTTCTTGAAGTGTCCGCCACTGGAGCTTGTTCAGCATCTCCGTAACGCTCTCGCGCTGACTAAATGTCCCCATGACGAATCGCGCTGCTTTTCGCTGGATCATGTCTATCTCTTCTATTAATCCAACCTGGTAAGGGTCCCACACTGATGAGCAATACTCAAGAATCGGACGAACAAGCGTTTTGTAAGCTACTTCTTTCGTCGATGAGTCACATTTTCTTAGAATTCTTCCTATGAATCTCAACCTGGCGCCTGCTTTTCCCACTATTTGTTTTATGTGATCATTCCACTTCAGATCGCTCCGGATAGTAACTCCTAAGTATTTTACGGTCGTTACCGCTTCCAATGATTTACCACCTATGGCATAATCGTACTGGAATGGATTTCTGCCCCTATGTATGCGCATTATATTACATTTATCTACGTTTAGGGAAAGCTGCCAGCTGTCGCACCATGCATTAATCCTCTGCAGGTCTTCCTGGAGTACGTACGAGTCTTCTGATGTTGCTACTTTCTTGTAGACAACCGTGTCATCTGCAAATAGCCTCACGGAGCTACCGATGATGTCAACTAAGTCATTTATGTATATTGTAAACAATAAAGGTCCTATCACGCTTCCTTGCGGTACTCCCGAAATTACCTCTACATCTGCAGATTTTGAACCGTTAAGAATGACATGTTGTGTTCTTTCTTCTAGGAAATCCTGAATCCAATCACAAACCTGGTCCGATATTCCGTAAGCTCGTATTTTTTTCACTAAACGTAAGTGCGGAACCGTATCAAATGCCTTCCTGAAGTCCAGGAATACGGCATCAATCTGCTCGCCAGTGTCTACGGCACTGTGAATTTCTTGGGCAAATAGGGCGAGCTGAGTTTCACATGATCTCTGTTTGCGGAATCCATGTTGGTTATGATGAAGGAGATTTGTATTATCTAAGAACGTCATAATACGAGAACACAAAACATGTTCCATTATTCTACAACAGATTGACGTAAGCGAAATAGGCCTATAATTATTCGCATCTGATTTATGACCCTTCTTGAAAATGGGAACGACCTGCGCTTTCTTCCAGTCGCTAGGTACTTTACGTTCTTCCAGCGATCTACGATAAATTGCTGATAGAAAGGGGGCAAGTTCTTTAGCATAATCACTGTAGAATCTTAAGGGTATCTCGTCTGGTCCGGATGCTTTTCCGCTACTAAGTGATAGCAGTTGTTTTTCAATTCCGATATCGTTTATTTCAATATTTTCCATTTTGGCGTCCGTGCGACGGCTGAAGTCAGGGACCGTGTTACGATTTTCCGCAGTGAAACAGTTTCGGAACACTGAATTCAGTATTTCTGCCTTTCTTCGGTCGTCCTCTGTTTCGGTGCCATCGTGGTCAACGAGTGACTGAATAGGGGATTTAGATCCGCTTACCGATTTTACATATGACCAAAACTTTTTAGGGTTCTTGTTTAGATTGTTTGCCAATGTTTTATGTTCGAATTCGTTGAATGCTTCTCTCATTGCTCTCTTTACGCTCTTTTTCGCTTCGTTCAGCTTTTCCTTATCAGCTATGATTCGACTACTCTTAAACCTTTGTTTCCGTAGTACCTTTCGTACATGATTGTTATACCACGGTGGATCTTTCCCCTCGCTTTGGACCTTAGTCGGTACGAACTTATCTAAGGCGTACTGGACGATGTTTCTGAATTTTTTCCATTTTTGTTCCACATCCTCTTCCTCAGAAATGAACGTTTGATGGTGGTCACTCAGATATTCTGCGATTTGTGCCCTATCACTCTTGTTAAGCAAATATATTTTCCTTCCTTTCTTGGCATTACTTATTACACTTGTAGTCATTGATGCAACCACTGACTTATGATCCCTGATACCCTCTTCTACATTCACGGAGTCGAAAAGTTCCGGTCTATTTGTTGCTGTGAGGTCTAAAACGTTAGCTTCACGAGTTGGTTCTCTAACTATCTGCTCGAAGTAATTCTCGGACAAGGCAGTCAGGATAATGTCACAAGAGTCTCTGTCCCTGGCTCCAGTTCTGATTGTGTAACTATCCCATTCTATACCTGGTAGATTGAAGTCTCCCCCTATTACAATAGTATGATCACGAAACTTCTTCACGACGTTCTGCAGGTTCTCTCTGAGGCGCTCAACTACTACGGTTGCTGATGCAGGTGGTCTATAGAAGCATCCGACTATCATATCTGACCCACCTTTGATACTTAGCTTAACCCAGATTATTTCACATTCGCATTCGCTAATAATTTCACTGGATATTATTGAATTCTTTACTGCTATAAATACTCCTCCACCATTGGCGTTTATCCTATCCTTGCGGTATATATTCCATTCTGTGTCTAGGATTTCGTTACTGTTCACTTCCGGTTTTAACCAACTTTCCGTTCCTAATACTATATGCGCACTATTTCCTTCAATAAGAGATACTAATTCAGGAACCTTGCCCTGGATACTCCTGCAGTTTACCAATATTGCGTTAACTTTTCCTGTTTTTGGTCTCCGAGGACGGACGTTCTTTATCAACGATGATAATGTCCTCTCTGGTAAGCCGTCAGGTATTTTATCGTTTCGCCCAAGGGGGGGGGGGGATCCCTCTAACCTAAAAAACCCCCGTGTGCACGCCACACGTACTCTGCTACCCTAGTAGCTGCTTCCGGTGTGTAGTGCACGCCTGACCTGTCTAGGGGGGCCCTACAGTTCTCCACCCAATAACGGAGGTCGATGAATTTGCAACCATTATAGTCGCAGAGTCGTCTGAGCCTCTGGTTTAGACCCTCCACACGGCTCCAAACCAGAGGACCGCGATTGACTCTGGGCACTATGCTGCAGATATTAAGCTCAGCTTGCACTCCGCGTGCGATGCTGGTTGTCTTCACCAAATCAGCCAGCCGCCGGAAGGAACCAAGGATGGCCTCAGAACCCAAGCGGCAGGCGTCATTCGTTCCGACATGTGCTACTATCTGCAGCCGGTCACACCCAGTGCGTTCAATAGCTGCCGGAAGGGCCTCCTCCACATTACGGACGAGACCCCCCGGCAAGCACACCGAGTGCACACTGGCATTCTTCCCCGACCTACCCGCTATTTTCCTGAGGGGCTCCATAACCCGCCTAACGTTGGAGCTCCCTATAACTAATAGGCCCGCCCTCTGTGACTGTCGGGACCTTGCCGGAGAATCGGCCACTGGCCCAACAGGCGAGGCATCCTGTGGTGGCTCGGAAACGATGTCATCACCACTAGGAAGCACCCCGTACCTGTTGGAAAGGGGCAGCTGCCACGCGGCTCGGAAACGATGTCATCACCACTAGGAAGCACCCCGTACCTGTTGGAAAGGGGCAGCTGCCACGCGGCCAGATCCCACCTTCGCCTTTCGGCCAGGCACGAGCGAGCCCACCACTGTCCGCCATTCACCCTGGAGTGATGGCTGACCGGTAAGATGCTCACTGCCGGAAGACGCAGCGACATCAGGGGTTCCATGTGATTCCAAGGCCACCGAAGTAGGCATATGTCTCACCACTGTTGCCCCAACGCCACTACGAGCCGACGCCTGCGCCTCGAGCTCGATGAGCCTAACAGACAAAGCCTCCACCTGCCCCCGAAGAGTGGCCAATTCTCCTTGCGTCCGCTCACAACAACCACAGTCCCTACACATGACTATGTTTACCCTACCCTATACGGTGACAAATTCCCAAGATAATCTTCTGATGAGCTACTCTGATAATCAAGAAACACTCACTGAAATACGAGACGCGAAAACTACACTAGGTTTTCCCAGAAAAACTATTTAAAAGCTAAGCGCAGCAAATAAGTACAAAAACGCTTTATACAAACAGTACTCGCTGCTGCTGGTGCTCTCGCTCTGGCTGTCACAAGACAACTGCTGATTCAAGTGACTAGTGGCTAACGGCCGCGAAACAAACAAAGACGGTTTTAGGGCGCTTTCTGTTCTAAACGATCAAGAAAACACTAAGAAATCTAACACGAAAACTACGTAAAGTTTTATCAAGAACTGTTAGTTACTATGCAGAGCAGATAAACACAAATAGAATCCCTTCCTTAGTGGAAGGTCGTAAACAAAATGCAAAATAAACGCTTTATACAAACAGTACTCGCTGCTGCTAGTGCTCTCGCTCTGGCTGTCACAAGACTTGACTAGAGAGGCCAGCATGTTCTCCAGATATGAACCCTATCGAACATGTCTTGCATAGATTGAAAAGGGCTGTTTATGGACGACGTGACCCACCAACCTCTCGGAGGGATCTACGCCGGGACAATCTGGACCAACAGTGCCTTGATGAACTTGAAGATAGTATGCCACGACGAATAAAGGCATGAATCAACGCAACAGAACGTGCTACTCGGTATTAGAGGTACCGATGTGTACAGCAATCTGGAACACCACCTCTGAAAGTCTCGCTGTATGGCGGTACAACACGCAATGTGTTGTTTTCATGAGCATTAAAAGGGGCGGAAATGATGTTTATGTTGATCTCTATTCCAATTTTCTGCACAGGTTCCTCAACTTTTGGATCAGAGGTGATGCAAAACTTTTTTTTGATGTGCGTATATTACTCTCGTCATCTGGCACATTACGATTTACTATTTTTTTGTGTGTTTCTTTTTTTTATTGTTACCGTCGCCTCATATTTGCTCGTCTTACGGAACTCGAACGCTAATCACTTTCTTTTCTTTTACAATTTCTCAATGCTTGAAATAAGAGAAACCTCTATCTTTTAATTAATTAATTTATTTATTTATTTTTGTACTTTCGGTTTGTTACGGCCACAGTCAGCTACAGGTTGGAGGAGACAAGATGGGCAGGGGTCGAATTCCTAGACCTGGCCACGATGCCTCCCCCTTCCCGCCGCCGTGATGCACCATCACACTGCTCATACTAATTTTACTTAGTTATTTATTTCTTTTTTTGTTTACATACATTGAATAACCAAAGAAAGTGGAACACCTGCCTAATATCGCGTAGGGCCCCCACGAGTGCGCAGACGTGCCGAAACACGACGCGGCATGGACTCGACTAATGTCTCAAGTGGTGCTGGAGGGAACTGACACCATGAATCCTGCAGGGCTGTCCATAAATCCGTAAGAATACGACGCAGTGGAGATCTCTTCTGAACAGCACTTGCAAGGCATCCAATATATGCTCAATAATGTTAATGGAGTCTGGTGCCAGCGGAAGTGTTTTAACTCAGAAGAGTGTTCCTGGAGACACTCTGTAGCAATTCTGGACATGTGGGGTGTCGCATTGTCCTGCTGGACTTGCCAAAGTCCGTCGGAATGCACAATGGACATGAATGGATGCAGGTGGTCAAACAGGATGCTTACGTATGTGGCACCTGTCAGAGACGTATCTAGACGTATCAGGAGTCCAAATCACTCCAACCGCACACGCCACACGCCATTACAGAGCCTCCACCAGCTTGAACAGTCAAAAGGTCCATGGATTCATAAATCTGTCTTCATACTCGTACGTGTCCATCCGCTCGATACAATTTGAAACGAGACTTGTCCGACCAGGCAACATATTTCCAGTCATCAACAGTCCAATGTCGAATTTGACGGGTCCAGGCGAGGCGTAAAGTTTTGTGTCGTGCAGTCATCAAGGGTACACGAGTGGGACTTCGGCTCCGAAAGCCCATTTCGATGATGTTTCGTTAATTGGTTCGCACGCTGACACTTGTTGATGGCCCAGCATTGAAATCTGCAGTAATTTTCGGAAGGGTTGCACTTCTGTCACGGTGAACGATTGTCTTCAGTCGACGTTGGTCCTGTTCTTGCAGCAATGTCGGAGATTTGAAGTTTTACCGGATCTTTGATATTCACGGTACAATCGTGAGACTGTCGTACGGGAAAATCCCCACTTCATCACTGCCTCGGAGATGCTGTGTCCCATTTTCTCTGGCCGTAGTGTGTGGCCGCATAAATTGTGAAATGTTTTCCTGCTGTACTTGTGTAAACCACGTATTCTGAGTTAAGCTAACCAAGTCATCAGCTATCATGATTTATGTAACGTCCGATGTTTTTTGATGCTCGTATTTGTGATGTGTCTACCAGTAGCACCTTGTATTTATTTCTGTGTTATAAATCTCCTACAAAGTGCACCATGCCCACGATCGTTATACCCTATGGTAGGTCTGTTGTTTGGTGTGTAGCTGTCCTGCTTTCTCTCACTGTGTTGTTCTGTTGTTTAATATCCGTCACTAGCACCCTAAGTTGGCGGCTCTCATTTCCTATTTCAGATTAGCCGCCAAGCTGATACTTGCGCTATTTGCGAGTAAGTCTAATTTCTGTTGTATTCATATTCTCCTATTCCGTTTAACGCTTCTGAAGTGTAGTTATTGTTTCTCGGGTATGTCGATCGCTGGTGCCTACTTATCAAACATTCATTAGCAAAATCTGCTTAATTTACTTTTCATCTTTTCTTATAGCTCTTTAAGTAATGTGATGTGCAAGATTGTGCGAATGGCATGTGTACAAATTAAGTTTTTCATGTTGCAGTCCGTACTCATAATCATTATCATGAGTGGATTGTACATGTAACTTATCGTATCCTGTCTGTTCCCAATTAGTCTTATTCATGTACACGTGCCATTTCTATATGCCTGAAGGCAGTTACTACATTAATTGTTCATTGAGTTCTGTAGCTGGCCAGCTGAATAAAATGATATCTCTTATTATAGTTTCGTGAGTGCTTGCTTTACTTTATACATTTTGATTATGTTGGTACGTGTGATGTTAATTGCCCTTTTATTTTTTGTGTTAACTTTTAGATTACTGGGGTAATATTCATATACGTTCGCCGTTAAAACTGTAGCTTTAAAGTTTTTAGTTTATGGTTGACTAGAAGCTCGCCGGCCGCGATGGCCGAGCGGTTCTAGCTGCTTCAGTCCGGAACCGCGCCGCTGCTACGGTCACAGGTTCGAATCCTGCCTCGGGCATGGATGTGTGTGATGTCCATAGGTTAGTTAGGTTTCAGTAGTTCTAAGTTCTAGGGGACTGATGACCTCAGATGTTAAGTCCCACAGTACTCAGAGCCACTTGAACTAGAAGCTCTTGTGAGCGAATATCTTGTAACTGTTTTATTAAACTATAATGAAATGTCCCGTCTCACCATATCTAATTCCGCAATAATGTTTCACGAAACTTATTATTCATCGCTTTTTTTCTAATGCTACAGCATTGGATTTTGCCGCTAAAATTTTACATTCAGATTTGTTCCTATTGATGTAAAGATTTTGTATTTGCAATTCGTCATGGTTAATTGTAATAACTATCACTGAAATTTCTAATGGCGATTGAAATATAAATTATGCAAATCTGACGAATTATTGGTAAAATGTACATCTAAGTAATCTATGTTGGGAGCTATCCATCTTAGTCTCGTCTTGCAGGTTAGTTCTGGTACCTTGTACCTTACAGATCTAGTCAAAGCACCAAATCAGAAAAACTGTAGTCATTTTATCATTTGGCACTAATAGATCTTAGATTTTGGATGTCTCACCTCGCTTCAACTTCTTAATTAACGAGTACATTACGTTTATATTCTGTATTTGAGAAGATTGTTGAATATAAATTGCTTAAATAAAGTTCTCTTACGGATCAGCTTGGTTCTATATGTAATTAAAATGTACCTTTGGTAGCGTGCGGTACTCTTGATGTGCAACGATGTAAAGAAAAATGACTGTTTCAAGCATGGATAGATCGAGAAAATTGTAAATATTTCAAGAAAGTATTTAAAATGACATAGGTTATTTTTAAGTTTTTCTTACTTATTTGGTTTCTGACTCAAGTGGGAGAAGAGCTGTCAGAGTAATGGTGTAATGTAGTGTGTGTGTGTGTGTGTGTGTGTGTGTGTGTGTGTGTGGGAGGGGAAAAGGGTGGAGGGAAACGTTGGCTTTGAAAGATGATGTGTGAGCGATGCTTTGTTGCGTTAAAATTGAGGCTGTGTGGGGGTTCGTACGTGGGATGGGGAGGGGATCCCAGTTTATGTACTTCCTCTGCTCCTGCATATGAGCTTAAATTTTCTTAATTTGACATTCACGGACTTTTCTTGAGATACATGTAGAAGGAAACCCCATATTTGTTGGCCTGTGACGAGTTGTTTTTCTTTGGATTATATCTATTTCGTCGATTACTCTGATCAGATAAAGGTTTCAGATTGACGAACGATATTCAGTTAAAGATTGAACGAGGGTTTTGTAACGCACCTCCTTGGTTGAGTGGACAACATTTCCTGAGGATTGTTCATATGAATATGTCAGGCATGTGATTTTCCTGGGATTAGTTGTATGTGATGATCCGCCTTTAAATTCGTATGCACTCTCCCAGATAATTAATGGATGTGACTGCTTCTAGACGTTGTTCAGCAATTCTACAGTTTCATTATTACGGATCTTCCCACCTACATATGTTCAGTACGTAACATTTGTTTGTGTTCAGAGCAAACTTCCAATTCCTACACCACCTGTTGCTGTATTTGTTTTCCTAAGTTTATCACTGTCGGTATTACTAGTAGCATTACTTACAATACAGCTAAGCTATATACACTCCTGGAAATTGAAATAAGAACACCGTGAATTCATTGTCCCAGGAAGGGGAAGCTTTATTGACACATTCCTGGGGTCAGATACATCACATGATCACACTGACAGAACCACAGGCACATAGACACAGGCAACAGAGCATGCACAATGTCGGCACTAGTACAGTGTATATCCACCTTTCGCAGCAATGCAGGCTGCTATTATCCCATGGAGACGATCGTAGAGATGCTGGATGTAGTCCTGTGGAACGGCTTGCCATGCCATTTCCACCTGGCGCCTCAGTTGGACCAGCGTTCGTGCTGGACGTGCAGACCGCGTGAGACGACGCTTCATCCAGTCCCAAACATGCTCAATGGGGGACAGATCCGGAGATCTTGCTGGCCAGGGTAGTTGACTTACACCTTCTAGAGCACGTTGGGTGGCACGGGATACATGCGGACGTGCATTGTCCTGTTGGAACAGCAAGTTCCCTTGCCGGTCTAGGAATGGTAGAACGATGGGTTCGATGACGGTTTGGATGTACCGTGCACTATTCAGTGTCCCCTCGACGATCACCAGTGGTGTACGGCCAGTGTAGGAGATCGCTCCCCACACCATGATGCCGGGTGTTGGCCCTGTGTGCCTCGGTCGTATGCAGTCCTGATTGTGGCGCTCACCTGCACGGCGCCAAACACGCATACGACCATCATTGGCACCAAGGCAGAAGCGACTCTCATCGCTGAAGACGACACGTCTCCATTCGTCCCTCCATTCACGCCTGTCGCGACACCACTGGAGGCGGGCTGCACGATGTTGGGGCGTGAGCGGAAGACGGCCTAACGGTTTGCGGGACCGTAGCCCAGCTTCATGGAGACGGTTGCGAATGGTCCTCGCCGATACCCCAGGAGCAACAGTGTCCCTAATTTGCTGGGAAGTGGCGGTGCGGTCCCCTACGGCACTGCGTAGGATCCTACGGTCTTGGCGTGCATCCGTGCGTCGCTGCGGTCCGGTCCCAGGTCGACGGGCACGTGCACCTTCCGCCGACCACTGGCGACAACATCGATGTACTGTGGAGACCTCACGCCCCACGTGTTGAGCAATTCGGCGGTACGTCCACCCGGCCTCTCGCATGCGCACTATACGCCCTCGCTCAAAGTCCGTCAACTGCACATACGGTTCACGTCCACGCTGTCGCGGCATGCTACCAGTGTTACAGACTGCGATGGAGCTCCGTATGCCACGGCAAACTGGCTGACACTGACGGCGGCGGTGCACAAATGCTGCGCAGCTAGCGCCATTCGACGGCCAACACCGCGGTTCCTGGTGTGTCCGCTGTGCCGTGCGTGTGATCATTGCTTGTACAGCCCTCTCGCAGTGTCCGGAGCAAGTATGGTGGGTCTGACACACCGGTGTCAATGTGTTCTTTTTTCCATTTCCAGGAGTGTATATATTTCTTACGAAGGCTAGTCATAGAGTTTCAATTATCACCTCGAAAAAACCAAGCTACTTCTCTTAAACATGTTGATGGCGTTCAGTTCTTCACTACATATTGTCCCTACAGTGCGACATACTTTTTCTAGTATCTGATGACTTGGTGAAGATCTCGTGTGCAGAAGTCTGCATTTTGACTGTTCAAGGATCGTTCCAGTCAAAAATCACCTTGTCTTCATTCTGGAAATGCCTTCCACACACAGGATAGCAAAGAAAGAAATCAGTGAGTGCCGTGTCAGGAAAATGGGGGACTGAGGCAACATTTCATAGGCCAAACAAGCAACATGAGCAGAAAAACCTGGAGCTTGTCGCGAAGGCGAAACATCTCACAGCCCCCAGAATGAGATTTTCACTCTGCAGCGGAGTGTACGCTGATATGAAACTTCCTGGCAGATTAAAACTGTGTGCCCGACCGAGACTCGAACTCGGGACCTTTGCCTTTCGCGGGCAAGTGCTCTACCAACTGAGCTACCGAAGCACGACTCACGCCCGGTACTCACAGCTTTACTTCTGCCAGTACCTCGTCTCCTACCTTCCAAACTTTACAGAAGCTCTCCTGCAGGAGAGCTTCTGTAAAGTTTGGAAGGTAGGAGACGAGGTACTGGCAGAAGTAAAGCTGTGAGTACCGGGCGTGAGTCGTGCTTCGGTAGCTCAGTTGGTAGAGCACTTGCCCGCGAAAGGCAAAAGTCCCGAGTTCGAGTCTCGGTCGGGCACACAGTTTTAATCTGCCAGGAAGTTTCATCTCACAGCCTCCCGTAATCTCATCAGGAGATTTTAGTAGTGTGCTCGTGTGACGCTTCACACCTTGGCGAACACATACCATTAGCACTATATTGCTGTGCCACGAATAAATGCAGGTGTGGGTTTGGGAAATTCTTGTAAATTTCGCACAGGTATGGCTGGAACTCTGTACGTAAGGGACCGATTACCACACAGGATGGCAGCCGTGGGCGGTGTTGGTATTTAGCAAACGATTCTGCGAGGCAGGTTTACGACACCATCCGCAGGCGAGAAGGCATGGACCGGAGGGCACTGTATACAAGTGTGAAGTAATCAGGGGAACACAGACAACTGACGTGCTGTGAAGAACCCATACGTTGCAGTTACAAGCCGGCCGAAGTGGCCGAGCGGTTCTAGGTGCTTCAGCCTGGAACCGCGCGACCGCTACGGTCCCAGGTTCGAACCCTGCCTCGGGCATGGATGTGTGTGATGTCCTTAGGTTAGTTAGGTTTAAGTAGTTCTAAGTCTAGGGGACTGATGACCTCAGATGTTAAGTCCCGTAGTGCTCAGAGCCATTTGAACCATTTTTTGCAGTTACAACAGTGGCTATTGACCTCAGTGTAGGGGCCGAAGCAGGCTGAGGAAAGCTGATGTTCTAGTTAATAAAGAGCATTCCATTTGCTCCCTCCAGAGGACCTATACTATGTGATCAAAAGTATTCGGACACTTGGGTGAAAATGACTTACAAGTTCGTGGAGTCCTCCATCGGTAATGCTGGAATTCAATATGGTGGTGGCCCACCTTTAGTTTGATGACAGCTTCCACTCTCGCAGGCAAACGTTCAATCTGGTGCTGCAAGATTTCTTGGAGAATGGCAGTCCATTCTTCACGGAGTGCTGTACTGAGGAGAGGTATCGATGTGGGTCGGTGAGGCCTGGCATGAAGTCGGCGTTCCAAAACATCCCAAAGGTGCTCTATAGGACTCAGGTCGGGACTCTGCGCAGAGCAGTCCATTACAGGGATGTTATTGTAGTGTAACCACTCCACCACAGGCCGTAAATTATGAATAGGTGCTCGATCGTGTTTCAAGATGCAGTCGCCATCCCCGAAATTGCTCTTCAACAGTGGGAAGCAAGAAGGTGCTTAAAACATTAATGTAGGCTTGTGCTGTGATAGTGCTATGCAAAACTACAAGGGTTGCAATCCCCTCCATGAAAAACACGACCGCACCATAACTCCACCGCCTCCGGATTTTACTGTTGGCACTACACACGCTGGAAGATAACGTTCACCGGGCAATTGCCATACCCGCACCTCCGATCGCCACATTGTGTACCGTGATTCGTCACTCCACACATCGTTTTTCCACAGTTCAATCGTCCAATGTTTTCGCTCCTTACGCCAAGCGAGGCGTCGTTTGGCTAATGAGCAGCCGCTCGACCATGAAATACAAGTTTTCTCACCTCCCGCTTAACGGTCATAGTACTTGCAGTGGATCCTGATGCAGTTTGGAAGACCTCTGTGAAGGTCTGGATAGATGTCTGACTATCACACATTACGACCCTCTTCAACTGTCGGCGGTCTTCGTCAGTAAACAGACGAGGTCGGCCTGTACGCTTTTGTGCTGTACGTGTGCCTTCACGTTTTCCACTTCACTATCACATTGGAAACAATGGACCTAAGGATGTTTAGGAGCGTGGAAATCCCTCGTACAGACGTATGACACAAGTTACACCCAGTCACCTGACCACGTTCGAGGTCCGCGGAGCGCCCCGTCCTGCTCTCTCACGATGTCTAATGACTACCGAGGTCGCTGATATGTAGTACCTGGCAGTAGGTGGCAGCACAATGCACCTAATATAAAAACTTATGTTTTGGGGGGTGTCCGGATACTTTTGATCACATAATGTACATCAGAGGCGTAGGGGAAAGAGGTATAAATAAGGGAGCCAAGAAGCTCAAATCGGGCACTCATGTCGCCATTCTGTCCGCCTCTAGAACCAGAGACCATGACGGTTGTTTAAGTGAAAGGCCAACAATGACGATCTCTGGTGATGGATGTCAGCGGCAGATCGGCCGGCAGCACAGACGCGCCTTAGCTTTGTCGGAGTGGACTGCACCATGCAGCTGCACCGGTGCGAGGGGCGAGAGGGCTATTGGCCTCTACTCTGTGGGTGACATCGTCCGGTGAACTACAAGCTGCCGTCCGCAGGGATGGGGACAGAGCGAGAACTCGCGGCTTCCTGGGTGCAGAGCTGTTTGCGATTACTAAATGACCTGCCGTGGGCGGACGGACGGAGCTGCTGAGACTCATTACAACGACGGCAGACGGCTGTTTCCCTTCGGAGCTCTACATGGGGTCCAGGAGTTGCACTTGAAGGAGCAGTCAGCCGTGTCCCGGGGTACCTAAGCGGCCAACAAGGGCGGTGGCCACGTAGCCGTGGCAAGGCTGGGCGACCGGACGCCGACGCAGCAGATTCCGACGTTGGCATTGGCGGTGACCCACGCGCGCACCGGCGCCTTCGCCGGGATTAGCGAACGGCCTGCTGTGTGCCTTCGATGCAGTAAAGTTAATGACACTCTTGCTGGTGTTCCTCTGCACGCTTCGGTGTGAGTTAGCCCTCTCTCCCAAACCATACCTCTCGGTCGTTCCGACATATTACAACCCCAGATCTTGGCAGGATGTAATACTATCATGGCAGTCGCAAAATCATGTGGCATGAGCTTGCCCAATGGTGATCAGGTCTTCGTCTTTTCGGTGCTGATGAATCCACATTGCTTACTGTGCCCCTTTCAACGTGTCATAGTGATACTTCCAGTATTCGTTCATGGTGATTAGGTGTCTAAAGAAATCTGGATTGGCTTGAAACAGCAGCAACATCTTCTCTGCTGCCTTGGTTCGGTGGGCTCTTTGATTGGGTGTGAGCGGTCGCAGATCCGAACAAACGGAAAGTTTTCTTTTTTTTTTTTTCATCAGTCTTCTGACCGGTTTAATGGGGCCCCCCATGAATTCCCGTCCTGTGCCAACATTTTCATTTCACAGTAGTATTAGAAAACTGCTAGTATTTAGTATCTAGTATCTTCTAGTATCTAGTACTATACTAGAAGATATCAGATAGATTATATAATGGTAAGACAGAGATTTAGGAACCAGGTTTTAAATTGTAAGACATTTCCAGGGGCAGATGTGGACTCTGACCACAATCTATTGGTTATGAACTGTAGATTAAAACTGAAAAAACTGCAAAAAGGTTGGAATTTAAGGAGATGGGACCTGAATAAACTGACTAAACCAGAGGTTGTACAGAGTTTCAGGAAGACCATAAGGGAACAATTGACAGGAATGGGGGAAAGAAGTACAGTAGAAGAAGAATGGGTAGCTCTGAGGGACGAAGTAGTGAAGGCAGCAGAGGATCAAGTTAGTAAAAACACGAGGGCTAGTAGAAATCGTTGGCTAACAGAAGAAATATTGAATTTAATTGATGAAAGGAAAAAATATAAAAATGCAGTAAATGAAGTAGGCAAAAAGGAATACAAACGTCTCAAAAATGAGATCGACAGGAAGTGCAAAATGGCTAAGCAGGGATGGCTAGAGGACAAATGTAAGGATGTAGAGGCTTATCTCACTAGGGGTAAGATAGATACTGCCTACAGGAAAGTTAGAGAGACCTTTGGAGAAAAGAGAACCACTTGCATGAATATCGAGAGCTCTGATGGAAACCCAGTTCTAAGCAAAGAAGGGAAAGCAGAAAGGTGGAAGGAGTATATAGAGGGTCTATACAAGGGCGATGTACTTGAGGACAATATTATGGAAATGGAAGAGGATGTAGGTGAAGATGAAATAAATGGGAGATACGATACTGCGTGAAGAGTTTGACAGAGCACTGAAAGACCTAAATCGAAACAAGGCCCCGGGAGTAGGGGAGATTAGTGTTTAACGTCCCGTCGACAACGAGGTCATTAGAGACGGAGCGCAAGCTCCGGTGAGGAAAGGATGGAGAAGAAAATCGGCCGTGCCCTTTCACAGGAACCATCCCGGCATTTGCCTGAAGCGACCACTGCGCCACCTCGCTCGGTGCCCCGGGAGTAGACAGCATTCCATTAGAACTACTGACGACCTTGGGAGAGCCAGTCCTGACAAAACTCTACCATCTGGTGAGCAAGATGTATGAGACAGGCGAAATACCCTCAGACTTCAAGAAGAATACAGTAATTCCACTCTCAAAGAAAGCAGGGGTGTTCACAGATGTGAAAATTACCGAACTATCAGTTTAATAAGTCACAGCTGCAAAATACTAACACGAATTATTTACAGACGAATGGAAAAACTGATAGAAGCCGACCTCGGGGAAGATCAGTTTGGATTCCGTAGAAATATTGGAACACGTGTGGCAGTACTGACCCTACGACTTATCTTAGAAGAAAGATTAAGGAAAGTCAAACCTACGTTTTTAGCATTTGTAGACTTAGAGAAAACTTTTGACAATGTTGACTGGAATACTCTCTTTCAAATTCTGAAGGTGGCAGGGGTAAAATACAGGGAGCGAAAGGCTATTTACAATTTGTACAGAAACCAGATGGCAGTTATAAGAGTCGAGGGGCATGAAAGGGAAGCAGTGGTTGGGAAGGGAGTGAGACAGGTTTGTAGCCTCTCCCCAATGTTATTCAATCTGTATATTGAGCAAGCAGTAAAGGAAACAAAAACAAAATTCGGAGTAGGTATTAAAATCCACGGAGAAGAAATAAAAACTTTGAGGTTCGCCGATGACATTGTAATTCTATCATAGACAGCAAAGGACTTGGAAGAGCAGTTGAAGGGAATGGACAGTGTCTTGAAAGGAGGATATAAGATGAACATCAACAAAAGCAAAACGAGGATAATGGAATGCAGTCGAATTAAGTCGGGTAATGCTGAGGGGATTAGATTAGGAAATGAGACACTTAAAGTAGTAAAGGAGTTTTGCTATTTGGGGAGCAAAATAACTGATGATGGTCAAGTAGAGAGGATATTAAATGTACACTGGCAATGGCAAGGAAAGCGTTTCTGAATAAGAGAAATTTGTTAACATCGAGTATAGATTTAAGTGTCAGGAACTCGTTTCTGAAAGTATTTGTATGGAGTGTAGCCATGTATGGAAGTGAAACATGGACGATAAATAGTTTGGACAGGAAGAGAATAGAAGCTTTCGAAATGTGGTGCTACAGAAGAATACTGAAGATTAGATGGGTAGATCACATAACTAATGATGAAGTATTGAATAGAATTGGGGAGAAGAGGAGTTTGTGGCACAACTTGACAAGAAGAAGGGACCGGTTAGTAGGACATGTTCTGAGGCATCAAGGGATCACAAATTTAGCATTTGAGGGCAGCGTGGAAGGTAAAACTGTAGAGGGAGACCAAGAGATGAATACACTAAGCAGATTCAGAAGGATGTAGGTAGTCCGCCGCTCGTGGTCTCGCGGTAGCGTTCTCGCTTCCCGAGCACGGGGTCCCGGGTTCGATTCCCGGCGGAGTCAGGGATTTTCACCTGCCTCGAGATGACTGGGTGTTTGTGTTGTCCTCATCATTTCATCATCATCCAGGAAAGTGACGAAATTGGACTGAGCAAAGATTGGGTAATTGTACGGGCGCTGATAACCACGCAGTTGAGCGCCCCACAAACCAAACATCATCATCATCAGAAGGATGTAGGTTGCAGTAAGTACTGGGAGATGAAGAAGCTTGCACAGGATAGGGTAGCATGGAGAGCTGCATCAAACCAGTCTCAGAATTGAAGACCACAATAATAACTACAACAACAACAACATTAGAAACCTATGTCCTCAATTATTTGCAGGATGTTTTCCAACCCCTGTTTTCCTCTACAATTTTTACTCTGTACAAGTCCCTCTACAACAATGGAAGTTATTCCCAAATGTCTTAACAGATGTCCTATCATCACATCCCTTCTTCGTGTCCAGGTTTTCCATCTATTTCGATTCTACGGAGACGTCCTCATTAATTACCTTATCAGTCCACCTAATTTTCAACATTTGCCTATACCACCAGATCTCAAATGCTTAGATTTTCGTCCGTTCCAGTTTTTCCATAGACCATTTTTCTCTACCATACAAAGCTGTGCTCCAAACGTACTTTCTCAGAAATTTCTTCCTCAAATAAAGGTCAACTTTTGATATTAGTAGGCTTCTCTCGGCCAGGAAAGCCCTCTTTGAGAGTGCTTTTTATGTCCTCCTTGCTCCATTCATAGTGGGTTATTTTGCTGCCTGGATGGAAAAATTCCTTAATCTACTTTGTGATGCCCAATTCTTATGTAAAGTTTCACACTGTTCCCATTTCTGAGACTTCTCATTAATTTCATCTTTCTTCGGTCTACTCTCTGTCCATACTCTGTGCTCATTAGATTGTTCATTCCACTCAACTGTCCCTGTAATTCTTCTTCACTTTCACTCAGGATAGCAACATCGTCAGTGAATCTTATCGTTAATACTCTTTCACCTTGTATTCTAATCCCATTTTGTATCTTTTATTTCCGTCATTGCTCCTTCTATGTATAGATTGAACAGTAGTGGAGAAACACTACATACCTGCCTTATGCCCTTTTTCATCGGAGTGCTTCGTTCTTGGTGTTCCAGTCTTACTGGCCCCTCTTGGTTCTTGTACATACTGTATATAACCTTTCTTCCACTATTTTCCTCAGAATTTCTAACTTCTTGCACCATTTGACACCGCTGTTTCCTGGTCAACAAATCCTGCGAACATGTCTTAATTGTTTTTCAGTCTTGCTTCCATTACGAGACGCGATGTCAGAGCTGTCTCTTTCCGCCTATCCGCTCTCTTCTCTGCATTTAACAGTGGAATTTCCGTTGCAGTTTATTAATGTTACCGCTCTTGCTTTTCATTTCCTCGGGGGTAGTTTTGGCTTTTCTGTATGCTGAGTCATTTCTTCCGACAATCATTCCTTCTTCGACTTCTTCACATTTTCATGTAGCCATTTCGCCTTAGCTTCCCTTCACTTACGATTTATTTCCGTCCTAAGTGACTTGTATTTCTGAATTCTGAATTTCCCTGAACGTTTTTGTACTTCTTCTTTCCTCAATCAAGTGAAGTATTTCTTTTGTTACACCTGACTTCTCCACAGTTACTTTCCTTGTAAGTGTGTTTTTCTTTCCAACTTCTCTGACTGTCCTTTTTCGGCGAGCTCTGTAACATTGGAAACGTCGTGGAAGATGCTGAAAACTGGTCCGTAACTGATTTTTACTTTTCCCACAATCGTCTTGATTTCGAATACGCCTGTATTGGAGCACCGGGGACTCCACTTTCTTTGAGATTCCCAATTCATCAGAGAATTTTATATCTCTTCGCTCTCTGTCGTTCAGACCTGTTTGACCGCACAGGAAAAGTCTGTCATATGATGGTGCACTGTTGCCACACACTTCCATCAACTCAGTGTCGATAATTGGTGTTCCACGTCAAATACAGAAAGCTAATTACCGCATGATACTCCACTTAATCAATGGACTGGGCTGTTTTGTTTTGGATAGACTAGGGACGTGCTGCGGCACTGTGGCGTGAGGATTGCAATGTCTGCCATGACTGCAGACGTGTACCTGCAAATATGTAAAACATTAGCAACGTAACTTAAATTTTTTCGAGGTGATAATTAAAGCTTTGTGATTATAGTGGCCATCACTAAAATACGCAGATCAAAGTCATACCTGCTGAGTGTAGCCCCAGATCTACGATATTTCCGACCCGGGGCAGCTGTAAAACACTATGTGTAAATTGAAGGGGCAGCTGACAGCAGTGATAGCCCTTAAATTTACATATAACTTCACTAATCCTGTCAGAATCACCTTTCAGTTATCCCATGTTTATTCTCCGATTAGGTGTCATTACGTGTTCGTACAACACGTTTTCCGCGCTATTCAGAGAATAGAACTTAAGCGGCTGCTAACTGGGGACTGTACAACCGGACGTTAGTAGTTAGCGATCTGGCAAAAATTTTCTGTCAAAATTTCATTTTCTTGGATGCGCCGAGAAGATTAATACGTAATCTTTCTTACCTGTTATTCTTATTAGCGTTTATTTCCACTCTGGTAGTCTGAATCTATGGATTTCGCTGATAATTATAACAACACTGATCATTCCCAAACCCGATCAACCACATAAACAAACAGCCATTGGCGTTCACCCGTTCCGGTTTGTTCGGCTCAACTCGTATAGCCCCATCCCCTGTTTTTTGCGGGAAAATTTATTATATCTAGATGCTATGGGGTTTCCCTTAGCAGAGACATGACGTACACTATGCACGCATTTCAGAAACACCTTGAATGTGTTCAAAAATGTTCAAAACCCAACAGGGATGCATTTCAAAATGATGTGAATAATCGACAGACTAACGTGCGCTGGATGCTACGCGCTTAGTAAAAATAAGGTATTCAACAATATGAATTTGGCGCTACCTGAAATTACCACCCAGGTCAGACACCCCAATGTGCGCCCCTCCCCCTCCCCCCCCCCCCCCCCCCCCCGCGCAGAGCTGACCTGACTGCATGCCATCTTCAGGAGCGAATCGCTTTGTTGCCACGTACATACTGTAGCAGGGTAATATGGACGTACCAGATGTACTTAACCTTAATTTTTTTGTTTTATCTGATCTAGCCAACAGTGAACAAATCAAAATAACATAAATTTATGAACAGACAGCGAAAGCTTGTGGTAATCAACTGCATGCCTTACGGCGCTGTAACATCGGCAGAATATCCATATGTGAGCACGTGATGTGATTCTCCAACAAAGGGATGTAAACGAGAATGGAAACCTACGGCTTTTGACGATTTAGCAAAAAATAAGTTCATAGACCAGTACTGGTTTTTAAGACAGACAGCTAGAAAAACAGAAAGAGATCTCCGCTAAAAAAATTATTATTTTGGCTCAAGAGCTCCGTTCTTCGTCTTCTTAGCTCACTTGATTTTCAATTCAGAAAGTGTAATAATGGAGAAAAAAATTTAATGACATTTAGAGACTAAATGGTTCAAATGGATCTGAGCACTATGGGACTTAACATCTGAGGTCGTCAATCCCCTAGAACTTAAAACTACGTAAACCTAACTAACCTGAGGACATCACACACATCCACTCCCGAGGCAGGATTCGAACCTGCGACCGAAACAGTCGCGCGGTCCCGGACTGAAGCGCCTAGAACCAATCGGCCACAGCGGCCGGCTATTTAGAGACTTTGCAGCAGGGTTTGCGTAAGTGCAGTTACTGCGTGTTGAGGAGAATAGGCGTCTAGTATTCTTACATAAAAACTGAGTTTCAAAAAAATCATAAGAACATATTACGCTCTACTTCTGGGACTTTCTTCTAGTACCATACCTTTAGTTATTTTGGTACAGCTTATATCGGTATTTTAGGTGATTAGTGGGCTTTTGAAGCGTCTGCAACAGCTGCAAATAAAAAATTTTCATAAGTTATGGATTGTTCTCGGTCCTCAAAAATCGTGGCAGTGGTATACAAGTACTTGCGGTCTGCCGCGCACGGAGTCTCTCGTAAATGACAGTGCGTTCATACACGACACGATACGGTAATGGTGTCTTACACGTTACCAAAATTAAGTTCATAATTTACTTAAGAATATCTTGCATGAAGTTCCTACGAGGTCCAATAGAACGCAAATTCATCAGCAACATTTTTCGTCACACAGAAGAAATAGTTGCACACCTCTTTCGATACTATATTATTTTTCTCTCGCAGTACTTCTACTTATTCACGATAAAATTTGTCTGACATGCATCTGTAAACTCTGATAATGTTCAATTGCTTTTTTTCAGCACACATTATTACTATAGTAATTTCCCCTTAAGGAGAGTGCTAAAACACAACTAATTTTCATAGTATTTTTTCTGCCTCTTTCTTTTTTCTCCCCAAAAATCCTCATATATTCACTGTGTTTCTCCTTCCTCTCTACTGTCCACTTCTTTCTTGTTTTCTTCTCTTTGGGCACTTGCTTAAATTTCTGCTTCCTGGTTTTTTTTTTTTCGCTGAAGCCTACTTTTCTCTGTCTATCACGTCTTCTGTGCCGATGTTCAGTTTCTTGAAGTCTTTTGTGGCTTCCTTCACCCAGTTGGTTTTTACCATATTCGTTGTCACTACATTAAAAATCTTTTTGGTCTGTCTTTTTTCTCTCATCCTTTGTATGTGTCTGTAGAACTTGGCCCTTCTCTTCCTGACGTTGTTTGTAATCATCTCTGTTGGTTCATACATTTGTTTTGTCGGGTGATTTCATCTCAGATCATACAGGTCATGTGAACTCGAGGTCATGAATTTCTCTCGAAAAAAAAAATATATTAGACCTCTATATCATAAGCGTTAAGAAGTAAAGTATTTTCATTTTATCTTAATTTTTGTAAATGGTAAGGCTCCTTGGAAAATGTATATTTTGTAAATAACTCTTAAAACAGTAGAGAACAAAAAATATATAACTAATAAAAGCAAAAGTACTGGAGCTCTGGCAGATGTTTTGCCTTTAAGCTTCCTCTTAGTGTGTTGAAATTTAGCTGAGACCCACACACTAATGGGCTTCTTTTAACTTACAAACTTAAGACGAAAACACCAAATTTCGGTTAATTTTTCCACTTAAAAAAAATTTTGTCTGATTTGGAAACTCACAGAACGCTATCTTTTCTGTCATATTTGTGATGTAATCATAAACAGTATTTTTTTCGCTCAGCTATCTCTATTACGTAAATATTTGTTACTAAAAAGTAAAAAATAATCATTTTTGCGAGTTTTTACGAATTATTTACTCGCAAATACGCATCTGAAAAATTTTGAGAATTGTGCAAGAATTGCTACACTCAGTACAAGAAGAAATTTAGTGACAACCCACCTGAACGATCACCATCAGCCGAATGTGAAACTGAAGAAGACAACGCAGAAGTTTATATTCTTGAGTATGAACTTGATGATGCGTTGAGTGCTAGAATTTCTGCTGTAGCCCCTAGTATATCTCCCGTTAAATGCCCAGGAGAAGTAAGAATCACAAGAAGAAAACAGTACATAAAAATAATAGCATTTCTGCTGTAGCCGCTATTATACCTACCCTTAAATGTCCAGGAAAGGTAAGAAGCACAAGAAGAAAACAGTACATAAACAGAAAAGTGGAGGAAATTGAAAAACGTTTTACACAAGCAACATATTCAAAACTTTGTGAAGTGTATAATGTAGATGCACTTGGTGCAGAACCTGAAGATAGTGAAATGTGTATGAAATATGATGTGTGGTATGAAAACCTAAATACTGCTGCGTCAGCAGTCACCTGTACTGAGGAGGCACAGTTACTGACACCGATGTCAGGTAGCTACTCTAAGCAGCAGCAGATACTGAAATACGAGTACATACCCACTTCCCATATTATTTGATTTCAAAAGCTCGTAAATTAAAACATGAGAAAGGTATTTGGGCATGCCCAGATTCTTATTGTGGACATCCGTTGTAAGATGATACACTTACTGTTGCTGTGGAATATTACCTAAGTGATGACAAAGATTTCAGCAATGTATTTGCCGCTCCGGGATGCAATCCAGTAGTGACTTGATTAAGTTCCTACCACACGCTTCATAGCCGACCACTCTACTCTCTTTTTTTAAACGGAATTCCCTTCATGTACTTTCATTAAGAATTAAGACTTTCACATTTGTTCCTAATGTTGATATGGCGTGTACAAATCCATAGCATCTCTTATAGCATCAACAGCTTCATGCCTGAAATTAAATCTTGTTGCAAGATGTTTACAGAGACATCCTACCCCATCACATACAGTTTTTCCATGACATGTTGCTGAAAATGTCAATTTTTTCGTCTGAATTCCTGTACAACAGTGTTGACCAAGCTCATAAAGTTGAAAGCGGTTTTTAAAATGAGATGCTGCACCATCAGTCACACACACAAGTTTAGTAAATGCATGGAATCTAGATGTTACGTCATCAATTATCATGCTGACAGCGTAGCATGCATGTGCACTGTCATGAATGAGATCATCACTGACAATAGCAAAACAGTGTGATGTCCCAAGGAAGTGAGCAACACATGTGAATATTGATACCTGTGATGTGTGCCAGTGGTAATTTCGAATTTCGTTCTGCAAAGCAACAGACCAGTTCTCAAAAAAGTCGATATGAAGAATTAATGTGTCACTTTTCCGGAATGTGGCTGATTTTATTTCAGCTATGTCTCTGAATCCTCTGGGTATGATTGTGAGCTATTCTTTTCACGAGCCAACGCCTAACCTCTGTAACAAACTTCTCTGGCTCTACTGTCTTCTTCACCAACTCTCCTGCCTCCCACAGTGCATGGGTTACGTCACTGTCAGTATCCTGGAGGTGTAATCATTTCAGCACTAGGGCACATTGCACACTCCTGAAAGCAACATTTATGTTGCAGCTCTTGACATATACACACAACCATCAGGTCCATTTCTGTGTACGTCTTTCCTGTGGCACTCCTTATGGCGAAACAAATAAGTTTCAAATTAGTGCAGTAAATACACGAGTATTTTTCCTTCACTGGCTGGCATTTTACCATTTTAGTTGTAAGGGGTAGAATTCGGTACATCCTTTTTCATTGGGAGATATGCTTCTCTTACTGATCTTGTCGTATATCTTGTTACCTTTTCAACTATTTGCACTTACAAATCATCATAAAATGAAAATATTGTAGTTTTAGAGAGTTATCATATGGAACTTCAACATACATATTTTTAGCAACCTTGGAAATAGTGATGTGACACATTCGGATGTTCTATGACCGCTAACTTCTTCCAGGCTTCTATTCCGTCTTCTATGGCTCTGTCATACGTTAAATTCCACCGTCTGAGTTTCCTTTTTCTCGGTGGTTGTCCCAATTTTATAAGTTACTTCATTTTTTCTGACAGTTGTGTCCGTTCGTTATTGTCAATTTTCTTAATTATTTTGTCATATTTTGTTGTTAAATTTTAGGAACTATGAGTCTCTTCTGAAAGTTCTGTTGGCACTCGTGATTTTTCTATTTGGTAATAATTTGTTTTTTGGATATCGCTTTGTGATCGATTTGAAATTCTGCTAGGACATTGTTGGGGCTTTCCAAGTTCCTAGTTTATTGTAATTGCTTCGACATGATTTTGAGTCAAATTTCCTGCAGAAGTTTACCATGTTCTCTCCGTTGGTGTTTGTCCTCTTGTGTGCCGCCGCGTCTTGTCACGGTCCGCGTGGCTCCCCCTGTCGGAGATTCGAGTCCTTCCTAGGGCATGGTTGTGTGTCGTCCTTAGCGTAAGCTAGTTTAAGTTAGATTAATTAGTGTGTAAGCCTAGGGACCGATGACCTCACTAGTTTCGTCCCATAAGACATTACCACAAAATTTCAGTTCCAAAAATTCTTGTGGGCCGCATGTTTTCCTGTTGCGTCTTTGATTTTCTTTACCTGCTTAATTGTATGTCAAAATCTTCTAGTAACACTTTCAAGTGCTTCGTGGGGACTTTGTTGGTAGTTTCTTTCAGATCTTCCCAGAAATCTTCTATCATATGTTTCCGTGTTTCTTTTCGTAGTTGATTGTGGGGGGTATGCGCACTGATTACTGCGTAGGCTGTTTCTAGATCGTATCGTGAGTCCTGATATTTTTTTCTGATTCTGAAGCGAAATCTACTACAGAGTCGAGTACTGAGTTTGTGTACCACAAACCCTGTTACAAAGAGTTCGAGAGTTCTCCCCGGAATGGTTATGGCTGGTTTCCCCTTGTGCATTCTGCAATTTCCCGAGTCAAAGTGGTTCTCATTAGAGAACCACGTTTCCTGTATTGAGAGAATTTTGAAATTGAATTTATCCGTGGTGTTTGTTCAAATGCCTCTGAGCACTATGCGACTAACATCTAAGGTCATCAGTCCCCTAGAACTTAGAACTACTTAAACCCAACTAACCAAAGGACATCACACATATCCATGCCCGAGGCAGGATTCGAACCTGCGACCGTAGCGGTCGCGCGGTTCCAGACTGAAGCGCCTAGATCCGCTCGTCCACTCCGGCCGGCTGGTGTTCGTCAGTTGTTTCAATTTACCTTGTTTCAGTAGCACACTATCATATTCTAGACTAAAAACATAGATTTATTTATTTATTTATTTTTTTTTTAGAATGGTTAGTAGCATTTTAAATGGTCACTAGCTGTCAATGCTGTAAGACGGTCAGATGACCTTGATCCGCTTATCTTCGTGACAGCCGCTACTTCCTTTTTATATTCCAAGCAGATTCTCACCTGGAAATAAATTTTCTACTTTAAAATCTATTTCATGGTCTGGATCAGATTTAGAGCATGCCTTACCTTTTTTTACACACTTCGGGCAAATGGCAAACATATACATATTTGCAATGTTTCATTGACGTACGAAAACTATTGCATTAATGTCGGGCTACTGAAAAGCTAGTTGTGGGTATAACCCAAGTAGAAAAGCAGAATAGAGAGATCCTGGACTCTTTTTGGGTGGGATGCGGGTGGTTTCGCTTCACTTCTGGTGTTAACGTAACGGGCGTGCGTGGTGGCGACGTGCTCGGACAGTGACAGTGTTTACGTCGAGGCGACTGTTCAGGATCAGAGTGGAGTCAGTGTGCTGACTGATAAGCCCGCTGCTGGCGTCTGTCGCCTCTGGGGACAGCCCACGGCCCTTCTCCCAGACGTCGCAGCCGCCTCCGGGTCACCGGCCACCGTCCGCAGTCAGACGGCACTCGCAAATTACCAGTCACAATCGTAATTACCAATATAACTGCACAGGTACTTGAGCCAGTGTAGACGGAATACTATTTACCAAACTTTATAGGAATAATGTGCACATCTGCGTTGTTAGCAGTCTTATTGCTACGACCTGCCGTTAGGCGCCTGTGCTGTTACAGGAACTCGGACCCCAGCGACCAAGGACATGGAGCGTGAACGACACACGTTGCTATGATCTGCTTCACCGACATGTGATTCCTACTGTAGGGGAGAGAGGTGCTTTACACTCAACTACACTCTGGCCATTAAAATTGCTACACCAAGAAGAAATGCAGGTGATAAACGGGTATTCTTTGGACAAATATATTATACTAGAACAGACATGCGATTACATTTTCACCTAATTTGGGTGCATAGATCCTGAGAAATCAGTACCCAGAACAACCACCTCTGGCCGTAATAACGACCTTGATACGCCTGGACATTGAGACAAACAGAGCTTGGATGGCGTGTACAGGTACAGCTGCCCATGCAGCTTCAACACAATACTACAGCTCATCAAGAGTAGTGACTGGCGTATTGTGACGAGCCAGTTGCTCGTCCACCATTGACCAGACTTTTTCAATTGGTGAGAGAACTGAACAATGTGCTGGCCAGGGCAGCAGTCGAACATTTTCTGTGTCCAGAAAGGCCCGTACAGGACCTGCAACGTGCGGTCATGCATTATCCTGCTGAAATGTAGGGTTTCGCAGGGATCAAATGAAGGGTAGAGCCACGGGTCGTAACACATCTGAAATGTAGCGTCCACTGTTCAAAGTGCCGTCAGTGCGAACAAGAGGTGACCGAGGCGTGTAACCAATGGCACCCCATACCATCACGCCGAGTGATACGCCAGTATGGCAATGACGAATACACGCTTCCAATATGCGTTCACCGCGATGTCGCCAAACACGGATGCGACCATCAAAATGCTGTAAACAGAACCTGGATACATCCGAAAAAATGACTTTTTGCCATTCGTGCATCCAGGTTCGTCGTTTAGTACACCATCGCAGGCGCTACTGTCTGTGATGCAGCGTCAAGAGTAACCGCAGCCATGGTCTCCGAGCTGATAGTCCATGCTGCTGCAAACGTCGTCGAACTGTTCGTGCAAATGGTTGTTGTCTTGCAAATGTCCCCATCTGTTGACTCGGGGATCGAGTCGTGGCTGCATGATGCGTTACAGCCGTGCGGATAAGATGCCTCTCATCTCGACTGCTAGTGATACGAGGCCGTTGGGATCCAGCACGGCGTTCCGTATTACCCTCCTGAACCCAGCGATTGCATATTCTGCAAACAGTCATTGGATCTCCACCAACGCGAGCAGCAATGTCGCTATACGATAAACCGCAATCGCGATAGGCTATAATCCGACCTTTATCACAGTCGGAAACGAGATGGTACGCATTTCTCCTCCTTACAGGAGGCATCACAACAACGTTTCACCAGGCAACGCTGTTGTGTATGAGAAATCGGTTGGAAACTTTCCTCATGTCAACACGTTGTAGGTGTCGCCACCGGCGTCAACTTTGCGTGAATGCTCTGAAAAGCTAATCATTTGCGTATCACAGCATCTTCTTCCTGTCGGTTAAATTTCACGTCTGTAGCTCGTCACCTTCGAGGTGTAGCAATTTTAATGACCAGTGGTGTATTTTGATGCAGGACGGAGCTCCACCTCATATTCCTCGTGAGGTCTCTCGGTTACTCCGAAATACATTTGGAGGAAACCGGACCATTGGCCTATCGTTCCAAACTGCGTCGCCACCAAGATCACCAGATTTGCAGCCGTGTGATTTCTGGCTGTGGAGTTACCTGAAACACAGGGTTTATCAAAGGGACACTAACACACGTTGGATGTTGAAAATGAGCATAGCAAGGGAGGCACCCAACATCCACCCGAGATGTTTCTGGCAGCATAAGAGCGATCTCTAGTGCTGTTCCAGGATGTGATCGCAGGTGGTCGTCACATTGAGCAACGCTGGAACGTAAACATGGTACGCAATTGAGAAGTGTGACCCTCTCAATCAATGGTTTCTTTCAATGGTTCATTCATTGTTTCTCTTCCACACGTCCTACAAATGTTTTCACAAAGTTTAATCGTCCTATGATCATTCGTTTTTCATGGGGATCCTCTCAAGTAGCGAAACTTTCATTATAACCACGCGGTGCTATGTATCGAAAATAAATGAACTAACAGAAAGTTAATAGTGTGAAAAGACAAGTAACTGCCGGTCTATTCATGTTCTGAATACAGCAGGTGGATTAAATAACAGTTCTACAGGGACTTATATAATCCGTTGAAAAATTGCTTTCCACGGCTGCTATCTGAAATACATCTCCGTGATAATGACAAGGGGGAAATTGAGTCAGTAAATAAATCACTGATAGCCAACGTCTCTCATGGATATCATGGGTTATCAGGCAGAACAATAAATCACTTTGTTGTATATGTTAGTTCTGCACTAAGCTGTGATCAATTTAAGTCCTCAACAGTGAAACATATTTTATAAAAAAGGAGAAATAGATAATCTAGACGATTTTAGATCTACTTATATGCCTTCGGTGTTTGCAAAAGTTATTGAAAAGGCTGTACATATAAGTCTGGCTCTGAGCACTATGGGACTCAACTGCTGTGGTCATAAGTCCCCTAGAACTTAGAACTACTTAAACCTAACTAACCTAAGGACAGCACACAACACCCAGCCATCACGAGGCAGAGAAAATCCCTGACCCCGCCGGGAATCGAACCCGGGAACCCGGGCGTGGGAAGCGAGAACGCTACCGCACGACCACGAGATGCGGGCATATAAGTCTAACTGATCATTTGCGTACACATAATTTTGTGTCAAACATCTAGTTTTGTTTTATAAGTGCTTTAACGAATAAAAATGCTATATTCTCTTTTCTCTGTGAGGCACTGGACGGATTAAAGGAAAAGTTGCGAACATTAATCGTCGTCTTTGATTTAAATAAGAAGTTGATTGCGTTGATCAAAAAATATTACAGTAGAAGTTGGAATAACAGGAGTACCTCAAAATTGGTTCTTCTCATAGATTAGAAACAGGAAGCAGAAGACCATTCTCCACCGTAATGAGAACGGTTATGACGTGGCGTCTGGTCGGGACACGGTTCAGTGAGGAGGGAGTGGGGAAGGGGGCGGAGCTCTTATGTACATAAATGATATTCCTACTAATGTGGCAGGTGATCCTAAAATATACCCGTTAGCTGGCGACACTAGTCTGGTAATTAAGGATGCTGAATGTAATAAAGGCAATGTATCAAATAGTGCAGTTCAAGACATAAATGCATGAGTTGTAGAAAATAAATGGATACTAAATCACAGTAAGACTGAGATTTTACTGTTTATAACGCACAGTTCAACTAAAATTTACATCATGATTACACAGAATGGGCATATGATTAGTGAATCCGAACAACCCAGATTCGAAGGGGATCAGATAGAGGACAAGATTTCACAGAAAGCCCACGTTCAGGATCTTGTTCAAAAACTGAACGCTGCCATATTTACCATTAGAGCAGTACCTGCAATAATTATAGTCCAATATGAAAATTAGACTACTTTGCTTATTGTTATTCACTTATGACACACGGCATTATTTTCTAGGATAACTCTTCCCATTCACAAAGGGTATTTTTGGCTCCTAAATGGGCAGTTCCAGCTATATGTGATGTAAGTTCGAGGAACACTTGTCAACACCAATCAGGACTCTGGGAAATCTGATACCGATCGCTCAGTATATATTTGTCTTTAATGTCGTTTGTTGTTAACACAGTGAGATTATTTTCAAGAATTAGCAGATTTCGCTCCGTTAACACCAGACATAATTCAATCTGCATTTGGATCACAGCTCCTCGACTCTTGTGAACAAAGTCATGCAGTATTCTGCTGTACTCATTTTCAATAAACTACCACAGAAATTAAAAAATCGTAGCAGTTACCATCGCACTTTCAAGTTTAAACTGAATAATTTGCTTGTGGCCCACTCCTCTCACTCTGCCGGTAAGTTTCTTGAAAAATTTAAACAGATTCCTTTATTACATTGTTGATTATGTTAATACATTCTCAGAAGACTGTCGTTTGCGTAGGACATGCTTAAATTTTATTTAATTTATTACTAACTTTCCAAATGTTAATTTCGTGCAATGACGCATTCCATGAGCACGGAGAATTGCTCCTAAAGTCAATCCTACGGAACAAGACTTATAAAATTAGATAAAAAACATTGCAAGAAAGGGAAAAGGGGAGTTGAGGACTGGAGTGTGGAAGGTGGACTGCTCTACCCCTCTCCCCCCTTCTGTTTAATCGTAATAGAAAAAGCACTGAGAAAAGTAACAACCTTAAAGACAGGATTTCGACTCCCCCGTGGTCCAGGGATAGCCGGCACGGTAGCTCAGTGTGTTCGGTCAGAGCAGAGGGTTAGATGGTCTCTGTAACAAAAAAACAGAGAGAATGGATCAACGATGAACTTGAACGGGTGATATGGTACGTCCGCCAGAACAAATGCAATGAACAATAACGAACAAAGTGAGATTTCCCAAAAATAGGGGGAGAGGAGGGTGGTTACCGTCTTTGATTAGTGATCAAAACGTCCTCAGTCCTAGTCTCGAAACCCGCCACCGCTTAAATTTTGATTAATAATCAGCATTGGCCGCCGGAGACTTCCGGCATAAGAAGTGAACCTCGTCCTACCAACGGCCTTGTCAAAGAGGAGCGGACCGAGGTTCAGGGCACTCTCTTGTCCTTGGGGTGGAAAACTGCCCCTAAAGGCAGAAGAACCAGCAATGGTCAACGGCATAGAGGATGCAGAAGACATTAAAGACGCATAACGTGTATCTACAGGACATGTGGCGTGTAATTGAAAGCGTGTCATGATGATCTCTCCATTTCCAAAAGATTTCGGAATAGTACCCTATTTGGATAACTGGGAGGGGACTGCCAAGGGGGAGCTGACCATGAGAAAAAGATCGGATAACCAACGAAAGGACAACATTCTACCAGGTGGGGCATGGAATGCCAAAAGCTTGTACGTGGCAGTGAAGCTAGAAAATATGAAAAGAGAAATGCAAAGGCTCAATCTAGATATAGTAGAGGTCAGTCAAGTAAAATGGAAAGAACACAAGGATTTCTGGTCAGGTGAATATAAGGTGATATCAACAGCAGCAGAAAATGGTATCACGGGAGCAGGATTCTTTATGAACAGAAAGGTAGGGTTGGGTTGTTTTGGTGAATGAGACCAGACAGCGAGATCATCGGTCTCATCGGATTAGGGAAGGATGGGGAAGAAAGTCGGCCGTGCCCTTTCAAAGGAACCATCCCAGCATTTGCCTGGAGCGATTTAGGGAAATCACGGAAAACCTAAATCAGGATGGCCGGACGCGGGATTGAACCGTCGTCCTCCCGAATGCGAGTCCAGTGTCTAACCACTGCGCAACCTCGCTCGGTAGGAAAGGTAGGGCAGAGAGTGTGTTACTGTGAACAGTTTAGTGGTAGGGTTGTTCTTATCAGAATCGACAGCAAACCTACACCGACAACGATAGTCCAGATATACATGCCGATGTCGCAAGTTGAAGATGAAAAGATACAGAAAGCATATGAGGATACTGAAAGGGTAATACAATACATAAAGGCAGTTGTCAAAAATGGTTCGAATGGCTCTGAGCACTATGGGACTTACCCTCTGAGGTCATCAGTCCCCTAGAACTTAGAACTACTTAAACCTAACTAACCTAAGGACATCACACACATCCATGCTCGAGGCAGGATTCGAACCTGCGACCGTAGCGGTCGCGCGGTTCCAGACTGAAGCCCCTAGAACCGCTCGGCCACTCCAAGGCAGATGTCATGGAGGTCTGGAACACAGTTGTAGAGTAGAAGAGAAGGTTATAGAATAATATGGACTTGGGACAAGGAATGATAGAGGAGAAAGACTAATTGAGTTCCGTAATAAATTTCAGCTAGCAATAGCGAATACTCTGTTCAAGAATTGCAAGAGGAGGAAGTATACTTGGAAAAGGCCGGGTAATACGGGAATATTTCAGTTAGATTACATCATGGTCAGACAGAGATTCCGAAATCAGTTACTGGATGGAAGGCGTACCAGGAGCAGATATAGACTCAGATCACAATGTAATAGTGATGAAGAGTAGGCTGAAGTTTGTTTAATTAGGAAGAAACCATAAGCAAAGAACTGAAAAACGTAAGTACTAAGAAATGACGAGATACGCTTGAAGTTCTCTAAGGCTATAGAGACAGCAATAAGGAATACTTCAGTAGGCAGTGCAGTTGAAGAAGAAGGCACATCTCTAAAAAGGGCAATCACAGAAACTGAAAATAAAAACATAGGTACAAAGAAGGTAACTGCGAAGAAACCATGGGTAGCATAAGAAGTACTTCAGTTGATCGATGAAAGGAGGAAATCCAAAAATGTTCCGGGGAACTCAGGAATAGAGAAATACAAGTCACTGAGGAATGAAATAAACAGAAGTGCAGGGAGGTTAAGACGAAATGGCTGCATGAAAAATGTGAAGATATCGAAAAAGAAATGATTTTCGGAAGAACGACTCAGCATATAGTAAAATTAAAATAACCTTCGGTGATATTAAAAAAAAAGAGTGGTAACAGTAAGAGTGCAATGGGAATTCCACATTTAAATGCAGAGGAGAGAGCGAAGGAGCGAAGAGATGGAAAGAGTACACTGAAGGCCTCTATGTGGGGGAAGATTTATCTGATATGATACAAGAAGAAACAGGAGCCGATTCAGAAGATACAGGGGATCCAATATTAGAATCAGAATTTAAGAGAGCTTTGGATGTCTTAGGATCAAATAAGGCAGAAGGGATATATAACATCACAGCAGAATTTGTTAACCATGAGGTGCAACAAAACGATTATTCACTTTGGTGTGTAGAAAGTATGAGTCTGGCGACATACCATCTGACTTTCGGAAAAAAATCATCCACACCATTCCGAACACTGCAAGAACAAGTGCGAGAATTATTGCACAATCAGTTTAACAGCTCTTGGATCCAAGTTTCTGTCAAGAATAATATACAGAAGAGTGGAAAAGAAAATTGAGGATGCGCTAGATGACCATCTGTTTGGCTTTAGAAAAGGAAAAGGCACGAGAGATGCAATACTGACGTTGCGGTTGATAATGGAAGCAAGACTAAAGAAAAATCAAGACATGTTTATACGATTTGTCGACCTGCAAAAAGCGTTTGACAATGCAAAACGATACAAGACGTTTAAATTCTGTAGGGAGAGACGGGTAATATACAATGTGTAAAAGAGCCAATAGGGAATAATAAGAGTGGACGAAGTGCTCGGATTAAAAGTCCGCAGCTCGTGGTCTCGCGGTCACGTTCTCCCTACTCGTGCACGGGATCCCGGGTTCTATTATCGGCGTAAGTGGCGAGATTGGACTGAGCAGTTGGGAATTTGTACTGGCGCTGATGAGCGCGCAGTTGAGCGCCCCACAAACCAAACATCATCATCATCATCATCATCATCGGATTAAAAATCTACTGTTCACTCTGTTCTAAGAAGCAATGACGGAAATAAAAGAAAGGTTTAGAAGTGGAATTAAAATTGAAGTTGGAAGGCTATCAATGATACGATTCGCTGATGACATTGCTATCCTGAGTGAAAGTGAAGAAGAATTACATGATCTGCTGAATGGAATGAACAATGTAATGAGTACTGGGAGTAAATCGTAAAAAGACGAAAGTAATGAGAAGTAGCAGAAATGAGAACAGCGAGACACTTAACATCAGGATTGTTATCACGAAGTAGATTAAGTTAAGGAATTCTACTACCTAGGCAGCAAAATAAGCCACTGACGGAGCAAGGAGGGCATAAAAAGCAGACTAGCATCGGCAAAGACGGCATTCCTGGCCGAGAGAATCTTTCTAGTGTCAAATGTTGGCCTTAATTTGCGGAAGAAATTTCTGAGAATGTACGTTTGGTAGAGAAACATGGACTGTGGGAAAACTGGAACAGAAGAGAATCGAAGGTTTTGAGATGTGGTGCAACAGACGAATGTTGAAAATTACGTGGACTAATAACGTACGGCATGAGGAGGTTCTGTGCAGAATCGGAGAGGTAAAGAATATGTGGAAAAAATTGACAAGGAGAAAGGACAGGACGACAGGACATCTGTTAAGACATCAGGGAATGACTTCCATGGTGCTAGAGGGAGCTGTGGAGGGCACAAACTGTAGAGGAAGACAGAGATTGGAATACATCCAGCAAATAATTGAGGACGTAGGTCGCAAGTGCTACTCTGGGATGAGGTTGGAACAGGTGAGGAATTCATGGCGGGTCGCATCAAACCAGTCAGAAGACCGATGTCTAAAAAAATCATTTTGAACTCCAGCCCACAAATTGACAGAGAATCGTTTCTGGTGATCAGACGAGCTGGGCCTATCGATTTTCATCACCCGATGCAAGGCTATGTGGCAGTTTTCAAACACCGTCACGAGTGAAAGAGGCCTCATTCGTGAACAACGCAAACTGCAAGAAATTTGGCACTGTTGTATTGAGCTGTATAATCCATTGAAGATAACTGAGCTCCGCGCTCAGAATCCATTGGCCCCATTGTTCTCACATGTTGGGTGTGACAGCTGGTACACTAGCATTCTTCACATTATGCATTTTACGGAGAGTTTGTGGGTGCTACTTGATGAATCGGTTCTCACACGATGCAACACCATCATCTCAAATCCACGCGAGAAGTGAGAATAATTCTTTGTCGAGAACCTAGACTCGCCAACTACTTGTTTCGCTCGGGTTTCTATCCACGGTGATCAACAGCTCGTATCTTCCAATCAGAGTGACGTCATTGTGTATCTTTTCACTGTACATTCGTCTGGGTTTCCGGGAACTGTCTGCTACGGTAATATACATAATTCCATCTTTGCAAGTTCCTGTAACGAATAATGCCCAACTTATTTACTCACTTTCTGATGATCGAATAACCCGTATAGCTGTGTGCGTAATTCTGCGTGGTAGCGCAAGAAGGCCTGTGCGTCCATCCAAGACATACAATGTCATCCTACATAGGAACATTGTCATGCCTGAAGAATGCTATGCCCAGATGTTTTATGGAAAGATAAGGATTCGAGCTTCTTGAAAATGAAAACATACAAACTTGTTCTTGAAAAGAACGCTTATCTCCTTCACCACAATCCAGTGTGCATTACATACGCTCCCTGCTGTGGCTAGCAGAAGGCGATAGATACGCAAAAGTCCAATTAGCATTGTTAGACAATTGTACGTGTGTGTTTTTTAAACACATTGACTGCCATGTGGCCGGCGGCGGCTTGAGCGGAGCCTGGCGCCTAACGAAGTGTGCCTGACTAGTCCAGCGGTGTAACAGCCATCACTACATGCGTGCGGCAGTCAACGTGTTAACCATTATTTGGCTTACACATTGAAATTTGAGGCTCTGCCGTGGCCACTGACGGCCACAGGGCAGTCAACGTGTCAAAAAACACACACATCTGAGCATAAAAGTGCGCTTTCTCATAATTCCAGCGAACATCAAGAAAATACTGTAGTGTGCCTTTATACAGAAGTTAACACTAACATTGTGTTAATCTGTTTCAGTCGCTAATCTTACCCATCTACTTGCAGAAAACAGTTGTATTTGGTACATGCATTTGCCTATGTGATGATCTAGTAATAGGTGATGTAACTTTCACCATCTTTCAGTGCAAACGCTACGAAAAAAACGACATTATATATTTTCAAGGATCTCATGAAACTTTGTCACTGTCTAGGGCTTTCCATATCGCAGCACTAGCACTCTCAGATCCAAATAGGACTGCGTATAACGTGATATCCAGCTTTACGGCAAAGAAACATGTAAAAATCTGAAAGGAAAGCAGAACATACAAACAAAAGGACTGCTATAAAATGCACACATATTGTACACGTGTCTGCCACATATCGGAATTTACTTTACTGCGTATATAAAAGTTCCTAAGCTATAGTTGTCAAATTGTATAGAAGATAGGGCACAATAAACACACAAAAACATTTGGTAATGATCTACTTAATACACCACCCTTATCCAACTGAGATTGTGCCAAATGTTTTATGCCCTACGTTTCTTCATTTAAGCGAACTATTTGAATAGTTAACCGAGGCACCGTTTACACAGCAAAGAAGAAACTACAGGGAACAGCTTAATGGCATCTTCCTGACATTGGATTCCCCCAAAATGGGGCTATGTGTATTAGGTAGTCCCCGCGGCCGAAAAAAAAGCCGTCTGTGTTGAAAGCAGTGCGGGCAGCCAGATGATCTGTGGGCCTACTGTTGATAAGCGCCTATGTAAACGCGACGAGGCCTGCCGAGCGCAGGGGAGGCGTGGCCGTCCCAGCATGCTCAGCGCGGACCGCAGTGGTGGCTGCGGGCAGCTAGCAGCCAGCGCTGGTCGCAGAAGACACCGCGCAGTCCTCTCCTCCAGCATGCCAGACCTCCTGGACAGCGGGCTCTTCCCGCTACCCTCCAACTTCTCCAGGCGGCAGTGGCTCACGCTCATCGTCATCGGCATCGCAGACTTCTGCAACGCCATTTGCGTCTCGCTCCAGGCTCCCTTCTACCCGCACGAGGTGAGTGCCTACTGTTCACTAAATGGTATTTCCCGACCACATACCCGTTCTAGTTCGAACGAAATGGCTTCAGGAAGCTTCTAGACAAATACAGCTTGTGTGGGAACATTCTTCATTACAGTATGTCTGGTGATCGGTAACACATAACCAGTTGTTGCTTAAAGTGTTAATTGTTGAGAAACAGACGAGCTGCGCATTGAAATTTTAGTTGACGTAAATGAAGTTCCGTTGCTGACCGATAGAAAACCTGTACTAAACACGGCTCCTGGAATGTACAGAACTTTTCCTTACAAAAAAATAGCAGCATTTTGGGTTCAATAAGTTGTCTTCAATCAGGTTCTAAAAGGAAGTCGTTCAATTAGCTTCCTTAGAAAGCTTTTGAAACCAACAAATTCCAATTTTGTTTTTCCTATCCGAGCCATATAAAACGGAAAAATGTGTTATTACGATAGAAAATTTTTGGTTTGAAGACCCAAAACCTGTAATTCGGTGGTTGACCTACTAAAAAGACTTTTCTTTTGTTTCCTGCTTCGTTTATCCCGTATACTGCAGAATTCTCTGATAAATCGACTCAGGTTTGACACACATTGTTTTAAAGGCGTAAAGGATGTCTTTCCTGTCACCAAATGCGTCAGTTTCCCTTAGGAAGTGGTGGTGTGCCGCTTGTTTCTGAATCATCTAAGCTTTGCCTTGCGTAAATAGTATTTAAATTGCTTGCGTTCATTTCTAGACTCGGAAAAGTTCTTAACATTCCTAAACAAGAGAGTAAAACCACCAAGCATCCACCTCCATGTTGGCCAATGTACCAGACAAATGATAGTTGGTTTGAAATGGTGAGTCGATCCTGATTGACTCATCTCCGTCACCCAGACCAGTACACATCGCGTCAATTACACGATCAGGTCGCAATTGCCACTAGACAAATTCTTCACTTTTTAGAAGACAGTGTTCCGTTTCTCGACGAATGTGTAGTACACGCGCATTCCAGCCCAAACAGGTCGCTTGCCTTCATCGGGTACTGCTCTTAGCGAACGAGCTAGACAGTCAAGACTCACGATCTCCCTTCACAATCGTAAACAAAGGCAAGGGTACCGATTCGACGCACTTTTAATGTTGGATAAGATTAAATCCCGTAAGTTTGAGAATCAAAAACACTCTTCGCAGAAGATGCATAATGGCATAAATACAATTAGTTCTGACACAAATTGGAATAGCACTGATTCTAACACCCTCGAATTTATTTTATCTCTGAGACCCAAATGCAGTATTTCTAACCGTTGTGAGCACGCTATATTAAATACTGCTCTTTAGCACAGCGTATTTGTTACTCATAATGTCACTCAGAAAGAACCCGCCGTCACAAAGTTGAACTGCTGCTGTGAGCGGCTAATATTCAGTTAGCTTTGTCGTCCGTTTCAGGCACAAGATATCCTTCTAGATTTAATCCGCCTGTAATGCACTTCGTAGTATTTGGCCCACACTGCTCGAATTGTAATTGTACACCAGATAAAGTACCTTTAGAAATTTGTAGGTGTAACAACGAAAACCAGAGTATGTGTAAAAGAACGTCATTTAACGAACACTTATCGAGCTGGTGGGAAGTATTGGCTATTGTGAGAGCTATGTGTAGCGTGGAAAAGTGGTTGGAAAATGATGGAAAATGCCTGATTTTTAGAACCTGTTTTGTGATTTAATCACTGCACTGACGTTGCCTTTTGTTTATCTGTAATCTGTCGAAATGTTATGGGACAGTTCTGTGTCTGTAGCGTATGGTCGGTGCATTACGAGCTTCTGGGCTGAGCAGATTGTCGGCACTTTGTCAGATACTGCATCCCATTGATGTTGCATATCCCTTTGGTGTATCTAACGTCAGAAGGCTTACATTGTTCATGTTTTACACACTGAAGCAAAACGTGACGAAGTTAAATGGAGCGGGCATTATTGCAGCAGTCGTTGTCCTATAAGCTGAAGATGGTTATTAGTGCTAAAAATTTCCAGTACTGAATTTTTCACCATGGAGATGGAGTGTCTCAACCTTCAGATTTGTGTACTGTCGAACAAGTGTGCCCTATAATAGTAAACAAATGGTTGTTATACTTACCGCTCTGAGGCAACTGGAATCTCTTCGCAAAGATGATAAATTTTACTGCTCACAATTTAGGTTTCATATGCATGATTTCCCTATATATAGGAGGCCAAAGATTGCATTTCTCCATCGTGTTCGATGTGTCCGTAATATTTGGTGGCATTTCTGCATTCATATAGAAATGTATCGTGCTAAAAAGAAAGCGCTGAAATACTTTTGGTGTCTTTGACAATAGGTTTACTTCATTTGCACCCAGTGCTGCTGGATGTTTATCTGTGAAGAGCACACTATACTTCCATGTATTTTAAGACTGACTAACCCATGTGCAATCTATTTATTCATGTCGGAATGCTCGATGTTTAAAATTAGTCACGGTATGACATACCAACATAAAGCAACGTGTAAGAAAATCGTGATGACAGTGTTGCACTTTTATTTTGTATGCTAGTACTGTATGTGAATATACAAACAAAAATGTACCAATTATCGTAGCAGTCTTTCAGGTTGCTGGCTGCTCAATTATACCGTAGCTTTGTCTGCTGCAGCGCGTGAAGCTGTAGTTGTCCCTTACATAGACACAAATGTGAACTGTATCGTCAAAAAAATGTTGTGGTCTCTGAATAACTACCACAAACGGATAGCGAAGCCATTCGAGAAGTTACGCTGCGCCGAGTGTGTAGTGCCGTCTTGAGATCGCTGACGACGCCTGAGATAATAGCCGCTGCGTCCGCTCAATGCTCCAAGGAGCAGGTGGATGGCGACGGCTCTCTGCTCTTGAGACTGCCACTCTGTGCGTCTGGAGGACAACTGAGTCTGTCGTTTCGCAAAGTTCTTCTTATACTCCAATTTGTGCAAATATGTCTAGTTTATTTCTCATAAATGCAACCACTATACCTTGAGCAGAGCTTGTATTACTAGGTACGCGACACCTGATGTGACTCTGATTCCTTCAAATTCTTCAGACTTGCATTTTACACAACGATGCTGCAAAGTTTAACTTTAAAGTTAAATTATAGTAGAGAGAAAATCACAAATACAACAGTAGGTCAAGAATTTACCTTGTCAAGCGTATGGCCATTCCTAACGTAGCATAATCACGACTACGTAACACATTTGAGATATTAACCACCTCCTTGTCCACACATGAACATTGCTGTCACGCAATCCTTGCTTTCTGGTCTCACTTCTGGAGCAAAACTTTCTTTCTGGTTGACTGCAGTAAATCGAAAAACTGATGTTTTATTTTCTTCATTATTGAATGATAATTTACTTGTTAAATATAGCATAAATACAACGTAAAAAATATTTTCCGTTTTATTCTGTATTTTTTTCATTTCATGTACCTGCTTCAGTAATATATGTAAATCGTACGTCATTTTATCTGTGTTTGGTTGTTTCGGGGGAGGGGACCAAACAGCGAGGTCATCGGTTCCATCGGATTAGAGAAGGATGGGGTGGAAGTTGTCAGTGCCCTTTCAAAGGAATCGTCCCTACATTTGCCTAAAGCGATTTAGGGAAATCACAGAAAACCTAAATCAGTAGGGCTGGACGCGGGTTTGAAGCGTTGTCCTCCCGAATGAGAGTCCAGTGGGCTAACCACTGAGCCACCTCGCTCGGTTTTTCTGTGGCTGCGACATTTGTCACCTGGCAGTGGCCTGAGAAGAGGAAAGCCGGTTCGTGATCCAACAAACGCCATTTCGCAGAAAGTCCGGAAAGTGTTCCCTTTTTGATTTTTATTTACAATAAAAAATTAACGGCGCCCAAGTGGAAAATGTTATCGGCGACAGAAGGAGGTAGTTATATTCAGGATAAGTTTCTCGTGTTCAGATAAACGGACTTGATTCTTTAGCGGAATCCATTGATTACAGTAACTGTTTTGGTTGCAAAGCAGTTGAACCACTTTCCAAGCGACGTTGTTAATTAGTGACGCCCCTGTATGCAAATGAAACGTTTCTATTTTGTCATTGATCGCATTATCAGCTTATTGAGCGCGGTGGTATGTGGCCAATAGCCGGCCTCGGTGGCCGTGCGGTCCTAGGCACTACAGTCCGGAACAGCGTGACTGCTACAGTCGCAGGTTCGAATCCTGCCTCGGGCATGGATGTGTGTGATGTCATTAGGTTAGTTAGGTTTAATTAGTTCTAAGTTCTAGAGGACTGATGACCTCAAATGTTGAGTCCCTTAGTGCTCAGAGCCATTTGAACCATTTTGTGGCCAATATGTTTGTCTCAATGGAGCTGGTCTCACGCTCAAGGAAACCCTTAACTGCGGCCATGTCGCCTGGTTTCCTTCAGCTGTAATTTTTGACGTGATTGCCACCATTGCACTGATGTCTCTAAACATTGAAGGTATGTGGCTACTGTTAACGACGTTGCACCGTACATGCCGCGGTCTTTCTATAGAAGCTGAGGAAGTGCACGAGCGACGCAGAAATACATGTAACAGCAACGGTAGGGTGTCATTAGCTGGCTGTGATTGCCATTGTGTAGTGGCCTGCTGAAATTCACAATACTTCTGCTGTCGTTGATTATGCTGCAACTGTAAATCTTAAAAAGGGATGGAGGATAGAAAAGTTCCTGCATTTCCACACAGTAGTTAAAGCACTACATATTTATTCAACGTACTGTGCCCTATACCACCCATTGTCACGACCAATGAGCTTTTATATTGTTATTTCTCCGAATTCATTCAAATAAAATCATGTGACGGTCATGCCAGCTCATCAGTAGCATGTTTGATGTCGGCAAAGTCACCAAATGACTATCCTTGGGTGTTTTTTCTGGTTTGGAAATAGGTGCGTCGGAAGAGGCCGGATCAGACGAATTAGGGGGATGAAGTGGTCGACTAACTGGGAACGCTCTGCATCCATTTTGCAGGCACATCTTCCAATGAATGCGAAGGTGCGTTGTCCTGCAACAAAAGGTTCGATTTGGTCGGCTTTCTAGCTCATTTCGTCTTCTCTTTCAGCGGGTCAACGAGATTGGTGCAATACTCTATGGTAAAACCACAGACTGAACCACGCAGTCCTAGAACAGACTATAATATTTACCCCATAAAAAAGATGCCACGATTTTCTGACAGATATTTGGATGCGAAGCTTATTCGAGTGCAGGTACTCGCCGTGATTTTCTTACTCTTGGTTCGTGTATCACAACCATGATACTACGTTCTGCTCTGTCACTAACGTAGCGAGAAATTCCTCTGAAGCGGCAAAATGGGACAAAACTGTAGATGACTCAACTCGGCCTTGGTTATTAACTATTGAAACTTTTTGGCAGCTGGTTTACTGAGGGCTTCACGTCTGATATTTTTAATAAGGATGGAAACACGCTTCTGGGTGATGTCTAGAATCTCAGCTATCTTTTTGGAGAATACTGATTCTCGAGAATCCGCTTGTAGACATAATTATTTTGTTTCCGGATGTGTTGATGTGGGCCTCCCGCTGAGATGCTAAACAGTGAAATCGAGAGTCTCAAATCTAGGCACCCAGGTTTAGACCGTGTTGGAGGAACGACATCTGTGTTGAATGTCGTTTGCAGACTTTGTCTGGAGAAAAGTCATCACTCCCTATAGCTCCACGTGAATTAAACTTGCTTGCATCTATCTCACACGCTACCTGAAATTAGAGAGGTATGAGAATAGAATACGTGCAGCATTCTTATAACTGGCGGAGGGCAAATTCATAACAAATGATTTGATTCATAACATGTGATATTTGCACAGTTACGTAATAAAGTATCAAGCTTTCACGTACTATCATATTCATTTTTCAATTGTAATTAGGTGCCAAATTCGGTAACTCCAAGTTTGTTCTTGATATTACTGCCGTTTGCGTCTGGTTGGTCGCGTAGTAATACTTGCTCCATATCGTCTCGTTCACAGCAGCAACAATTGTTCTCTCTACAATAAATAAGCACGAATAAAAGTTCGCACTTTGGCATCGACGTTGAAAGTTGATTCCATAATTAACACAGGTTCAGGCCTTTGGTGACTACAGTAATATGAGTGACAAGAATTGTTAGAACGTCGTATACTAATGCGTATTCATGTCCTAAGGAGAATCAGTTCCATTTTCGCAACCGAAGATAGTTGCCAAGCTAATGGAAAAGCTTGCCAAAATCCATGGCTGAACTCGTTATGGAGCAAGCGAGTAAGCATACATTATCCAAAGCGTACACGAAACACAGCACTAAGGGTGCCTGGTAAGTAGTGATCAGTATGTCTGTCCACGAAATGTGATGCTGGTTGCTCTGGTGGTGCTGTTGTCACATGGTAATTTTCATGAAAGACGAAATGAAGAGTTGAATGACCATGATGAAATGGGATTTTTCAGATAACATTGACATAAGCTTGAGGAAGAACTTGCTGAAATTGTATGCTCGGAGCACAACAATACACGGAAAGGACTTGTACATGGGGAAATCGAAGAAAAAACTGGTAACATAAAATGTGGACCTACAGTTGTTTCTAAAATAGTGGATGGATAGTGCAAGAGGTATTCAAACACTGGCAATAATGTAGAAAATTTGGCAAAAGGCTGAAAATTGGAGGGAAACGAACTTAGGCACCTAATAACAGTTTGGCAATGACACGAAAAAAAAAACCAGTGGTAAAGCTGGAACATCAGGCAAACGTTTATACGTCACTAATTGATAAGGGGGCTGGGGTAGTAGGTAATCAGAGATAATGAATCTGGCGCAGAGTATTAAGTAGAAGACCACAGTATATTTGTAGGATTGTTCTCTTTAAAGTAGCTATTAACCCATGTCTGAGGACACACGTCTGCTGGACGTTTAATCATACAAAAAGAAATCATTACTCAGTGTCGCTTTAAGTGAGCTCCAAGTAGTAATTAGTCATTAATTGGGGTCTGGAGGTGGCGCATTAATTTAAAGTGTATCTCTCGGAGTGAAGCAGAAATCCTAAAGATGGCATTGTCAGCTGGGATAACGGGTCGGAGTTTGCAGAATTGGGCAGACGAGGCACGTTTAAAGGGAAGCAGACTGGCGCCGGCGCCGGCCGCACGGATCAGCGGCTGCGCTGATGGCTGCAGGGTTATCGGCCCGGCCGCCACTCCGCTCTCTTCAAGCGTGTCGCCAGTCCAGCAGCCAGCATACGTCGCAGAGGACGCACGCGCCGCTCGATTCTGGCGTCGCAGTATCTACAGCTATGAAGCGTGCCAAAACTGGACCTTATTTTTATGCAGCCAAGCATAAATCCAGAAAAACAAAGCATGCTTAGCTGTGTTGTTTTCTCGACGATTCTGTTATCTTCTGCCATCACTAAGTGATAAACTGATAACAAACCATGAATCAGTCTGTAGCAAACGACTTTAGTGTTCTCTTCTTGACTGTGATGGACAAGGTGAAGGAAAGAAAGGGATATGTACTAAATTCCGCCATCTGATCCCAATAAAGGGTATATCAATAAGCGTTCTCCCCCCTGCGGGTCCGGGGATTAGAATAGGCCCGAGGTATTCCTGCCTGTTGTAAGAGGCGACTAAAAGGAGTCCATCCCCCTCACGGGGGTAGTTAGCGCCTGCGTCCGGAGACGGACGGTTCCACGACCTATAATTGTGGTCTTTTTGGTTTTTCACTTCTCGTTTCTTCCTTCCTTTGGTTGGTTCCTTTCTTTGCTATTCTCCACCTCACTGTCTTCCTTACTCTTTCCCTTGGCTTCTTCTCCTTGCCTCCTCATTGGCTTCTTCTCCTTGCCTCCTTCTCCTTGCCTCCTTCTCCTTGCCTCCTTCTCCTTGCCTCCTTCTCCTTGCCTCCTTCTCCTTGCCTCCTTCTCCTTGCCTCCTTCTCCTTGCCTCCTTCTCCTTGCCTCCTTCTCCTTGCCTCCTTCTCCTTGCCTCCTTCTCCTTGCCTCCTTCTCCTTGCCTCCTTCTCCTTGCCTCCTTCTCCTTGCCTCCTTCTCCTTGCCTCCTTCTCCTTGCCTCCTTCTCCTTGCCTCCTTCTCCTTGCCTCCTTCTCCTTGCCTCCTTCTCCTTGCCTCCTTCTCCTTGCCTCCTTCTCCTTGCCTCCTTCTCCTTGCCTCCTTCTCCTTGCCTCCTTCTCCTTGCCTCCTTCTCCTTGCCTCCTTCTCCTTGCCTCCTTCTCCTTGCCTCCTTCTCCTTGCCTCCTTCTCCTTGCCTCCTTCTCCTTGCCTCCTTCTCCTTCTCCTTGCCTCCTTCTCCTTCTCCTTGCCTCCTTCTCCTTGCCTCCGCCTCGGCGTTTGAGACAGTCTGTCCTTTCTCCCTCTCTCTCTTCTTTTTCCTCTTCTTCCTTCCTCCCTGTGCGTGCCTGAAGGCCGACCCACGCGTTCGCACGCGTAGCCGGTGACGGGGTAATGCGTAATTCCCCGCCCTGGGTAGATATGTAAGGCACGCGCGTACCCCCTGGTAAAGGCCAGGCCCGGGGAGGGGTGATTGCCTGAGCTGATACCTTCTGACCATGCCGATTGGTCCCTCCGTCTGTTTCTCGGGAGGTGTGACCTGAGGTGTAAACATTCACCTAAGGCGGGAGTGCCCTCTGAGAGGGTCCCCACAAGGAAGGAGCGCGCCATCGGAGACGCTGGCAATCATGGGGGATTCCTCCGCAATGGATTCTACTCCATCTCTTTCGACTTCTGCCCAAAAATGGAAACGTGACCAGCCACCAGTGACAAAAGTACTACCGCCTGCCCCCACAGTTCCTCGTCGTTTCTCGATCTGAGGACGGAAAGGATTTTTCCTCTGTCAACCCTTTCGTTATCCAGAAGGGCGCAGATGCCATAGCCGGATCTGTCAAATCTTGTACAAGGTTGCGTAACGGTACCTTATTACTAGAAACTGAGAGCGCCTTTTAGGCACAAAAACTGCTTCGGGCCACACTCCTGTACACGTTCCCTGTCCGGGTGGAGGCTCACCGAACTTTGAATTCGTCTCGTGGTGTGGTCTATACTAGTTCCCCCGACGGATTGACTGACGAGGAGATTCAATCTTTCCTCGCTGAGCAGGGCGTGACGGCTGTCCATAGGGTCATGAAAAAGGTCAACAATGACCTTGTACCGATCCGGACACTTTTCTTGACCGTTGATAGTGTTAAGCTGCCATCGCACATCAAGGCGGGTTATGAGGTTATTTCTGTTCGCCCCTATGTCCCGACACCTACGCGCTGCTACCAGTGTCAGCGTTTCAATCACACTCGACAGTCTTGTTCCAATGCGGCTAAATGTGTCACTTGCGGCAGGGATGCCCATGAGGGTGACTGTCCACCTCCGTATCCTCGTTGTGTGAACTGTCAGGGTGACCATGCCGCATCCTCCCGCGACTGTCCTGTCTGAGGAGGAACGCTGTATCCAAGAAATTCGGGTCAAAGAGAAAGTGTCCACCTCGGCTGCTCGCAAGCTATTGGGTAGTAGGAAGCCCACGCTGCTCCCAGCGGGGAAATACAGTACTGTCCTCGCCTCTCCTCGGACTACCAGGGAGGTGGCAACCCAGACATGCGATCTGACCTTCAGCACCACGGTCGTCCGTTCGGCCAGTGCTAAGATCGCGCGGTCGACGTCTCCTCTTCCTCCCATCACCCCACAGACACCAGCCCCTTCATCAGCTTCTGCTAAGACGAAGACCCCGAAGTCAGATGCACGGGCCTTCAAGAAGGAACCATCCCGTGCAGACTTCCTACGTACCTCGACCTCCCAGCCTTCGACCGGTACTTCCACCAAACGTCCTTCCAAAAAGGCTCATAGGAAGCACAGTTCTCCTTCTCCGCCACGGCGCATTTCTTCTCCTGCGCCACCCAGCGGTTGCCGCCCTAGGCCGTCATCCGTTTCGCCTGGCCGCACCGCTGGTAGCCGTACATCTGGCCGTTCACCGGCGGAGGAAGCTCCCCCTCCCGGCCATCCTCCCGAGATGGCCGATGAACCTATAGACCCAATGGACGATGACTGTCCGCCTACTGATAGCGGCGGCAGTGCTCGCTCGAAGCCAGGCCCTCAGCGGCCTTCGAGGTGACCCCTTCTTTCATCTTCCTTTTCTTACGATGGCACTTATTCCCTGGAATATTCGCAGCATTCGCTCCAACCGAGAGGACTTGAAGTTGCTGCTCCGCTTGCACCGTCCGCTCGTCGTAGCCCTCCAGGAAACGAAGCTACGCCTATGCGATCAAATTGCCTTGGCACACTACACCTCTGTGCGTTTTGACCTACCCCCTGTGGTAGGTATCCCAGCTCATGGAGGGGTTATGTTGCTGGTCCGGGATGATATTTACTACGATCCCATCACGTTGCACACCGGCCTGCAGGCAGTCGCCATCCGCATTACTCTCCCCACTTTTACGTTTTCCTTTTGTACCGTTTACACTCCCTCGTCATCTGCCGTTACCAGGGCAGACATGATGCAACTTATTGCTCAGCTACCTGCACCGTTTTTGTTAACTGGAGACTTCAATGCCCACCATCCCCTTTGGGGTTCTCCAGCCTCCTGCCCGAGGGGCTCCTTGTTAGCAGACCTTTTCAACCAGCTCAATCTTGTCTGCCTTAATACTGGCGCCCCTACTTTTCTTTCGGACACATCTCATACCTATTCCCATTTAGACCTCTCTATATGTACTCCCCAACTTGCACGCCGGTTTGAGTGGTATGCACTTGCTGATACTTATTCGAGCGACCACTTCCAGTGTGTTATCCATCTCCTGCAGCATACTCCCTCTCCGTGCTCCTCTAGTTGGACCATCTCCAAGGCAGACTGGGGGCTCTTTTCTTCCAGGGCGACCTTTCAGGATCAAACCTTCACAAGCTGCGATCGTCAGGTCGCACACCTCACGGAAGTCATTCTCGCTGCTGCTGAATATTCCATCCCTCACCCTACTTCTTCTCCACGTCGCGTACCGGTCCCCTGGTGGACCGCAGCATGTAGAGACGCTTTACGTGCTCGTCGACGTGCTTTACGCACCTTTAAACGCCACCCTACAGTGGCGAATTGTATTAATTATAAACGATTACGTGCTCAGTGTCGTCGTATTATTAACGAAAGCAAGAAAGCCAGCTGGGCTGCTTTCACAAGCACCTTCAACAGTTTTACTCCTTCTTCTGTTGTCTGGGGTAGCCTGCGCCGGCTATCTGGCACTAAGGTCCACTCCCCAGTTTCTGGCTTGAAGGTCGCGAATGAAGTCCTTGTGGCCCCTGAGGCTGTCTCCAATGCCTTCGGCCGCTTTTTCGCCGAGGTTTCGAGCTCCGCTCACTACCACCCTGCCTTCCTCCCCCGCAAACAGGCAGAGGAGGCTAGGCCACTTGACTTTTGCTCCTCGAATTGTGAAAGTTATAATGCCCCATTCACCATGCGGGAACTCGAAACCGCACTTGACCGATCACGGTCCTCCGCTCCAGGGCCTGATTCTATTCATATACAGATGCTGAAGAACCTTTCTCCTGCGGGTAAAGGTTTTCTTCTTCGTACATACAATCGCATCTGGATTGAGGGACATGTTCCCGCATGCTGGCGCGAGTCTATTGTTGTCCCGATTCCTAAGCCGGGGAAAGACAAGCACTTGCCTTCCAGTTATCGACCTATCTCACTTACCAGCTGTGTCTGTAAAGTGATGGAGCGAATGGTTAACTCTCGATTGGTTTGGCTGCTCGAGTCTCGAAGCCTACTTACCAATGTCCAATGTGGATTTCGTAGGCGCCGCTCTGCTGTTGACCATCTGGTTACCTTGTCGACCTTCATTATGAATAACTTCTTGCGGAAGCGCCCGACCGCGGCTGTGTTCTTTGATTTGGAGAAGGCTTACGACACCTGTTGGAGGGCGGGCATTCTCCGCACCATGCATACATGGGGCCTTCGCGGTCGCCTCCCTCTTTTTATTCGTTCCTTTTTAATGGATCGACAGTTCAGGGTACGTGTGGGTTCTGTCCTGTCCGACACCTTTCGCCAGGAGAATGGGGTGCCACAGGGCTCAGTTTTGAGCGTCGCTCTCTTCGCCATCTCGATCAATCCAATAATGAATTGCCTCCCAGCTGTTGTATCAGGCTCCCTTTTTGTGGACGATTTTACCATCTATTGCAGCGCGCAGTGTACACGTGTCCTGGAGCGCTGTCTTCAGCGTTCTCTTGACCGTCTTTACTCCTGGAGTGTCGCGAATGGCTTCCGTTTTTCTGCCGAGAAGACTGTCTGTATTAACTTCTGGCGCTACAAAGAGTTTCTCCCACCGTCCTTACGACTCGGTCCCGTTGCTCTCCCAATCGTGGAGACAACCAAATTTTTAGGCCTTACATTTGACAGGACACTTAGCTGGTCTCCACATGTGTCATATTTGGCCGCCCGTTGTACCCGTTCTTTAAATGTCCTCCGTGTTCTCAGTGGTATGTCGTGGGGAGCGGATCGAACCGTCCTACTTCGTCTCTATCGGTCGATCGTCCACTCAAAGCTGGATTATGGGAGCTTCGTATACTCCTCTGCACGGCCATCCATCTTACGCCGCCTCAACTCCATACAACATCGGGGTTTACGACTTGCGATCGGAGCATTTTATACTAGTCCCGTAGAGAGTCTTCATGCTGACTCTGGCGAATTGCCACTCACCTACCGGCGCGATATACTGCTTTGTCGGTATGCCTGTCGGCTACTGTCAATGCCCGATCATCCGTCTTATCGTTCCTTTTTTGACGACTCTCTCGACCGTCGATACGGGTTGTATGTCTCTGCCCTGCTACCCCCTGGAGTTCGCTTTCGTCGCCTCCTTCAACACCTTAATTTTTCACTCCCTGCAACCTTTCGAGTGGGCGAGAGCCACACGCCACCTTGGCTCCAGGCTCAGGTCCGCGTTCACCTTGACCTCAGCTCACTCCCAAAAGAGGTTACCCCCGGTTCGGTCTACCACTCCCGTTTTTTGGAACTTCGTTCGAAGTTCATCAACATGACTTTCATTTATACAGATGGCTCTAAGACCAATGACGGGGTCGGGTGTTCCTTTATTGTTGGGGCACAAAGTTTCAAATACCGGCTCCATGGCCATTGTTCGGTCTTCACAGCTGAGCTCTTTGCCCACTACCAGGCTGTTCTTTACATCTGCCGCCACCGACATTCTGCTTATGTCATCTGCTCTGACTCCCTGAGCGCCATCCAGAGCCTCAGTGATCCGTACCCGGTTCACCCTTTCGTACACCAGATCCAACGCTCTCTTCAGCAGCTGGTGGACGTCGGTTCTCCGGTTAGCTTTATGTGGGTTCCTGGCCATGTCGGTATCCCTGGGAACGAAGCTGCAGATGCCGCGGCCAAGGCTGCGGTCCTCCAGCCTCGGACAGCTTCTTGTTGTGTCCCTTCGTCCGATTTTAGTAGGGTCATTTGTCGACGCATTTTATCGCTGTTGCATGCCGATTGGGCTGCACTTACCGACAACAAGCTTCGGGCCTTAAAACCTCTTCCCGTGGCTTGGACGTCCTCCTCACGCCCTTCTCGGCGGGAGGAGGTAGTTTTGGCCCGGTTAAGAATTGGACACTGCCGGTTCAGCCATCGCCATCTGCTGACGGCTGCGCCGGCGCCGTTCTGCCCATGTGGGCACTTGCTGACGGTTCGACACATTTTAATGTCCTATCCAGATTTTAACACACTGCTTCTAGATCTTGACCTGCCAAGTACTTTCGATGCCATTTTAGCGGATGACCCACAAGCAGCTGCTCGTGTTCTTCGTTTTATCAATTTGACAAACCTCTCTAAGGACATTTGATGATGCTGTTTTTTAATCCTATGCCTGTCAGTCTGTCTTTTATCGTGTTTTCCCTTTTAGTTGTTGTCAACTTGTGCCTCGCGGTGCATTCTTAGAGTAGTCAGGGCGCTAATGACCATTGAAGTTGTGCGCCCTAAAACCACAAAAAAAAAAAATAAGCGTTCTGGAACCCAGCGTACTTCGTTTAAAAAACTGTGGCTTGCACGAGCCCCAGTATGTTTTAATTCGAGTGAATACTATATCATTCTCCCTGTATGTATCTCATACCATTTTTAAAAAGGAACTGAGTACCCGGCGTTACGTGGGTATATATTTATTCCGGTCATTTCATTCTCTCTCTCTCTCTCTCTCTCTCTCTCTCTCTCTCTCTCTCTCTCTCCCTCTCTCTCCCTCTCTCCATCCCTCCCTCTCCCCATCCCTCCATCCCCCCATTCCCCTCACCCCTCTGCCTCCACGTTATCATGCTCACCCAATACGACGCTGGTGGTTCTTACTCCCACAGTAATCGTCTGTACCAAATTTGATCGAAATCTTTCCAGGATGTTTAGGATGCGGTTTTTTCCCATGGCTTTGTCTTCGTACACATTTGTCAAATATATTTCAAATATACTCAATATTTCGCACGCAATTGTACATATTTCGTCCATATCTCTAGCGAATTTCACCCAGCAATTTTTCTCACGCAGCTCAGTGTTTACAGACGTATCTCCTGAAATATGTGCCGTGCAATGATATAATTGTGTAGGTGCATTAAACGGCGTATGTGAATATTGCCTGAAGTGTTTTCGCGGTTACAGCCAGTAGTAAAGTAGTAGTACATTAAAGCGTGAGGCTTCAAGTCACAGTGTTATTGCAAGAGCAGCGAAAATGTAGTACGCAATAAACTTTCTTTCATCAATTTGTGGGGGTTGTCAGCAAGAAAGTTTCGTAAAAATCTGAAATTGTGTAAAGTTTGTTCCAACTCACTAAGTACTCTTCCTCAAATACTAACTGAATAAAGTATAGGTATTTACGCAACGTGGGCTAAACTGCTTTCTCACTCCCATCCCTTTGATAGATGGTTCACACCTCTTCCCCACCCCCACCCCTCCCGCAGAGATGATTTCCAGACGGTGATATGTGTGCCAAGTTAGACTGAAATCTGTCCAGTGATTTAGGAGATGTGGAACATGCATTTTTATAATACGTATTTGTACCGAAGACTGACGTAACGACTAAGAAGCCTCTTTTAAACAAATGTCTGCAGCTCTTAAACAGACGTACGTTCAATCACTTTGAGTCCCTAGCTAATACCAGAGGAACGTAGTTATTTCGTCTCCAACGATCTCGACTTCAAGGCTTCAGATCATAATCTTGCTTCCTATTAGCTGTCAATTCTCCAGATAACCTTAAGAATTCCCCCGCCCCCCTTCCCAGATGAAAACTGGGATGTTCTTTCGCACTAGCACCTAGTTATTTCATCATATTACACAGTGTTACTTTTCTCCATTTTCACTAAGTTTATTTGCATTTGCCGCCATTGGTGTTAACGTCACTTTTTGTCCAAGCTATTAAAAAAAATGTTCCTTGCGGCTATGAAGTTCAGTGCAGCTGAGGCACCTAAGTGTAACAGCGTCCCAGTTTGAAAGGACTCATAGGAAAACGATCAGTGACCAAGGACATGGGAGTTCGATGAAAATGTGAACAATGGGCTTACACATATTATGAAGTCAAAACTGAGGAGCTGCTGGTGTGATCCGCATCAAACTGCTAGAACGCGCAATAATGAAACTGGCCAATGTAGTTACTCTGGTTCACGGAAAAATGACTGATTAAGCTTTGTGCAACTCTAATTTTATCCTCAATCCCTTTGAAAGTCGTACATAGGAATCTACAGAATATTCATATTGCTTCGGATGATAGTTTTTAAGAGCCTTCCAATGTTCTGTGTGAATAATTTATCTAGGCCAAGAGCAGGAATGGGCTTAGCACCAAGACTTGCAGCAAACTATATTTTTTGTTCACACTCAGTACTTCTGTTCCACTATCCTAAGGGCAAAACAAGATGGTCACCATTGTACAAACTTTATGCGCCGATACTCCAGCTCCCGGCAAATAATAGTTGTACAGGCAACGTCTTCGGTTTCTCCAGTGATCACCGCCCCACAGGGTTATGTTGTTTTCTCCTGCTCGGTCGCTGATCCATCCACCTCATAAGAGGCCTACCTAGTTCTCTCTTTCCAGTCAGCCGATACTTCATTACCTTTTCTGGCAATCTATCTTCTATCAACATGACCCATTTCATCTTATTGCCTTCACTCTTGTTGTTAACTGAAGAGATTTTTAAACCTGATTTTTTCATTCGTTATTCTATCCATTTTACTACAGCCCTTTACAGCTCATGTTCACATATGCTGTCTGTATACTTGATTTTTCTTTTTGTTACTGTCCACGTTTCAGAACCACATAAGAGTAGCTCCAACCACAACTTCAAGATTTTTCTTCCTTATTTTTCTTCTCATAGATCTTCCAGTTGTTCCGCAGATAGCTTTGTATTTATTGACCTTCTCAATGTCTTTGCCATAGTTAAAACCAGTATCACAGCCTTGGTAACTGAAGGGAATACTTGATCTAAAATTTTCTCATTTCTTGGTTTCGATCTGACTAGATTCTCCCCCTTGAAAACTATTATCTCCAGTTTTCGACCAATCAACGTAGGCATATCGTTTTATCTACGACTGAAGCAATGTGATATTGCCGCATTCCTTTCTCTCCTCATGAACTGTAGACTCAACGTTGCTACATTTTTACGGTTTGTGAGGGCAACTTTACACGTCCTCACATTTTAAGATGGGTACTAATCTTCGCATCATATTGACGACTCATTATAAGACAATGTATACGACGTTTTTAACAAGTAACAGTTCTTAATCGTGAGAAGTTTGATATTGCAATTGACTTTACTAAGTCATACAAATATGAACAGATGTGGCTCTTATGACTTCCCGGATGTACATCAGAAGTCATTTATCAACTGAGATCTTCATTCTAGTCACAGATCAGTCTAGATATCTAACACGATCGTATTTTCATCAGTAGGCGCATGTATGATAGTGAGCCAAAAGCTTTTTCAAGGTCAAAAACCATCAAATCCACTTCGCCATTGTTCATTCACAGGCTATCACGTGTAACAAGTGTGAATTATGTTTCATATGATCTTATTCCTTTCTGATCTCTGTGGAGGAAGTTTTTCTAACTGTAGGCCATAATTTTAAATCTTAATATGTTCTAGATTCAACTAAGAACAGAGGCTGCGTGTGCTATACAGCAGAAAAGTCTATAGGCCATTTTTTTACCTATTTACTAAATAGCGTAAGCTATGCTGGTGGCAATCGTTCTCTGCTCAGAGAATCAGTGGTAAATTGTGGTTAAGAACTGATATAATTCAGTTAATTTCCGCAAAGCTTCAGACAAAAACTGTCTGGTTTAGAAGTCTTGCTTCAACACATTGGTTTTGGAAATATACATATCATTAATATCTCTAATGGTATGGTACAGAAATTGAATGTAGACAGTATTCCTTTAGTGCACGAGAAAGGTTTCATATGGTGTTGATGTAATGAAATTTTCAGATCACTAATAGCGACAATTCACAGGTGTCTGCGACTTTTCGGACGCGACAGGATCTCCATACATTGTTCGTAACGCCAGATTTAATTATTTTAAAACTATACTAGGTTATAACTTCTTTCCGATCTGGGAGTTGTCAAGGTTTTGGTTCCTCACTCATACAAGTCAGTGCACCCACAGTGGCAAGGACAATGTCCAGGCGGTATGGAATTTCCCTTCGCGGTCGCTCCAAGAACACGGTGACATGTTCAAACGCTTTGCGTATGTATCTTAAAGTTCTGTAAGTCTGTAGCCTTGATTCGGTACACTTTATTTTTACAGTGCTCCATAGGAAGAAACCTACTGGGGTAAGGACCACATCGACCAGTCAGTTTATCCGAAAACTTTCCACACAAAAATAACATTTAGGAACCTATCAGGTGATTCCTCATCCTGTTGACAGTACACTTGCAGAAACTGCTGGTTTGACAGGGAGGCACTAGAACATATCTGGCAAGACAATAAGAAATAGTATTTATTAATAATGATGATACATAGTTAAGTACAACTTTGGTAAGGCTAATGCGTACCGCTTGATCTACTACACTTAAAATTCCGCTCTATCAAAACTACAGTTTAGTGGTTCTGGTACAGTACGTAAATGACGTAGTAAATAACAGTAATACCGGCAGTATTGGTACCATTGGTAGGGAAACAAATGAATGTGTGAAAGAGAAGCTAGGAACCGACGACTTTTGTTTTGCACATAATTAGAACCGCACATTAGACCACTGTGTATATTATATCCTTACAAAATATAAATTGCAGTTTACAGGAAATAAAATTAGTCGATCGCCTAACTTTTGCGCTTTTATGCAGCCTAAGCAATTACTTTTCACGCAAGTACAGTTTACACGCACAAACATTAAAATCTACAATGAAGAGCCAAAGAAACTGGTAAACATGCCTAATATCGTGTGTGGCTCCCGCGAACACGCAAATGTGCCGCAACACCACGCGGCATGGACTCGACTGACGTCTGAAGTAGTGCTGGTGGGAACTGACACAATGAATCCTGGAGGACTGTCCATAAATTCGTAATAGTACGAAGGGGTCGAGATCTCTTCTGAACAGCCTGTTGCAAAGTATCCCAGATATGCTTAATAATGTTCATGTCTGGTGAGATTGGTGGCCAGCGGAAGTGTTTAAACTCAAGAGTGTTCCCGGAGCCACACTGTAGCTATTCTGGATGTCTGGGGTGTTGCATTGTTCTGCTGGAGTTTCCAAAGTCCGTCGGAATGCACCATGGACATGAATGGATGCAGGTGATCAGACAGGATGCTTAAGTACGTGTTACCTGTCAGTGCCGTATCTAGACGTACCAGGGGTTCCACTCACTCACTGTACACGCCCCACACCATTACAGAGCCTCCACCAGCGTGAACAGTTCCCTGCTGACAAGCAGGGTTCGTAGATTCATGAGGTTGTCTCCATAACCATACACGTCCATCCTCTCGATACCATTTGAAGCGAGATTCATCCGACCAGACATGTTTCCAGTCAACTGCCTAACGTCGGTGTTGACGGTCCCAGGCGAGGCGTAAAGCTTCTGGCGTGCAGTCAAAGTAAAGGAGTGGGCCTTCGGCTGCGAAAGTTCATATCGAAGATGTTTCGTTGAATGGTTCGCCCGCTGACGCTTGTTGACGGCCCAGCATAGATATTTGCAGCAATTTGCGGCGGGATGGTACTTCTGCCACGGTGAACGATTCTCTTCGGTCATCATTGGTCCCATTCTTGCAGAATCTTTTTCCGGCCACAGCAGTGTCGGAGATTTGATGTTTTACCGGATTTCTGATATTCAGGTACAATCGTGAAATTGTCGCACGAGAAAATCTCCACTTCATCTCTATCTAGGAGATGCGTGTCCCATCGTTGGTACGACGACAATGTTTAGATGAGGCCCTAAGGAAAAAGATTCATGAGCTGTCTGAAATCATAAAATAAAAACATAGTTCCGAAAATGAGAAGTCACAGGCCATTCGTCGATAGGAGACACCAAAAGTGACTATGAATTTGGTCCCAGTTAGATTACTTCTCTAATTACCGTTTGTATTCTAGCCATGGGGGTGACGCAGAATTTTTGGTAAGCACCTCATCTGTACCACGCAGACCCATTGCCTGCAGGTATTGTATACAGCTCATCACCAGTTTTTCTTGCTCATACCAGTTACACAAAACGTAAAACTTACTCTTCTCTTGAGAGGAGAGCAGATGTCCAATTCCCACAATTCAACAGGAGACACTTCAGATTTTTATATTTGTCCATGTTAACCCCAAATGCAAAAGAATATCCTTCTGGTTAGAATACTCAGAGAAGAATTAACTATTTCTCAAATAAAGTTGGCACTATTCCCTGTAAGAGAAGACTAAGATATCATTTTTCCTTATAGCTGGATTTAGACCCCTTTCTCACAAAGAGGCCTTTCCGTTTCTACTCTTACTTATATGGCAGTAGCAAGCAGGCTCTCATATCAGGCTGAAATTCGTGGCCTTTGAAGCGAAATATCTTCGATCTGTTTCCTCTGCTTCTCAAATGCAATCAGTATTCTGCACTAGGTTATTCATTGTGTTAGCGCATTGTCCTTCAGGGATGTTAATCTTTAATGTGTTACAGCTAGGGCCGCAGCCTAGGCCACCGTACCACAAAAACATAATCTTAAAATGCATTTGTCTTACTTGACTGATGCAGGCCCTGTCAATCGTAAAACACGTATTCGTATTTATTTTGGATGGGCTTATTCTACTTAATTTTGCAGTGGGCAGCTGATAAGAACTGTCATCCTTTAGATACCAAACGACATGCTCCCTCGCATCAAATTCCAGATGGCGCCCGGTGAAACGTTTGGTAATTCATTTGGCGAAATCGCTAAGACCTGGAAAAGAACAGTTAACAGGATTCCAGCTTTATGAAGTGAGTTAATTTCGCAGGAAGCATATTCGTTCCATTGTTATTCATCCAGACCAGGACCCACAGAACCTTTCACTCAATGTCCCCGGACATGATTCTTGAACACTTGGAGCTGGTTAAACTACTTTCACATAACTCTGTGTTTACGAGCTATTGCAGCAACTACAAAAGATGTCTTAAGACCTATATCCTACTGACTTCTGATGTCATTTCAATTTCATAAGCACATCACGAGCACTTTAGCAGGAAATTGTCAGATAAACAAACGCGTTAAGAAAATAAACCTCTTTGTAACGTAGCAAATTATTACGAATTATCATCTTATATTGAAAGCGTAGCTTGCCGTGGCGCCAGGAGAGTAGATTTTGATTCCCAGGCTGGCACAGCTGATGCTGGCTGCTGGGCCGAGCGAGCCGAGTAATTGCCTGACGCTGCGTGGAATAAGTTACACGCACTATCTACAAATCTGATAAATTACTATTAAATATTTTCTGTCTTTTTCATACTTAGTATACCAAATTCTAAGGGTAACACAACCATACTGTTAAAATATCAAACCAATAACTCCAGTACTTTCGTAGGTACAATTTTTTTACCTAAAACACGTAACCGTGTTGGCATTACATTACATTGGCATTGGCATTACATTGAATTAGGGTTCTGATTGGCTGCTTAACATACTATCAAATAGGAATTTAGCATTTCTCGTGGGGTTGAGTAGGGCTTTGTGCCTCAGCTCTGAGACGGCATAGTCGCTCGGGTGCCGTCGTCTGGTAAACCGCGCTGATCAAATTTGTATCAAAATGAGTAGATTCCCGCGTTTGATCGGTTCTCGTGTCGTTGAAGAAAAGCGACTACAGTATTGAGTATATTGTGTTTTATCTTAGGAGATATTCACGTGTGAACATTACATGTCGTACATAACTCCGCGTTGCGTGTTTCGTGCAGATTACGAGACTTTATGGCCATCACGACTTTGCAAGAAGTCTACTGAACGATTTAATTTGTTAACTTGTAATTAGTCGTGGGTCAGTGGCTGTTTACGACGTTCAAAATATCGGGTCGGACTAAATACCTTCTAGTTGCTTTCACGCGTGGACTTGCAGCAGACACAGTAACAAACATTGCATAATCGACGTCGCAATATTAAATATGGACTTGATAGCCATTTTCCGTATTTTAAAGACAATAAACCAACTTAAGTTCTAAGACGTTATTTTCAAACGAGTCCTGCAAGAATCCCGAACGCTCGATAGTTTAACTTTCGGCTACTGCCCATGGATTTGAATTGCGTGGTAAGTATTAGTCGAACTTTTGTTAACGCTGCTTTTGTCGGCTCAATAAGTATCTACCATCGCACTGTGAAGGGGCAGACAACCTGAAACCTACCTAGGTAGGTGGACTGACTGTTTAAAGAACAGTGATAACAACCAGCCCAGCCGGAATTTGTATAAAACAATATTTTTAATCGTGTCGCCGCCGCCGCCGCCACCACCATCTAATTCTGCAAAAAAAAAAAAAAAAAACTATAAACATCCCTACTATATAATTATGACGGCTGTACTCGCCATTACGGGAGAATAGCATAACAGCAAAGTAAAGCCATAACCGTAATTTTTGTGGTTTATCACAATTCCCTGTGGCAGGGCAGGCACCACGAGTACAGCACAGTGGTCTCTAGACCCTAAACATGGACCTGCTTACAGCGTAATGTTTTGGAGTGACTCCTTGCTTGCCACGACAGGTCTTAAATCACAAAAGGGAAGAGTGAGTACGTCATGTGGTGTTCAAAGTAATATTGTAATTGCCATTCGTAGACGCCTCTTCTAAGATTTTAAATCTCTATATTACATGCTCGTTTTTACACTTACATTGCACTGATAATCCATCAGTGCCTAAATTCAACATGAGAAGAAAAAATACTGTACGTAGTTTTGCTGAAGCCGAGCAAGCAGCTGCCACAAGTGGCATTTTCCAACAATGATACTCATGTGTCAACAGTCCTCTACATAGTGGGTTCGCCGCGCTATTATGAATAAATCTGTACAGCCCCTTGATAAGAAAAACAAAATATTCAAAGAAAAATAAGCAGAAACTACGTATACCGTTGCCCCCCTCCCCCCGTGGCATGTGCACCGCACCAAGCGTTGTTTCTCTGCTCACGATACTGACGAAGAAGAAGAAGAAGAAGAAGAAAGGAAATCCTGACCAGTTTGCAAACAGCTTTTTCACTTCGGCATTGTGTTGAAACATGCGGACATCTTCCTTTTGAAAGGCTCTGCGTCTTTCGTCGTAGTCGTATATATAGTGTTTCAATAATCAGAATACGCTCTAAATAAATTTGCTTCTAAACTTCCTCAAAAGACAAAACCTAACTAGTTTCCTGGATCGTCATCAAATCATCCAGATAGTCCACTTTATAATAAATATGTTCAGGACGCTTCTGACCACTTTTCTTAAACGGGCGTGGCCTCCATATGACAAAGTTTAGATTTTTAAGTGCAGAGTAATCGCAAAAAAGCTCTGCTACCGCAGCAGTTCTGAAACCGTACTTTCGAAATGAATGCTCCTATTGCTTTTTGAAATGAATGTGTTCTCTCTGGAACACTCAGTCGAGTTAGGACAAGGCCTGGAAATCTCGGCAAAGCCACGCGCCTTAGTAGCATGCGTCATGCGTGGGCAACGGCGAGATTAGATCGCGGTCAGTGCCCCGGATATTCATCCAAGAACGCGAGCCAGGTCTGTTTTTCAGGGTCAAACAAAGCAGTGTACTGGTGTACATGCATGCCAGTATATATACCCAGGTAATGCCGAATCAAGGCAGAACGTCCTAATTCTACATTCCTAGAGTTACTGAAGAAACGCCAAGAAATACGTAGAAAAAGGGGAGAAAATATACAACTGAACAGAGTTCTTGCTAAGTTCTGTAAGTTACAATTACGAAACAATCCATGTATACAAAACTTTTTATTCTTTGAACTGTCGAAATCGGTTATGGATACTATATTACTTCAGACAGAATACCGTGACACAGTTACCACTGTAAAGTGTCCATCCAGACACTAAATGCAAGCATCTCTCCATATTTGCTGCAGTATTATGCTCACTCTTGTGAAGTTTTCTGATATGTAAAAATTATGCACACCATTGACTCCAGTCTGGACTTCCTTTCAGAGCCAGTGCTTTTACCAACTGAGTTACCCAGGCACGATCTGGGTTAGCCACAGTTGTGCTCCAGACAGTACATAAAATGCCCGTTGCTGAAGTTTGAATTGCCCATCATGTTGTGCATGAGCCAGTCACACACTGGGTGTTCAGATATGCTCATAAAAGTAAAGAACACTTGTAGCTTTTAGTTTAGCAGGATTAACATACTTTTGACAGCCTGACGACCCACCTTCTAAAAACACGCAAGAATATGCGATGTGTCATTCATAACATTGCAGACCTAGTGACGCTACTTCATTTCGTGATGTAGAGCCGAGCGGTAAGCAGTATCAAAATGTCTGCATCTTCCACATGCAACAAAAATGACTTCACTCGAATGTCGTCACCAAAGTTGCGTGTAGAAACATTAAAATTCGTGTGATGCCATTACAGTGACTTAACTTTGTCACACTTTCACTTTGTGACGCTACTTCCCATCTCCCACCACAGTTAGCGTCAGAAGCGGCCATCTGTGAGCTAACGTGCCGTATTTGATGGTTTTCATATTTGTACTGGAGCTTACGAAAATATGTAGTTTTAATGATGCACAGCACCAAGGGTCTCTCCAAAACGCATAGTTTTGAGTATGGTTTATTACGCTACAATGTTTATCGCCAAAGAGCCCTGCTGTGTTTCAAGCAACGTCCTTTGCGGAACAACCTTTTGGAGTCTTTCTGCTAAGGCTCGTTTTCTATATAAATGCACTAAGAAGGAACGTAGGAGCACTACATCTACTCTCCGGAAATGTCTCTTCATCCTAGGTGTGGGCCAAGCTCCATAGTCTTCTGGGCCATCAAAGAGCCACAATTGTACCAGTTCTCTTCCTTCAGGATGGTCTCTCTTCTGGTAGATTCTCTCTTGCCGAATACCTTGCGACCCACTTTGCCTCTGCTCATGATACGGCCTTGGGTCAGATTCCATTTACAATAAGGCACACCGTCTGGCCATTATGCCTGACACCATCACATTCTACTTGCTTTCTTTGTCTGGGATTTCTGATGCTCCCTACTAATTTTTTTTAGTCAGCTTCTAGCCCAGCAGTTGTTCTGGATTACAATTAGTACTTCTCAGCTCTTCATGGGTTCTAGAGAAGTGTCCCACAGGGCTATGTTCTAAGTGTCACACCCTCAGGGGCTCAGCATTAGTTTGCTGATTACAGGCTTGATGAACCAGGGTTACTGGGGGTCTGGTAAGCGCCACCATTCCTGTCAGTGTAAGTTCTGGTCATACTGAGTGACCACAGTGCGGCGCAGCGGTGGAATGTTGTGTGTTTCGGAGAACAGGGGTCTTAGCTTCACTGCCTGGACCGCGAGGAAGGTATTCACCTCTATAAAGAAAAACCTCAACAAGGTGTGTTACGAGCTGAGGAGGTGAGTGGCTGTTGAGGAAATACAGTCTTTAGCGAGCAACCTCTGGAGCACCTGCCACTCCCCCGCCCCCCCCCCCCCCCCCCTCAAGAAGCTGTATAAGGCTCGCTCAGGCATTCAGGGCTCTGCCTGGGTCGACTGTTGTTTCCCTAGCGTCTCGTTGGATCCCTATGGAACAGTCTCATGAAACTACTATTCACGCGGAGGGTGTACCGTCAGTCATCACCCACTACACCCACTCTTCAAAGAGCTTTTAGCTGAAACTGCTAATTCCAACCAAATATTTAAGCTTCTGTGATGTAAGGCCTTAGGTAACTACCCAGTCGAGGCTGAGTTGCATAACACCCTTAACTTTAGTAAGGGCGTGGTTACCTGCTCCGATATAATGGAGGTGGACCCCGCTGAGTTAAGTGACGAATAGAATAATGTGGGCGTCACGGAGGTGCAAAATTATGAGAGGAGAGTCAATGGCAAATTGGAAAAATCGACAACATTTATTCTAACGTTTATTACTAAAGAATTACCGGAACATATCCTCGCAGGCTACATCCGCCATAAGATTTGCCTGCTTGTTCCTCACCCCATGTGATGCTATAAATGTCAAAGATTTGGCCATACCACACGCCAGAAGATATGGCTCACGTTTTAGCTGCACATTTGTCATCCATACAAACTCATGCTGTCCAGGTATTCCGTCAGACGGCAGAGATGAGGAAGCTCAATTTCTTCTCGCGTGATGAGGAAGTCTATAATTCTACATGTGGGAACTGGAATCACCTTTGTCCGCAGCCAGACACTGCTCCAGGACCTGATGAGATCCATTATGCCATGCTTCATCTGCGCTGTGAAGCAAAAGGTCAACTCCTCTCTTGTTTCAATCAGATCTGGTTTGATGAACAGTACCCCACGACTTGGAAGGAGGCAATATCAATTCCACTCTGGAAACTAGGCAAGGACCGTAGTGCCTCTAACAGTTATCGGAGTGCCGCCCTTACCAGTTGTATGGGTAAAACTCTTCAACGCATGGTCAACCGCCGCCTCGTCTGGCTGCTAGTCCTGATCCGCTCCCAGTGCGGTTTCAGGCGCTACCGTTCCATTATTGACAACTTAATTCTACTGGAGACGGCGATACAAGAGTCCTTACTCCAAAAACATTTGGTTTGTGTGTTTTTTGACCTCAAAAAGCATATGACACAACTTGGAGGTTAAACATCCTTCGCCAACTTCATTAGTGGGAACTATGTGGACCCTTGCCGATTCTGATCCAATCCTTTCTTGAGGAGCGGTGTTTTCGTTATCGCATTGGCGATGCCAGGTCTCATTGCTGTGTTCAGGAGAATGGTGTGCCCCAGGGCAGTATCCTCGGTGTCACATTGCCTTGCTGTCAATGGCATTTCCTCCAGTCAGGAGCCCTGTCAAATGCTCTTTGTTTGTGGATGACTTCGCAATCTTCTACTCTTCTTCCGATCTTAAGACGACGAGGCAGCTACAGGTGGCCATTAAGAGGCTGGAAACCTGGGCCCAGACAACTGGTTTTCAGTTCTCACCTGAGAAGGCTGTGTGTCAATTAAACCGTGCTCATTGGAGTTTTAACCAACCAGTGCTTACAATGGGGGACTGTATTTTACTTTTTCAAGATACACTGCACTTTTTGGGTTTATTATTTGACTCGAAATTAACAAGGCTCCCACACCGGAGGACCTGCAAACAAAAGGCTTCCAGTCGTTGAACATTTTGAAATGCCTTGGCGGAAAAACATGGGGAGCTGACAGGTCCCGTCTCCAGCAGTTTTATAGGGCATTTGTTCGATCACACTTAGACTACGGCAGTGTGCTCCATGGCTCAGCCTGTACTTCCTACCTCCGGATGTTAGCTGCTGTTCATCATGAGGGCATTCAGATATCGACTGGGTCCTTTTGGACCAGCCCAGTTCAGAGCCTGTGTGCAGAGGCTGGTGAACCACCACTCTGGATTTGGCAACGTATCCTTTCGGCTCGACAGGCGCTGAAAATCTCAGCGTCACCTCAGTCATTGGCATTTAGTTCAGTGATCCAACCCACCTTCGAGCGACTGTTCAGAAATCGGCCCCGAGCGACCTAGACATTTGGTATACGTGCTACAGACTGTCTCAAGGATCTGGATCTCTCGGGCACAAAAATATCCACTCAGGGATGGAACGCACTGCCGCCTTGGTGTCTTTAGAGGTCCAAAGTGATATTAAGCTTGACACATACAAGAAAAGTTGTACTCCAGATTTGGTTTTTACAACTTTGTTTTCGTCTATTTTAAGTATGTGCGATAGTTTTATCGTTATTTATACAGATGGATCCCAGAAGGAGAATGCTCTCGGTTGTTCTGCTGTTCTCCCTGATAGGATTTTTAAAGGGCATCTTCCAGAACAATTTACAAATAGGATTCCGAGTTAAATGGCATTATGAGGGCACTAGAGGAATCAGACATCACCGTACGAGTTTTCTTGTCTGTTACGACTCTTAGTGCACTGCATGCACTTCACCAAATGTATCTGGTAGACACGCTAATTCAGCTCATCCATGACTCCTTACAATGGCTCCAGCACTGTGGCAAGGTCGTGATCTTTCGCTGGGTATCTGGCCAGGAAGCGTGTTGGGATAGTGCTGTCCATCAATGTCCCGCTACATGCCATTATCTCATTTTCAGACAGATGCATCATGTCAGTAGGAGACGGAATAGTTGCAGGTGACAGACAACAAACTGCTGTTGCTCAAATCGACCACAAAGGCTTGGCTGATTTCATGTCAGCCTCACTGCTGGAAAGAGGTTTTGCTTATCAGACTGTGCATTGGGCATAGCCCTTTCACACATGGCTCCCTCCTCCAGCAGGAGGATCCACCATTCTGTGAAGTTTGTGGCATGAAGCTTTCAGTTCAGCATTTTGTGGCTACTTGTGTCCTGTATACCGAAATTAGGGCTGCCTTGGTCTCGCTGGAGATCTGCCCACCATTCTCGCAGATACCAATACCAGTGTTACAAGAGTGGTTAAATTTTGTTAACTGTCAGGCCTCATCCCTAAGTTGGTGGGGGACTGCAAACTTAAATACACTATAAATTGCTCTGCATGTGGGGACAGCCATCGCCCCTACCCATGAGATTTGCATGTTTTTTGTCAGGGCGCTGATCATGTTGAGCACCCCCTCAGCCATCATCACCATCAACAACATCATAAAGTGTCACACCCATCACTATCAATGTGCTAGTGAACTCTCTGAGCACTTGTCACCTCCGTGCTACAGGTGAATGACTTTTGTATTTGGCACAGCTCCCACCCTCTAGTGTTGGCTTAATGCCAGCTTCAGGGGACCATCTGATGGGCCTGTGTTGGGACTCTGTCCCATGGTTTCCAATTCTCTCCTGCAAAAACGCAGATAAAACATTTTTGTTGTATGACGGCCCATTCTGACCCAGAACTCACTTGCGTACACAGTACTTGGACATTGTTGCAGTCCGGATTTATCAGACTCGTCTTTGACAAGAAGCTGGTTTGGCTGTCCCATCACCATCAATTAAAGACCAACTGCATGCAAAAGCATAATGCTCTGTTTCCTTGCCCACACCTCTTGGGGTGAGGATCAAACTACTCTCCTTTGTATCTACCGAACTCTGGTCCAATCCCATTTGGACTTCAGTTACCAGGTTTATGGCTCAGCAGCACCTTAACCGTTTAAATTGTTACTCCGTCATCATCAGTTAGACTGACCACTGGGGCCTTCTGAACTAGTCCCATAGACAGTTTCCTTGCCAGAGCAGTTTCTTCCCTCTTAAGTTATGATGGTACCTACTCTTGTTCACCTACGCAGTCTTCTATTTGACAATCTTTAGGCCATTCGATATTTCCTATTCCTTCTGTATACAAGTGGCATCAACCCCAACAGCCATCCTCAGGTGGGATTGCAAGTAGGAATACAGATCATAGCTCTCTGCCAGTGCCTGTCCCCTGTGTGTTTACATCTTTTTTTTTTCTTGTAGCCCTACCCACCCTCCCTCCCCCCCCCCCCCCTCACCTGCCCCCAGTTGGTTGGTGCCCAGGCCATAAATCAGGACCTACCTCTTTCCAGAATCTGACCCTGAAGTTATAGTTGCCCCACAATCTTCCAGCACCTGTTCATTTGTTCTTCACGAGTATTTGATGCAACTGTCTTTCACACTGATGGTTTTAAAACCATAGATAGGATGGGCTATGTTTTTAAATTTCCTATGGGGGAGGAACACTGTTCACTGCAGGGAACATGTAGTGTTTTTATGGTGGAGCTGATGATCATTAACAGTGCTATGTTTTATTAAGCAGGCCTGCCTCAAGGATGTTTTAATCTGTAATGACTCAATGAGCAGCCCATGACCCATTGAAAGATGTTACTCTTACACTTTGGTCTCTGCTATTCATGAATTTCTTTCTGAACTTAATCATATGCCTGCTCTGTTGCCATTCTGAGTCTCGCAAATAGTGTGTATCCCAAGCCAACAATTTGTCTCGACAATATCACTCACCCCCAAGCACTTAGACAATCCCAGATGTGAATTTTTGGGTTTACTAAGGCCTCTTCCCACTTGCAGATGGAACATCTGGTGAGCTACTGCCCCTTGAGGAAAGTCATCACTATCAAGAAAACTACTACTGTCACACTCTTTTTTCCATTCCTTCTGGAAGAAACCCACCATTGTCTTTTGTCTCCACATTGGTCATACTTACTGACCCGTAGTCTTCAAAAACTTAAGGTTG